>NC_090245.1:9687564-9705064 GCF_037325665.1 Littorina saxatilis | reverse complement strand
TTAATTAATGACTTTGGTCATTAAAAATCGGAAAATTGTAAAAAAAAAATAAAAATGTATAAAACGATCCAAATTAACGTTCATCTTATTTTCCATCATTTGCTGATTCCAAAAACATATAAATATGTTATATTCGGATTAAAAACAAGCTCTGAAAAATAAATATATAAAAATTATTATCAAAATTAAATTGTCCAAATCAATTTAAAAATACTTTCATCTTATTCCTTGTCGGTTCCTGATTCCAAAAACATATAGATATGATATGTTTGGATTAAAAACACGCTCAGAAAGTTAAAACAAAGAGAGGTACAGAAAAGCGTGCTATCCTTCTTAGCGCAACTACTACCCCGCTCTTCTTGTCAATTTCACTGCCTTTGCCATGAGCGGTGGACTGACGATGCTACGAGTATACGGTCTTGCTGAAAAATGGCATTGCGTTTAGTTTCATTCTGTGAGTTCGACAGCTACTTGACTAAATATTGTATTTTCGCCTTACGCGACTTGTTTATGATTACTATTACCATTATCAGTATATAAGAGGGACCACGCTTATACCGAAACTGCAATTTAAACAAAATTAATGTTGAAGAAATCAAAAATACATCGAACACATTTCACGCTTTGATTTAACTTATGTTTCCAGCTCGTCACAGACACAGCCTAAGTGCGAAGGCCTGTCTTGAAGCAGAAACGCTTTTGGTGTTCTAGTCGCTTCACACTTTAAGTCAAGTGTCATTCAGTCCGTCTCTCACAATATCACACCTATCCGCGAAAATAGGCAATAGGCCATGATGGGCCATATGTCAGGGAACAGAAGTAGCTCGCTGACTGTCTGATTTTTTTCCCGAGATTTTATTACCTCTCTGGGCCATAAGATGTGGACTACCTTGGGATGGGACAATAAAGTAATGAGAGAGAAAAATCTAATATATTCCTTGACTTTGGGGTAGCGCGACTCTGTTGCAGCTAACTTTCATGTGGGAGAAATAGGCCCTGTCGGAGAACAGAAGTAGCTCGCTGAGTGTCTGATTTTTTCCGAGCTTTTATTACCTCTCTGGGCCATACGATGTGGACTACCTTGTGGTTTGTTTGTTGTTTGTTACGTGTAAGGATTACCCACATGACAAGCAAACAATACATAATTCGTTTGATCTTATCGAGGTTATCGTTCCGAATAAGTTGTTGTATATACTGTAAACATTCCACTTTTAAACACATTTTTAAAACACCTGTTGTGAACACTGAATGAATTACTCTTTTACAAAAATAACACATGAATAACACACACTAAATAATGTTTACCATTTGTGCTACTTTTACCAGTTGAATTAAACAAACTTCACCAACAAAGTATTGCGACAAATTACGCATCCGAATTAAGGCATTAATTCCCATGTCATTTTGTTCAATTTGTCTATGCTACTACCCGTAGTACATGTAGTATGTAGTCAAAATAGTCGGAAAGTTTCAAAGCAAACTAACAAGTCCTTGCTGACATACAGCGCTTTTTCGCATAATGCCCCTCGTAATTAACGCAAAAAACTCCCGTTTTTGACCGCACATACGATCGACACCTGCATCAGAAGGAATAGCATAGAACACAAAATATGCGAGCGTGTGAATCCGTGATTTGTAAAAATGTAAAACAATCGCCCCGCGATTTACAAATCACGTAAATGCGCCGGATATTTTCTTGTCATCTCCAAAGTCAAGGGATCTATTAAATGTTTTCAATAAGGAATCAGAAAGGCCATATACATTCCGCTCCGCGCATATCTATTAAAATCCTTCGGCAACAAATTATTGCGACAAATTACGCACCCAAATTAAGGCATTAATTCCTATGTCATTTCGTTCAATTTGTCTATGTACTACCCGTAGTAGCTTACATGTAGTATGTAGGCAAAATATTCGGAAAGTTTCAAAGCAAACTAACAAGTCCTTGCTGACATACAGCGCTTTTTGGCATAATGCCCTTAGTAATTGACGCAAAAACTCCTGTTTTTGATCGTAAATGCGATCGACACCTGCATCAGAAGGAATCCCGTCGCGATATAACCTTCGTGGTTGAAAACGACGTTAAACACCAAATAAAGAAAGAATCAGAAGGAATAGCATAGAAGACGTAATATGCGAGCGTGTTAACCCGTGATTCGTAAAAATGTAAAACAATCGCCCCGCGATTTACAAATCACGTAAATACGCCCGATATTTTCTTGTCATCTCCAAATTAAGTCAAGGGATCTATTAAATGTTTTGATTCTTATTTCATTACTTTTTTGTCCCATCGCTGGGATATTCGGGTCAATTCCCCCCAATGGAAGGCTAGCAGGAACAAAGTCGCGCTTCCTCCAAATCAGGGGATCTATCAGATGTTTTTTCTTCTTTACTTCATTGTCCAATCACTGGGAAATTCGGGGCGTTTCCTCCCTGTGGAAAGCTAGCAGCAACAGAGACACGCTACCTCAAAGTCAAGGGATATATTAGATTGTTGTTTTTCATTACTTTATTGTCTATTCGCTGGGAAATTCGGGTCGCTTCCTCCCAGTGAAAAGCTATCAGCAACCGAGTCGCACTACCCCAAAGTCAAGGGATATATTAGATTTTTTTTCTCTCATTACTTTATTGTCCCATCGCTGGGAAATTCGGGCGCTTCCTCGCAGAGAAAAGCTAGCAGCAACAAAGTCGCGATACCCCGAAGTCAAGGGATCTATAAGATGTTTTTGTCATTAATGTATTTTCCCGTCGCTGGGAAATTCGGGTCGCATTCTCCCAGAAGAAAGCTAGTAGCAACAGAGTTGCGCTACCCCAAAGTCAAGGGATCAATTAGATTTATTTAATTCTTTTCATTATTTTATTGTCCCATCGCTCAAAAATTCGGATTTGTTTTCTTTATGCTAAAAATCGTAATATTTTATCTATCGAGTCCAAACCACCCCCACCACCCAGCGTGGACGGCTTCACTGTGTCACAATGTGGATGCAAAGAAAGACAAAAATATCTACTGAAAGAGCACACGCCGACGACGAGCAATATCTAGTAAAACTGCAGACGGGTCACCTGCAGACTCAGCCGTGTGTGTATGTGTGTGTGTGTGTAATCCAGCAGCGTGCTTACAACAACAACAACAACAACAACAAACACAAAAAACACCTAATAAAAAATGTTTAAAAAAACCCACAATAAATACCGGTTAAGCGATATGAAACAAATCAGTCAATCTGTCGCTCGAAACAAAAATATCAACACTAAAAACCAGCCATATATGACGTAATGTGAGTAGTTTTGACAGCATCGCTGATCACCTACCTTAATTCTGTTTTCACATATTAATGTTTAAAACAAACATAAACTTTGAAAATAATTCTCTGAGAATGTTAGGACAGTTCCACTCATCTTGAACTCAGGTCAAAAGGAGTTCAGGTCATTCTCTCCCTGACAGGATGCCTTGAGATTCCTTGTCTGGCAAGGAAACCGATTTTTGTGTGTGTGTGTGCATATTTAGAGCTTTTTGTAATGTATTATTGATATAAGCAGATTCGCGATCGTCGATAATGATTTTTCATGGTGTTTTGTCATTTTAAAATTACGAAGGAATTGAAATGTAAGACAGTTTCAAGCGAGCTATTTTTCGCGGCTGTATTTACTGTGCAAACAATTCTAAATATGACAAAAGTGTCACGTGATAATCAACCGTTTGGTTTCGGCGCTCACTGGAGCAGACGATTTTTTCTGTAACCAGTTGACAGAGATGAAACCATATATTACGGTCTCCTTCCGGCAGCAGTCCCAAAATTTCGACTTGTTTTGACCTTAGAACGATGTCTTTATCATAACTGTGAAGAACAGAACGGAGATCACTGTCGAAGTCGGCCAATCTGCAATCATTTTCGTCTCGCGAACACTGATCTCAAATTTAGATCAGTGCTCGCGAAAAACATATGGGAGATAACTCTGTATTCTTTTTTTTTTATATAGATTCGCGTAGGACTGTAGCGTCCGGTCAGAGAGACAACTGGCAATAGCCGTGGAGCGATGCTTATCAGAATGAGTTCCACTGAGTCCACCATAATCAAATATAGTGCCGAAAAATTAAAGCTTCTTTTTTTAATACAATAACAGGATAGATTGTTCCAAAAAAAACTACAGAAAATTGGCCATTTTGACCTCCATAATGTAACATCTTAAAAGTAAGTGTAGTTGGACCTGTCTTTAACGACAGTTTGAAACTGTCTACCCGAGTTGTTATCGCAATTAAAGAAAGCCGCCGTTGGCTACTCGGGTGGTGTCTTATCGCTTTCAAGAGTATGTCAAGAGTATGTCAAGAGGTGTGTATGGGGTGCACTCAAGCGCAGAAGACAACGTGATTGCATTCGGCTAACTGAGAGCCGTCCCGTCCGTCTGATACGTTTAGCAGTCGGTATAGCGAGATGGTAGTGTATGAATTTTATGTATTGGTGATGTAGAGATAGTACAATGTAATTAAAAAAATAAATTTAAAACAAACATGATTTTAAAGGTTGTGAAAGACAGGTTGTGAACGTTAGTTTGGGCCGAAACTGGCAGCCGCAGTCCGTTTAGACATGTGATCGCAGTTGACAAGTAAGCAATATCTTAAAACATGTCGCGTAGACGAAATTAATACATTCAGTCAACCCTTCGAACTCACATTATGAAAGACAATACGAAGACAAAACTCAATACCTGTGTCGATTTCATACCTGACGGCGACCGCTATCGCGTTCACGCCACAGAAAGCCAGTATAGCGCAGTAGTGTAAAGCGCTTCTTATGAAATTGTGCTTTTTCTATTGTATATTTGTGACCCTCCACCACGGAATGAGTCGCATGTCACCTTTGCATGATTTTCATATTTTTACATTTTCCTAAAGAGTTTGTTATGCTCTATCCAGTGGTGAAAACCGTTTTAGAAAAGAGCGGAAACTGTTTGAGTTATACGCCTGTGACTAAGGTGACCCTCACACTGTTACCATACACTCTCCGGACTTATATCAAGCCTAGCGCAGAACCGCGCGAGGTGACATGCGACTCATTTCGTGGTGGAGGGTCACATTTTTTTCGAGCTTGTTTTAATCCAAACAGGACATTAAACGTTGTATGTATTTTTGACCAAAATAGGACATTTTACACAGATCGAAACAGTCAGTGTTCCTCCGAGACCGCGCTAGCGGTCGAGGTGAACGACTGTCGAGATATGTGTAAATTGTCATATTTTGGTAAAAAAATACAAATAAAATTTATGTATCTGGGTAGAATTTCTTGTAGTTTTTATGATTGAACGCACACAAACATGCACTATTTTGTAGTCTCGGCTGGCCGCCTAAACAGACGTTTTGTCGGCCTCTGACGTCACATAGCTCAAAGAAGGGAAATCCAGTGTTCAATCGATACACATAGATTTGTTTATGGAATCAGAAAATGATCAAGAATAAGATTACATCTTTTTGGATCGATTCATCACATTTTATTTTTAAATACAATTTTCTGACTTTTAATGGCCAAACTCAAAAAATAATTTGCAAGCTTTAATCCTGAAATGCAATCCTGTTGTCCGGATTTTGTCGAAAGTTATTTTTACAGAATTTTAATCAAATGAATCCAAAAATGAGGGTGTGACAGTGCCACCAAAACTTGTACAAAATGCCAGATATTACGTCATCAAAGAAACGTATCCTCCAGTAGTCCAGTAGTTTTCTCTGAATGGCTCTACACATACATACACACAGACCCACAGACCCACAGACACGTACTACGTAGGCCCTACACCACAACCCTAGTCACGATTCCCCATCTAAGTTAAAACATTTAGTCAAAACTTTACAATATGTTAAAAAATATATATATATATATTTCGTGTGGTCGTTATAGACAAAGTGGTGGACAAGCTTTCATTGGACAGGTTTGATTGCACGATCGGACTAAAGATTCAAACACACCGATTGGCTTCAAGGGAGCCCGGGTAGCTCAGGTTGTGGACTTGTGATCCTAGGGTCGCGGGTTCGAATCTCGGCCGGGGCCCAGATATGTCATAATGATATACTACAACAACAAAAGTTCATGGAAAGATAGAAACGCTTACTTGCGTTGCAACTTTCAAAACATTTAAGAGTAATTCGCAGTCGGCTGCAGGTCGAACATCATGGAAAATTACATATGAAAATCCGGACGAGGAAGTAAACTTTACCAAAACATTATTGCGAGAAATGTCGCGACAAAACTGCCGGTTGTTGTTATTTTTCTACCTCAAATGCACTCGACATCTGCATGAGTAGGAATAGCATAGAACACAAAATACGCATGCTAACTTAACAAGACAACATGTTCTAGGTAGATAATGTTTGACTTTCTTCTCTCATGTAAAAGTTGTATATCATCTATATTGTTGTATCATAACAGAATTCAGACGTTCAAACGATTTCTGAAACAGACGTGTGCTGCCTGCTACATATATCATTAAACAAATCAAGCCAGTGATGTTGAGAAGAAAAAATATCGACAACCAACTATACCACAACGACAACAATCGATAATTTTGCGCACAAAACAAAAAAAACTTTCGGGAAATAGAAGTCAAGTAAGCTGATCAACTGAAAGAAGAATGAATCTGAATACACATATTTTTTCTTCTTTACCCCTGTCTCCACCCCCTGACCTTGGTTCGGCGCGTCGTTAACAGATACTATGATTTGACACGATCGTTACCTCACAGACGACACGACTCGCCGCGTCTACCTCTCCCTGTGTGCTTCTGTAGCGGCATGTATAGGATGAAAAATATTAATTAATTTATTTTTGTTGTTGAGCAACGGTTTTTACGAACACATAGTGTTAAATAAAACCTTGAAAGAAAAATGATTGTTGTGTATGCATGAACCGCGCACAAGTTCTATCACGCCTCTTCTGAGCGGCTCCCGTTCCACCAAGGGCAACATTTTTTTCTGCCAACGATTTATTGCATGAAGAAATCAAGTTGACACCTTCTTCGAGCTTCGTGGTCCGCCAGTAAAGTAGCGCACATACTAAATACATTCATCCATTGGCCCAAATGGTCATGTGATAAACCCAACGCTCCGCCCACTTCACTCAAAACACTTGACCGCCGCGTCAATGAAATCTTCGCTGGTGTTTATTGGATGGTCTGTTTTGTTACAGGCCGAACGCTGCCCGTCTTACAGAAGGCTCATAAGACCGCGTAAAAGCCATACCACGTTGAAATCAGCGGTTCTCTTCTAAAAGCGTGATTGACATTGTCAGTTAGTCAAGCAAACGAATGCACGCGTTCACGCATGCACACACATTAATATACGTTTGTTCTGCGAATTGTTTGCTTGTTTCTCTATGATTTGTTAATGCGTGCGCGTGTTTGTATGTGTGTTTATCACCAGTCGACATAATTACTGAAATACTCAATTCTTTGGACGCAACAGCACTCTGCACTTTCAAGCATGTACTACATGTACTGTTTTTGTACATGGGGTTAACACACGTTGTTTTGCATAGAAATCTTAATTCGTTAAGCGGGGAATACTTTAAAAAACAAAACCCACATGTTTTAACGATTCACGTAATGTTGCTTAGCTAACACAACAATTCGCCAAGAAAAATGTACTTAGCATACCCATTCCTAAAACGAGTATAAAGGATCTTAGTTGGAAAAAAAAGGGAAGTTTTGTTTTTGTTTTTTAAGTAAGTCGCCCAAGCGCTCTATCAACTTGGCTAAAAACAAATCTTTGAAAAAAAACACAACTAACTACACACACACACACACACACACACACACACACACACACACACACACACACACGAAAAAATAAAAGAAAAGAGAAACACACACTAATGTGACATGATATAACTGAGTTTGCTGAAAACTGACGAAAAAGTACAAGACCGGAAAATCGCAAATGCTTACGCATAAACTTTTACAATTTCTTAGAAGCGCTCCGAACAGACACAATCACACACTCACATGCAACTTGGAAAAGCACTTCACTGGACAGTTCGGGTTGCAATTTTGGTTATTGTAATTATGTAACCACACACGTACCATCTGAACATCAGTGTCTAAGTGTTCAGTTATTCACACGGGTTTCATCTGCTTGGGTAATGGATTACAACTAAATAGCACTGAAAAAATTAATTTAAAGAATCAAGAATCAAACGCAAAAGAGATTATCGCCAGAAGGTGAAATCCTGTTTGTATGAAAAGAAATAATCGGCAACGGTAACGGAGCATTTTACAGTTAGTTATTTCAGATGTTTCCAAATTACATCACTGCGAATGTCTCTTGGGCTTCGAAAGGTGGATGTCGCCGGGGAAAAATCACTAAAACGGCTTATTTATTTCTTTATTTGTAAATGAAGTCCTTCCAATACGTATCAATGATTTGGATCACCACCTCAGGTTTGCCTAGGAAGGCGTAATCAATATTTTCAATTTTACGCCGGCAATAAATGTTTACTTTGCGCGTAAAACATATATTAAGAGCGTACAATTCATCAACAGTAATTAAAACAAACAGAAAATCAACAAACTAACTTACAAACAAGCAAAGGGACACGAGAAGAAAAACAAGTCGCGTAAGGCGAAAATACAATATTTAGTCAAGTAGCTGTCGAACTCACAGAATGAAACTGAACGCAATGCAACGCAGCAAGACCGTATACTCGTAGCATCGTCAGTCCACCGCTCACGGCAAAGGCAGTGAAATTGACAAGAAGAGCGGGGTAGTAGTTGCGCTGAGAAGGATAGCACGCTTTTCTGTACCTCTCTTCGTTTTAACTTTCTGAGCGTGTTTTTAATCCAAACATATCATATCTATATGTTTTTGGAATCAGGAACCGACAAGGAATAAGATGAAAGTGTTTTAAATTGATTTCGAAAATTTAATTTTGATAATAAATTTTATATATTTAATTTTCAGAGCTTGTATTTAATCCGAATATAACATATTTATATGTTTTTGGAATCAGAACATGATGGAGAATAAGATGAACGTAAATTTGGATCGTTTTATAAAAAAAATATTTTGTTTACAATTTTCAGATTTTTAATGACCAAAGTCATTAATTAATTTTTTAGCCACCAAGTTGAAATGCAATACCGAAGTCCGGGCTTTGTCGAACATTACTTGACCAAAATTTCAACCAAAACTGAGGGCGTGACAGTGCCGCCTCAACTTTCAGGAAAAGCCGGATATGACGTCATCAAAGACATTTATCAAAAAAATGAACAAAATGTCCAGGGATTTCCTACCCAGGAACTCTCATGTCAAATTTCATAAAGATCGGTCCAGTAGTTTGGTCTGAATCGCTCTACACACACACACGCACATACAGACACAGACACAGACACACACACACACACACACACACACACCACGACCCTCGTCTCGATTACCCCCTCTACGTTAAAACATTTAGTCAAAACTTGACTAAATGTAAACAAGTCGCGTAAGGCGAAAATACAACATTTAGTCAAGTAGCTGTCGAACTCACAGAATGAAACTGAACGCAATGCCATTTTTCAGCAAGACCGTATACTCGTAGCATCGTCAGTCCACCGCTCATGGCAAAGTCAGTGAAATTGACAAGAAGAGCGGGGTAGTAGTTGCGCTAAGAAGGATAGCACGCTTTTCTGTACCTCTCTTTGTTTTAACTTTCTGAGCGTGTTTTTAATCCAAACATATCATATCTATATGTTTTTGGAATCAGGAACCGACAAGGAATAAGGTGAAAGTGTTTTTACATTGATTTGGACAACTTAATTTTGATAATAATTTTTATATATTTAATTTTCAGAGCTTTTTTTTAATCCAAATATAACATATTTATATGTTTTTGGAATCAGAAAGTGATGGAGAATAAGATGAACGTAAATGTGGATCGTTTTATAAATTTTTATTTTTTTTTTACAATTTTCAGATTTTTAATGACCAAAGTCATTAATTAATTTTTAAGCCACCAAGCTGAAATGCAATACCGAAGTCCGGGCTTTGTCAAAGATTACTTGACCAAAATTTCAACCAATTTGGTTGAAAAATGAGAGCGTGACAGTGCCGCCTCAACTTTCACGAAAAGCCGGATATGACGTCATAAAAGACATTTATCAAAAAAATGGAAAAAAAGTCTGGGGATTTCCTACCCAGGAACTCTCATGTCAAATTTCATAAAGATCGGTCCAGTAGTTTAGTCTGAATCGCTCTACACACACACACAGACACACACACACACGCACACACGCACGCACGCACATACACCACGACCCTCGTCTCGATTCCCCCTCTACGTTAAAACATTTAGTCAAAACTTGACTAAATGTAAAAAACAGAGACAGAAATGGGGGAGGGGAGCATATGGGGAGGTGGAGAGAGGCATTACAAAAACTTTCCTGTTGACGAAAGCAAAATGACGCGAAATGAACCCAATGATGGTTTTTTTCAAAAGTAATGTAGTAAGCTTACAAAAGTGTTCTTTTTTGGTTTGTTTTATGTGTTTTCCTTTTAACAGCCAACTGTCGCCCAATTAGGGACTGCTCTACATTATGCAAATGAATATGAATAGTTAATGGTTGAAAAGTGTGAAAAAGAGAGAGAAACAAAGAGAGAAACAGACTGGTAGAGAGAAGATGGAGAGAGGGAGGGAGGGATTCAAAGAACTGTTGCCGAAAGCAAGGCATCTCGAGATAATGGCCTATAACCTGTTCAGGTAAGTATGTTAAAAGCAATTAACCGCTGAACTCATCCTCTCTAAAGAGTACACTTCACACCAATCGCTGAAGTTTTCAAGGGGTCATAGAGTACACACATTGGACAATAGAGAGGCCGTAAAAGGGTCGCGTTGCCATTGGTCAACCTGACCACGTGATCAGCCTCGGCACAAAGCTACGTCCGTGGTCATGGAAACCCTTTCTAGTTCAGTCCTGGCTCGGAACAGTTTTTTGTGGGTTTTTTTTCCGAACGATGTAGGCGTCTCCCAGGAATTGTTTTGGTTGGCGTGCGGAGCGGAGAGTTACAAATTACTTTAAAAGAAAACACTTTGGTTACTTCTCAGAGTGTTATGTATGGTCCGACTGAGGTGCCAGTAGCGGACGTTTTAAATGGAAACAAATTGAAACAACTTTTACAGCCCGGACTTCGGTATTGCATTTCAGCTTTGTGGCTTAAAAATTAATTAATGACTTTGGTCATTAAAAATCTGAAAATTGTAAAAAAAAATAGGCCTATTTTTTTTTATAAAACGATTCAAATTTACGTTCATCTGATTCTTCATCATTTTCTGATTAAAAAAACATATAAATATGTTATATTTGGATTAAAAACAAGCTCTGAAAATTAAAATTACAAAAATTATGATCAAAATTAAATTTTCGAAATCAATTTAAAAACACTTTCATCTTATTCCTTGTCGGTTCCTGATTCCAAAAACATATAGATATGATATGTTTGGATTAAAAACACGCTCAGAAAGTTAAAACGAAGAGAGGTACAGAAAAGCGTGCTATCCTTCTCAGCGCAACTACTACCCCGCTCTTCTTGTCAATTTCAGTGCCTTTGCCATGAGCGGTGGACTGACGATGCTACGAGTATACGGTCTTGCTGAAAAATTGCATAGCGTTCAGTTTCATTCTGTGAGTTCGACAGCTTGACTAAATGTTGTATTTTCGCCTTACGCGACTTGTTTAAAATCAAGAGTCAAACTGACACAAAGATTTTCACCTTCCATTTCTCTGTAATGGAGGCACGCAGAGGCACGACGTAGAGAGAGCGTCAGATAACCGCGACGTAGGTTTGGGGAGTCGGGTCGGGCACTAAGAGTACAGTTTATTTTTACAGAACTGTACATTAATTATCGCAACAGGTTTAAACAGTTCGCTTTACATTTGATTCTGTCTCTCTCTGTCTGTGTCTGTCTGTGTCTGTCTGTCTGTCTGTCTGTCTGTCTGTCTGTCTGTCTCTCTGTCTGTCTGTCTGTCTGTCTGTCTCTCTCTCTCTCTCTGTCTGTCTGTCTGTCTGTCTCTCTCTCTCTCTCTCTCTCTCTCTCTCTCTCTCTCTCTCTCTCTCTCTATCTCTCTTTTTTTTGTCGTTGGAATTTGAATTTAAACATATCATTGAACATAAAACATAATTGTCAGAACGATTTCGAGTGAACAGACTTCGGCGTGTACGAACACAGATAACCCTGTGGGCTGCTGTCACATTTTAGGTTTCTATACAATGAGAAAATAACAAAGTGTTGTTGACTTTTCATGCAAGGAGGTCGATCCTTGCAATTTTGCATATTATGTTTGTTCTCGTATGTTAGCTTAAGACGGGAAAGTCAGACGCAAGCGAAGGGAAATTACCAGATCACGCTCACAAGTGTGTACTAAAAGTCACATCAAATCCAATCTTCGGCCACTGTGAGGCCACTAAATGAGAAACAGATGACAGGCACTCCGCCACTTCTGCTGAAGGACATAGCAGGTACTTGGCTACACTTCACTGCGCCACATGAGTGATTCCATTTTCCGTTCGGCAATCAGTCTGTCTCACGCACAAATTGTCAAGGGTAATTTTAAACTGAGTCTAATTTTGTCAGACACTGGGCAAGTTTTAATACCGGACCTTCAACATTGACGATTGGGGTCTAAAAAACACATTCCTTCCTTATAAACGATTCAGAGAAAATACCCCCCCCCCCCCCACTCTATACCCCCACCCCCTTGCATTTTGAAATCTCCTAACATTATCTGAAATTGAAGCTGGCGTCAGAAAGCATGACTGAAACCCCACCGCTGTTAATCTCCTTCTCGATAAAAGAAGATATACACGTATTGTACGGCCGTTTTCTCAAGGCTGTCCAAATGAAGTGCTATCTGAATTTAACTCTTAAAAAAAAAAAAGACTAATACGGGTTTTTATTTTTTTTTTTTTAATAAGCCACGCCCCGGACTGCGCGCGCAACACATGCAGACGACGCATATATGTGTAGTAAGTTTGTCGGAACTTTGGCGGAGTAATTTGATAGAGTTTTTAGATTGTGTCAACGACTGTAGACGTGATGTAACTTACAGATAAATTATATCTGAGCTTAAAAAAGTGTTTATTTTCAATAAAAATCGGTTCGGGTAGCGATGTGATGTTAATCTAGCAAATCAACAGGGCTACTTCCTAATGGACCGAAGTTCTGTGGGACTGAAGAATCATCAACCGATGTGAACTGCTATTTGTTTAGGTGGTTCAGTCTTTCCCCATCGGCAGCCCTGTAAGCTTACATTTACTGAAAAAATCCTGTTTCATTTTTCTCTTTGAGTAAGAATATTTGTCCGCAGCTTACGGACTAACCCGTTCGATAGTATTACTTGGGTATAAACTTCCTTCCCAGATTGTCTCTGTCTCATCGCAAAATTACACAAACATTTTTCAATTTACAATATTTTACTTTGTCATTTTTTTCCCTGTTCGACGACTCTTCCGACTATGTGAGTGTGTATGCGTATGTTGAATCCGATTACGCTTGTCCGCTAAACTGAAACGTGATCGAAATGACATTCGATCGATATTGACACTAACTAGTTTTAAAAAAAAATGTATTCACACGCATACGCACACGTGCACTTTTGCAGTCCCATGCACTGACCGCTGGTTCTACCTTGTGCGCTTGTCCGGAGTTTTTCTTTGTTTCTTTTTTAATTTGAGGTAATCGATAATAGCGTGGCATGAAATACAATTTTGCGAAAACCCGGTGAAAACATATCGCTCCAATGAATGCTGTCCATCATGTGCGAGGTCGGGAAAAGTGTTACACGTATCGCATGAAAACAAAGAGTGTACAGATAAAACTGAAAAGGAATTAAAGCGGAGAAGTCGGCAACTCAGTCAAACCACCTCTAATAAAGTGACAAATAGTACTAAACTATCGACTACTAAGATTCATTTGATTTTGTAACCAAGAATTTAGTTTTTGTTTTTGACGGCGCCATCAATTTAAAAGAAATGCATCTTTTCTGGTTCACATTTAAATTAAAAAAAAATTAAAAAACCTACCTTTCTTGTTTTTTGATTCACATTTAGATAGTCAGC
This sequence comes from Littorina saxatilis, assembly GCF_037325665.1. Lineage (NCBI taxonomy): Eukaryota > Metazoa > Mollusca > Gastropoda > Littorinimorpha > Littorinidae > Littorina > Littorina saxatilis. The sequence goes on along the minus strand of NC_090245.1, from coordinate 9,690,981 downwards.
ATTATATCATTTACATTTAACGTATACTGCATCCCGGTATCAGCATGCTTATTATACAATAAAATAAAAACAGCGCTAGCATACCATGAACATAATTAATTTCCTTGTAAATCTGTTTTGCTTCTTTCTTTATTTATTTATTTGTGTGGGGTGTTTTTTTGCGTCTTTATTTTGGGGAGAGTGTTTTATTGTTCCTCAAAAGCACTTTGGTCAATATCCCTTTAACTTTGAACTACCGTTCAGTTTGAGGACAGAATGCAATTCTTTTATTTTTGGACAACAACACTGTTGGGGTTGATGTACAAAATTGATGGTTGACTGATCAAAAGATCAAAATATTGTGTGCGATATCTGTTCCTTTAAACCTTTCGTTTAACCAGCAGGTGACATATGGCATGGCACGGCCCCCGTTTGACCACCCAGGCTCTCCCTCGCCCACTTTGTCCCCGCAAGTTTTTTTGCTACCTTTTCTATATGCACTGTCAATAACATTTTTTGAGGCGAATTTGTCGTTTGCTTGCAAAAAAAAAGATAGTTAATTATCAGATCAGCTTTGTAAAGGAGATACTAAAAACCGCACATAATTATTCAAAAAAAGTCTGATGCGTGGCGACAACTGCCGCTCCGACTGAAGGGCTATTTACTGAAAAGGAAGGTGGGGGGGGGGGGGGTCCTGGGGAGAGGTGGAGGGGTGGTGGGCAAAATGAGACAGAGCCGATACGATTACGATGTGGAGGGGGGGGGGGGGAGCAGCAAATGTTCGCATGCACATGGTGGTCAGTAACTTTAGTAACACAAATCGACGTTTGATTTTAATCCCACACAGATGTGTTAATTTTTCTTTTGTTATTTTCTTTTTTCTGTCAAAATGTATAAATGAAAAACGTGACAGGCTGGATAAAATTTATCTGAGTGAAACGTTATTTCTTTCAGGGTCCGCATTGGTTTCTAAAAAAACAATAGTGTTTAATTTTAACTTGATTTCATTTACATGAATTCAAATCAGAAACGAAGAAAATATCATAACCCCGCAATATAACAGTGTCACAGAATCGTGAAACAATTCCGTGAAAACATTCTCTCAATGCTGACAATGTCTTGGTGCGTGGTTCTCACATGTGGTGTCCAGTTGTCCATCTTAGCTAATTTAAATTCCGCGTGTGATGTTTTAAGTGGGCCTATTGGGACGAAGCTGAGTAGATTCGGGATGCGAAAATCAGCAGATTATACGATTTTATGATCCGCGGCAGAGACTATCAAGTGCTCTTGCGTATACAAGAACCAGTCGGTCGGATCGAGTCCAGGTGTGATTTTCGCGTTCTACTTACAGTCGTTTTATCTCAGCTGATAACTCCTTGCCAAATGGTGGCAAAAACGCTCAATGGAAAGTGACATCGCATGCGTTGGGAAGACCGTGGGAAAATATTGAGACCTCAGAATAGGGTCCTACGATTGACCAAAGCAAAAATAATACGACAACACATCATAGTGTGTGTGTGTTTCTGCACGCGGTCTGTTTCTCATAAGACACGCAATAAGCACACCCTGGTCGTAAGGGAAAATAGCCTAACATGGACAACTGCCTGATATGGACCACCTCCTGTTCTGACAAACTAACGGTGCTATAGGTCTCAAAACAATTTCATTCTTTGGATAACTTGCATATATATGCGATATAAACATTTGTAACCACACAATAAGCTAAGCTTATATTAAATGTGGTTATAAATATGTACATCTAGATAGGAATTATTATTTCACGTTATGTCAAGGTCAGAGAATCGCTTATCCCCTTGTTATAAATGTAAGACAGACAAGATACAATTTTTACCAAAAAAAGAGGAAAAGATACAGCAAAAGAATCAGAGGATGTGACAGAGGACGGGAAGAGAGTTAATTTTATTTTTCAGCAAGCAAGGGGGGGGGGGGGGGGGGTCAGAGAGACGATTACTGTTACAGACTTGCCAATTCAATGTTCCTGCAGCAGCAATAATTTCATCCAAAATGTTGTCCAAACTAATTAAGCTTAGATTACTCATAATTTATGAATACAAAGAAAAACCTTCAAGAAAGATTCACTCAAACTTGATTAAATCCCCAGATGAAGCATCCGTCGCATCGCACATATGGAAACATGCGTTCTTTGATATTACTGTTGCGATCGGTTTTGACGCTGCCGCCACCTCGCCGCAACTATCGTGCTGCCATCGCGTCGCGATATGGAAACACAGCTTAAGACTATGCATATAATACTGCTGGTTTTCTCTTCATTCTTCTCAAAATGTCGGTCTCTGTCTGTCTGTCCCTGTTTGTGTGTCTCTCTATCTCTATCTCGCACTAATTCTGTCGGTCGGTCCGTCTCTCTGTCTGTCTCTCTGTATTTCTAGCTCTGTCTCTCTTTTTGTCTTTTTCTTACTCTCTCAGTTTATTAAAACAAAACAAAAACAAGTCGCGTAAGGCGAAAATACAACATTTAGTCAAGTAGCTGTCGAACTCACAGAATGAAACTGAACGCAATGCAACGCAGCAAGACCGTATACTCGTAGCATCGCCAGCCACCGCTCACGGCAAAGGCAGTGAAATTGACAAGAAGAGCGGGGTAGTAGTTGCGCTGAGAAGGATAGCACGCTTTTCTGTACCTCTATTCGTTTTAACTTTGTGAGCGTGTTTTTAATCCAAACATATCATATCTATACGTTTTTGGAATCAAGAACCGATAAGGAATAAGATGAAAGTGTTTTTAAATTGATTTGGAAAATTTAATTTTGATACTAATTTTTATATTTTTAATTTTCAGAGCTTGTTTTTAATCCAAATATAACATATTGATATGTTTTTGGAATCAGCAAATAATGGAGAATAAGATGAACGTAAATGTGGATCGTTTTATAATTTTTTTGTTTTTTTACATTTTTCTGATTTTTAATGACCAAAGTCATTAATTAATTTTTAATTTAATTAAGCCACCAAGCTGAAATGTAATACCGAAGTCCGGGCTTTGTCGAACATTACTTGACCAAAATTTCAACCAATTTGGTTGAAAAATGAGGGCGTGACAGTGCCGCCTCAACTTTCACGAAAAACCGGATATGACGTCATCAAAGACATTTATCAAAAAAATGAAAAAAACGTTCGGGGATATCATACCCAGGAACTCTCCTGTCAAATTTCACAAAGATCGGTACAGTAGTTTAGTCTGAATCACTCTACACACACACACAGACACACACACACACACACACACACACATTCCTGCCTGTCTGCCTGTTCTTCTCTCTCTCTTAGGTTACTTTCACGGATTATGCAAAAAAGAAATATGCACGGCTGCTTCACACTTTTCTTGTTTTCTCTCTATTCTCAACCTTTGGTGTCTGTCTGCGTGTCTGTGTGTCTGTCTGTCTGTTTGTTTGTTTGTCT
>NC_090245.1:9655064-9685064 GCF_037325665.1 Littorina saxatilis | reverse complement strand
TGAGCGAGGGCGGGATGAAAAAAAAAAGTAGTTTAGCATTTCCTATTCTGTTACAGTGTTAAGATAAAGATCAATTCAATTCAATTTAATTCAATTCAATTCAATACAATCATCTCTCCCTCATTCTCGTTCTCATAAATAGGACTCAAACCATACCGGCACGGTGGCCTAGTGGTAAGGCGTCCGCCCCGTGATCGGGAGGTCGTGGGTTCGAAACCCGGCCGGGTCATACCTAAGACTTTAAAATTGGCAATCTAGTGGCTGCTCCGCCTGGCGTCTGGCATTATGGGGTTAGTGCTAGGACTGGTTGGTCCGGTGTCAGAATAATGTGACTGGGTAAGACATGAAGCCTGTGCTGCGACTTCTGTCTTGTGTGTGGCGCACGTTATATGTCAAAGCAGCACCGCCCTGATATGGCCCTTCGTGGTCGGCTGGGCGTGAAGCAAACAAACAAACAAACAAGCACAGGTTTTTGGACGTCCCCATTTCACTGCTGTACAGCAAACATCGTCCCCAAATACCTGTGTCTGTGTGTCACCGACTTAGTTGCTCTGCTGAGTGTGTGTGTTTGTGTTAATTACGGTCTGTCTGTATATTCTTTTGTCTGTCCGTCTGTCACTCAAGGGTAAACCGGCACGATTAGCTTAGTGGTAAGGCGTCCGCCCCGTGATCGGGAGGTCGTGGGTTTGAACCTCGGCCGGTGTCACGATTTCATCTTTTGCCTGTGTACATATTTCCCCCTCGATATTTACTCGAGACCGAAATGTTGTTTCCTGGTAAAATTAAGAAGAGAAATTATTTATGGACGAAAAGCATGTCAGTTTCTTGCATGTGAAAAAAATTGGTTGTGAAATTAAATAGATTTCACTCCCAAAATCGAATTCTTCGAAAACGTGTACCGAGTGGTTACGTCCCTTGAGTAAGAAGGGAAACATTTTAGGATGAATCAAATTTCTAAGTTAAATAAAATAATTGGTTGGACAAATTTGGCCCCATGAATGTAAGGTACACAAGGTCGCTCATCAGTACTATCGAAGGGTGTTTTTTTTTGTTCAGTGTAGAGTTTATACTAGATCAACGAGGCCGAAAATCGAAATATCAACACGGCGAAAGATGAAAACGTCACACCGGGTCATACCTAAGACTTTAAAATTGGAAATCTAGTGGAAATCTGCAGAGTGTGTGTGTGTGTGTGTAATACTGCCTTGCTGCAGAGTTTGTGTTATACCGCTTCGCTCTGGTGCAATCCCATTTTGCCGCCGTCCCATTTTTTTCCACATCCCATTTTCGCGACATTTCACAAGCCAAGCGTCATTTTATAAAATTTATAATTTTGGATGATTAATGAGATGAGGATGATTATAATGATGATGCTATGGATTTCCAATTTGGATTGAGACTACGTGACAGGGCATTTTACTAACATGTCATAACAATAGCGCGACATCCCATTTTGACACCATATCCCATTTGGCCGCCATGCCGTTTCACCGTATTCCATTTATCCCCCATCCCATTGTCGCGACATTTCACAAGCCAAGCGTCATTTTACTACCGTGTCATAACAATAGCACGTCATCCCATTTTGACACCATCCCATTTGGCCGCCATCACATTTTTTATTTATTCTTCTTGCCAAGCCTCACTATACTACTATACTGCGTTATTCAACTAGGAAGACATTCCGTTTACGCCAAATTCCATTTTTGCCACAATCCAAAATGTCGCGAAATAGAGATGGCGGCAAAATGGGATGACGGCAAAACGGCATGGCGACAAAATGGAATGTGGCGCTAGTGGTTTGACACGGTGGTAAAATGACACATGGCCTATGAAATGTCGCAAAAATGGGATGGGGGCAAAATGGGATAACGGCGAAACGGGATTGCGCCAAAATGGGAAGTGGAGCTAATGGTACATGACATGGTGGTAAAAGGACACTTGGCCTGTAAAATGTCGCAAAAATGGGATGGGGGCGAAATGGGCTAACGGCCAAACGGGATTGCGCCAAAATGGGATGTGGGGCTATTGGTACATGATATGGTGGTAAAATGACACTAGGCCTGAGAAATGTCGCCAAAATGGGATGGGGGCGAATTGGGATAACGGCGAAACAGGACTAATAGATCCCTTGACTTGGGGTAGTGCGACTCTGTCACTGCTAGCTTTCCACTCGGAGGAAGCGACCGGAATTTCCCAACGATGGGACATCCTAGTAATGAAATTTTTTTTTTTAATTCCTAAAATTAACAGAGTCGCGCTACCCCAAAAGTCAAGGAATTTCGTGTTTGTCCCTTGACTTTGGAGATGACAAGAAAATATCGGGCGCAAAAACGTGATTTGTAAAATTTTTCACAACATATGTCGCGCCTAGCGCCATGTATGTGATGAAACCATTCATATAGCTCTGCGGGAGCTCTGCACTTTTGGACGTCCCCATTTCACTGCTGTACAGCAAACATCGTCCCCAAATACCTGTTTGTTTCTAAAAAATCACGCTGGAGGTTGCATTTTATGTAATAACCTCCTGAAATGAGTTTTGACACTTTAGAATGGCATGTAAAATGACACATGGCCTATGAAATGTCGCAAAAATGGGATGGGGGCAAAATGGGATAACGGCCAAACGGGATTGCGCCAAAATGGGACGTGGAGCTAATGGTACATGACATGGTGGTAAAATGACACTTGGCCTGTAAAATGTCGCAAAAATGGGATGGGGGCGAAATGGGCTAACGGCCAAACGGGATTGCGCCAAAATGGGACGTGGAGCTAATGGTACATGACATGGTGGTAAAATGACACTTGGCCTGTAAAATGTCGCAAAAATGGGATGGGGGCGAAATGGGTTAACGGCGAAACGGGATTGCGCCAAAATGGGATGTGGAGCTAATGGTACATGATATGGTGGTAAAATGACACTTGGCCTGAGAAATGTCGCCAAAATGGGATGGGGGCGAATTGGGATAACGGCGAAACAGGACTAATAGATCCCTTGACTTGGGGTAGTGCGACTCTGTCACTGCTAGCTTTCCACTCGGAGGAAGCGACCGGAATTTCCCAACGATGGGGCATCCTAGTAATGAATTTTTTTTTTTTTTAATTCTTAAAATTAACAGAGTCGCGCTACCCCAAAAGTCAAGGAATTTCGTGTTTGTCCCTTGACTTTGGAGATGACAAGAAAATATCGGGCGCAAAAACGTGATTTGTAAAATTTTTCACAACATATGTCGCCTAGCGCCATGTATGTGATGAAACCATTCATATAGCTCTGCGGGAGCTCTGCACTTTTGGACGTCCCCATTTCACTGCTGTACAGCAAACATCGTCCCCAAATACCTGTTTGTTTCTAAAAAATCACGCTGGAGGTTGCATTTTATGTAATAACCTCCTGAAATGAGTTTTGACACTTTAGAATGGCATTTAACGCTCATTGAAGTTTTAACAAACTTTCTAACACCTAAAACATTCATAGCACCGATAACGTAATTCTAGCTCTGCACTTTGTGTACACATACGTCCCCATTTCACTGCTGTACAGCAAACATCGTCCCCAAATGTCTGTTTTTCTAAAAATCACGCTGGAGGTTGCATTTTATGTAATAACCTCCTGAAATGAGTTTTCACACTTTAAAATGGCATTTAACGCTCATTGAAGTTTTAAGAAACTTTCTAACACTTAAAACAAAAGAGACCCCAAATGCCTGTGTTTTGAGCAAGATGGCATTTTGATACACAGCCGACCCCAAATGACTGTAAAACCACCTAAGTGTGTGTGTGTGTTAGTGTGTGTTAGTGTGTTAGTGTGTTAGTGTGTGTGTGTGTGTGAGTGCCTCCTATATTTTGGGTGTAAATGTGTATGCCCGCATTATCGAACATCATCAGGGAGCTATAGGTGACACCATGTGGTGTGACACTGCCTACGCTTCTTTCAGGGTTGTCTACTTGTAATGATAAGACACTTCCTCCTCAGAAAGGGTGGAGGTTTGGTTATGACATGTGTCCGTAAAATAATTCGATCAGTTGACCTCAACAATGCCCATCAAACAAAGTAAAGGTCAGAATGACTGATTCTCTCAATTGACAAATTCCGAAAATAATTCCGTCGGGTTTGTATGGGTTGTGGAAGAATGACAAACATTTGAGGGGCCAATCACTAGCGAGGGGTGTGTCGGAAACACGCGGACAGGAGCACGTGTTTCCGACACACCCTCGCTTGTGACTGGCCCCTCCAATGTTTGTCAGAGGTTTTGGCAAGGGCATTCACTCTTTCACAACCTCTACAAACTTCGACGGACTTTTTCTCTCCGAAAATTGTCTATTGTGAATCAGCCTCCTGGAGTAATGAAGACCCCCAGTCTTTAATGACATACACTTTTTTTTGTGTTTTTGTTGTTTTTTGTTGAGGTTTATTCTTTGCAATGTAATTTAAATGAGATGTTTTTTGTTTTTTGTTGAGGTTTATTCTTTGCAATGTAATTTAAATGAGATGTTTTTTGTTTTTTGTTGAGGTTTATTCTTTGCAATGTAATTTAAATGAGATGTTTTTTGTTTTTTGTTGAGGTTTATTCTTTGCAATGTAATTTAAATGAGATGTTTTTTGTTTTTTGTTGAGGTTTATTCTTTGCAATGTAATTTAAATGAGATGTTTTTTGTTTTTTGTTGAGGTTTATTCTTTGCAATGTAATTTAAATGAGATGTTTTTTGTTTTTTGTTGAGGTTTATTCTTTGCAATGTAATTTAAATGAGATGTTTTTTGTTGTTGTTGAGGTTTATTCTTTGCAATGTAATTTAAATGAGATGTTTTTTGTTGTTGTTGAGGTTTATTCTTTGCAATGTAATTTAAATGAGATGTTTTTTGTTGTTGTTGAGGTTTATTCTTTGCAATGTAATTTAACTGAGATGTTTTTTGTTGTTGTTGAGGTTTATTCTTTGCAATGTAATTTAAATAAGATGTTTTTTGTTGTTGTTTGTTTTGTTTGTTTTTGTTGCCAAGCACATCATTGTGGGGCTTTTAATGAATAACATGCATCCGTCCACTCACAATATATTTTCTTTCATCTTTCAACATGACATATACTTGACAACAGCTTATCACCTAGAAATGAACCACGACCGAATTAAACGACTAACCTTCCATAGTACAATACCTCATTCTGCTGCTTCATCTTCTAATCTTGGTCTATATCTGAAGAAATCAAAGAGAGAGGCAATCACCCTTGAGAAATGAAATTTGGCGGGGAAAATATTATCCCAAGCTGTCTGGCTAACGTCTTCAGAGGCTGAGGAAATTCTCCAGACCGTGCTGTTGTTGTCGATGACGAGGTACTAGTTCTCATTGAGATCAGAAGAGAAGCCGGATGTCTTCAATCAGTTCTTTGTTGTATACAGGACCGGTGTATTCAATCAGTTCTTTGTTGTATACAGGACCGGTGTATTCAATCAGTTCTTTGTTGTATACAGGACCGGTGCATGTATTCAATCAGTTCTTTGTTGTATACAGGACCGGTGTATTCAATCAGTTCTTTGTTGAATACAGGACCGGTGTATTCAATCAGTTCTTTGTTGTATACAGGACCGGTGTCTCTTAGTCAAAGCCAACTACCGTCCTAAAGGATTACTGTTTTAGAGTAAAGTTTTGAATATTGCATGAGTCCGTTTTGAATACAGCACTAGGCTGGCCTTACACCGAAGAAAGCTAAAGCGTTTAAGAGGATGAAAGTCGCTTGTTTATGTCAATGCTTGTTATTCTCTCAGGTGCCAGGAGATTGCTTCCGCATAATTCGGACTTCTTTTTGTTACACATGGCGTATGCAAGTAGAGCGCTTACGCCCTTTGCTCCTCGTAAGCTTCCAATACTTCTGTCTGTGATGATTGTGTGGGGTCACCTTGCTTCTCTAAACTCTCCTGCGACAGGTTCGCGCTGTCTACAATACAGATCAATGTCAGGATCTTCGCCAAGACTGCAGTTTTGACTGGCGTGCAAAACTTGACTAAATGTAAAAAAAAAACCCACGTATTGGATTTTTGTTTTGATCGAATACTTTATGTTTCGTTTTACGTTTTCCTGAATCGAAACTCAGTGCGAAGTTAAAAAATTTGTTTTGGAGAATGTTTTCTTTGTGCAACGGAGTTTACAGTCTTCAGGCGTGTTTTTCTTTGACACAAACTGATCCCTATTGGGCTTCTTTACATCCTACGGCATTCTGCTTTTTACATTTAGTCAAGTTTTGACTAAATGTTTTAACATAGAGGGGGAATCGAGACGAGGGTCGTGGTGTATGTTTGTTTGCCTCTTCAACCTCTTCTTCTCGTCACAGTCTTCCATCTGCCATTCAGTTAGGCTCAGAGATCTTGGGTTCTACCTTGACTCTGACCTCTCTATGAGACATCATGTCACAAAAACATGTCAGGCAGCCTACATTGAAATTAGGCGCATCAGCTCCATCCGCCACTTTCTCACTGAAGAAGCCACAAAAACCCTTGTCACTTCCTGCATAGTGTCTCGTTTAGACTATTGTAATGCCCTGTTGATTGGATGTCCTTCGTTAGTTATCCAACCTCTCCAAACTGTTCAAAATGCTGCAACCCGCATCATCTTTAGGTCAAAGAAAACAAAGCATGTAACTCCCCTGCTATACACACTCCACTGGCTGCCGGTGGAACAGCCGCGTATCAAGTACAAAGTCGCTTGTCTGTGTTTCAAGGTCTTCTCAGGAAGTGCCCCTCAGTACCTTTCTGAACTCCTGTACATATACACCCCATCACGCACACTCAGATCATCCGCTGACACCAGGCTACTGAAAGTTGAGCGCTTCAACAGGAAGCAGCACGGAGCAAGAAGCTTCTGTTGTGCTGCACCACCACTCTGGAACTCTCTTCCCTTCTCTGTCAGACACTGCACCTCTCTCAGCTCTTTTAAACTTTCTTTTTCACAGAATATTACACCAACCTGGCCTAATGTCTTCTTCTTTCAATTTCTGCACTTACTGCTCTCCCATAAAGTTGTTATGATTGTTGAGAGTGTTGGCTGTGTATTTTTGTGTGTATATATATATATATTGCTATTTCATATTTTACGTGGATTTCCATTGGTCAATTGCCGGGAACAGACTACTTCCAATTCAGTAGGGGGGGCGACTATCCTCAACCCGGCGGATCTCCAGGTGGCGGATAGGGGAACGGCCCCCAGATATGGGGGCCAGCTGCGAATATAGCAGTCCCGGACCAACTCGCGGTGTCTCTACCAGGACGGGGTAGGTTGGCAGATGGCACTGACTACCCTATAAATGCCCTACGTGTCCGATGACGGTTACACCATGCGGGTAAGAGCCGCATTAAAAGCTCTAGCCCCGGGGTGGGACCCCCGGTAAGTAATCCCCCATGTGTTCCCAGGGTTAGGTTTTTGAGCCAGGAACTAAGGGCGGGGTAACCCTGAAAGAAACGTAAGGGCTGAAGTCGGAGGATCTGGGCCAACAGGCGCACCTTAACCAACCACAGATCCACGCAAAAACGCAAAATGAAATGTCGACAAGCGAACGACAAGAAGAAGAAGATTGGTCAATTGGGCAAAACTGAGCTCAGTGCAAAAGTGATATAGACGACATTTCCGTCGATATCAGTTTTGATATCGACGACCTCTTTATTACTTCCCCACTTCAAAAACAAAAACACCTACATTTAAAAACAAACAAATATATATGAAAATGTAATTATCCCAGAATTTAGTTGAGCAAGTGACTAAAGACTTTTTGAAAGAAAAGACATTTTCAAATACTGAAAAGTACAAGAAAAGAGTGAACAAAAAGAAATAATAATCAGAGGGAGGGATATGGAACAGCCAAAACTGAGACAAATACTTTTGTAATTTCTTTACAGTAAATACAAAATGTCCAGAGAATTAGCAATATATCTAACATTGACTGACTGTGTGACGATATCTTCTGCTATCGTCCGTTTCGACAGTGATATCAAAATCGAGACCGGAGGTCGAGATTTTGATATCACTGTCTCAACAGACCATAGCAGAAGATATTATCACACAGTCCGTCAATATTGGGTAATATATATAGTGTGTATTGCATATATGATTATTGTGTGAACAGTACATGTAGTGATTTGTGTCTGTATGATTAATTTGTTTTATGTAGGTTGTACTTTTAATTGTTCTATTCTGTATATATGTTTTTTTGTAAAGGGCCTAGAGCCATAGGCTAGGCACTTAAAAATGTCCAGTTATTATTAAAGTTATTGAGACATCCCAGTGCACTAAGGGATTTATAGAGCAAATCGAGAAAATTCATTATTGAACGAAGCGCATAGCGCTGAGTTCAATAATTATTTTCGAGATTTGCTCTATAAATCCCTTAGTGCACTGGGATTGTTTCAATAACGATATTGTCAGTACCGCCATAGAAAAAAGAAGATTCCAAACGCACATTTTGCAATGCGCATTTGAATAGGCATAACTGTGTGGTCAGGTCGTGCACAGTAAAGATCTACTTTTGTGTGGGGTGTCTCAAGTGTGTCGTGCTTTCGTCACACGCATTTTAATTTCTGTTGGTAAATTCCAGTGTAGCGTTAATCTGAACAGTGATGATCTTTCAGAGAGACCTCATTTGAACTCGGAGAAAGGCTCTTCATTATTTGCGATTCGAAACCTCCAGTCGAGCTTCGACGGATTGACTATGCGGAGTGACTCCCCTTGAATTGACTCAAAGCGGGACTCGACGGTTCGCACATTTTCAAAACAAATGTGGCACATTTCTCGTGTTCTATCTTCGCTCATCGGGGAGTCTGATACTAAACATGAACGGTAAGAATGCTCTGAACCCTACACGTATTATATCCCCATCGTTTTTTCGTTCACATTTGCCCAACATGTTAATTTGCTGAGCGGGGTTAATGTCGTCTGCTAGGCTGCCAACCTGGGCAATGGAACGACTGCAGTCTGCACTGAGTCTGTACGCATGAGGCAGGCTGCTAATAAATCTTATATATGGTAAGAACGTTCTGAACCTTACACGTTTTCGATTACGATTGTTCTTGCTTTGAAATAATAATTCTGAAACCATTCATTTACTGAACTGATGTAGTCGTATTTCTGTGTTGTCTGCTACAGAGTCGATCGAGTCAGTCTTCCAAACTGGTCTAGCTGGTACGTTATCGGAATAACACTTGTGTTTTCTGTTAGCCGCTGGGAATTGTATACTAACTCATCATTTGGTAATGTGGATGATAAGCTACATGCCACTAACACGGCATATGAGAAGAATCTATGCAAGTCGGCGAAAATTAGATGAAACACAGCGGCTTCTATTTTTTTAGATCACTGGCACTGGCACAGGCACATGCAATCTGTCAGAAAAAAACCCACTTCTGCTTTAATTGAGAAGCAGGGAATTTATGGTCATTTGGTATTGTGGAGAATATAAGCTACATGTCATTAATTAATTCTGAGGATGAGAGCACAGTCTTGCTTAGGCAAAGGGCGCAAGAATACGCTCTGTGGAAAAGTTAGCGCACTCCAAGAGTGCGCTAACAGTTTTAGCGCATCGCCATTAGCCAATCAACTGGTTCACATCAGTCATGTGACACCAGTACTTACTGACAATTATTATTATTATTATTATTATTATTATGTGTGTGTGTGTGTGTGTGTGTGTGTGTGTGTGTGTGTACCCATGTTTCCACAGGTTTGGTTGCCTAAATCACCATAAGGCAACCATCCACACGTGGATGGCAACCTAAACTCTGGATGGCAACCTAATTGTGTGGATGGTCGCTTCATTTAACACCGTTAAATTGACTTTTTTGACGGAAAGAATGTCATAACAATGTTCAAAATGACATTCTTTCCGTCCTCTATAGGCGACGAAATAGGTCAAATTTTGTGCATTTTTTAGTGCAAAATTCTTCGATGCCGGAGCGAGTACTGCACCCAGTGCTGTTGTAGTGCAAGTGCACTAGAAAGGCACTACACCCAGTGCCGCCTCTTAGGTAACCATCCACACTTTAGGTACGTGTGTGTGTGTGTATGTGTGTGTGTGTGTAGAGCGATTCAGACTAAACTACTGGACCGATCTTTATGAAATTTGTGCAGTTCAAAATAAGCGTGGGGAGAGCGTGCAGCTTCCCGACTTAGGAGATCCCTCCACGACCAAACCACGCTCATGGAGGTCCTCTCACGTTTGGCCCACGATTGGCCACGCTCTCGGCCACTTTTCCATCGTAGTAGAAGCGGCGTCTATGTGTGAACGGGGTATAACCCACACTCTATAGATCTGCACTCCGTGTCTTGAGGTGAAAGCTACGCTGGGACCTCTACGGCCTCGCTGTCTATCTTTGATGCGACATTCGACGGGCTTCTGGGCTGAGGGGCACGACAACGTTACCACCCAAACGAGAGCCACCTGCAGTGTTGGATTGGTTGAAACTGAGGTGCACGACAAAGATACCACCCAAACGGGAGCCACCCGCAGTGTTGGAATGGTTGAAACTGAGGTGTGTTGTGATTTCAACGAATCAGATCTTGTGGTTTGTTCTCTCCCGTGTGGGTGGCACCCATTTTTGGTTCGTGCACCCCAGTCTTGGGGCTCACATTGGCTGCCACTTGGCGAGACGTTTAATAGTTGACAATAGACAATTTTCGAAAATAACTCCGCCGGTTTTTATATTTAGTCAAGTTTTGACTAAATATTTTAACATCGAGGGGGAATCGAAACGAGGGTCGTGGTGTATGTGCGTGCGTGTGTGCGTGTGTGTGTGCGTGTGTGTGTGTGTGTGTGTGTGTGTGTGTGTGTGTGTGTGTGTGTGTAGAGCGATTCAGACTAAACTACTGGACCGATCTTTATGAAATTTGACATGAGAGTTCCTGGGTATGAAATCCCCGAACGTTTTTTTCATTTTTTTGATAAATGTCTTTGATGACGTCATATCCGGCTTTTCGTGAAAGTTGAGGCGGCACTGTCACGCCCTCATTTTTCAACCAAATTGGTTCAAATTTTGGTCAAGTATTCTTCGACGAAGCCCGGACTTCGGTATTGCATTTCAGCGTGGTGGCTTAAAAATTAATTAATGACTTTGGTCATTAAAAATCGGAAAATTGTAAAAAAAAATAAAAATTTATAAAACGATCCAAATTTACGTTTATCTTATTCTCCATCATTTGCTGATTCCAAAAACATATAAATATGTTATATTCGGATTAAAAACAAGCTCTGAAAATTAAATATATAAAAATTATTATCAAAATTAAATTGTCCAAATCAATTTAAAAACACTTTCATCTTATTCCTTGTTGGTTCCTGATTCCAAAAACATATAGATATGATATGTTTGGATTAAAAACACGCTCAGAAAGTTAAAACAAAGAGAGGTACAGAAAAGCGTGCCATCCTTCTTAGCGCAACTACTACCCCGCTCTTCTTGTCAATTTCACTGCCTTTGCCATGAGCGGTGGCCTGACGATGCTACGAGTAAAATGGCATTGCGTTCAGTTTCATTCTGTGAGTTCGACAGCTACTTGACTAAATATTGTATTTTCGCCTTACGCGACTTGTTTTTATATTTAGTCAAGTTTTGACTAAATATTTTAACATCGAGGGGGAATCGAAACGAGGGTCGTGGTGTATGTGCGTATGTGTGTGCGTGCGTGCGTGTGTGTGTGTGTGTGTGTGTGTAGAGCGATTCAGACTAAACTACTGGACCGATCTTTATGAAATTTGACATGAGAGTTCCTGGGTATGAAATCCCCGAACGTTTTTTTCATTTTTTTGATAAATGTCTTTGATGACGTCATATCCGGCTTTTCGTGAAAGTTGAGGCGGCACTGTCACGCCCTCATTTTTCAACCAAATTGGTTGAAATTTTGGTCAAGTACTCTTCAACGAAGCCCGGGGTTCGGTATTGCATTTCAGCTTGGTGGCTTAACAATTAATTAATGACTTTGGTCATTAAAAATCTGAAAATTGTAAAAAAAAATAAAAATTTATAAAACGATCCAAATTTACGTTTATCTTATTTTCCATCATTTGCTGATTCCAAAAACATATAAATATGTTATATTCGGATTAAAAACAAGCTCTGAAAATTAAATATATAAAAATTATTATAAATTTTTTTTTCGAAATCAATTTAAAAACACTTTCATCTTATTCCTTGTCGGTTCCTGATTCCAAAAATATATAGATATGATATGTTTGGATTAAAAACACGCTCAGAAAGTTAAAACAAAGAGAGGTACAGAAAAGCGTGCTATCCTTCTCAGCGCAACGAATACACTCCGTAGACTCCTTCGCAGCGGTGTGTTGCGTGCCGCACGGGTGTTTGCACCCCGCACGCTGGAGCGGTAAGTTGAGTGGGGTTTGTGTCTCGATAAAACAGCTTCTTGTATAAACATTTTGTAACTTTGCACATTAAGATATGTCTTGTTAGATCTGTTAGTGTTTCTTCTACACGCCGATGTACTTTTTGGGTGCATATTTTGTATATTATAGCCGTGATTCTGTAAAATATCACGCCTGTACCGGCACAGAAGCAAATTTCGTAGCATTCGCAACAAATTACTGGTGTAAACTTTAATGTGAAGAACTGCCATCAGTTCCACATAAACCTGAACCTTTCTGCAGTACTGAGGCCGAGTTTCAAGCTTCTAGGACCTTGCAGACAGCGAAAAGCATTCGGAGAATGAGAATTATCCTACAACTTCTGTGTTTGCCCCCCGAAGCTACCGTGTTTTGCCCCCGCAGCTGCCGTGTTTGCCCGCCGTTTGTGTTTGACCACCGACCCTGCACACTCATGTTTATGTCCTCTAATTGGCTTGGAGCTATTTTGCAGGAACCATGGAAACAGTAATTGCAGGCAGCGCCATGGACAGCTTCTTGGACATCAGTGAAACCATAGAAGTTGTGACAACCCCACCAAAAAGTATGTCGACGCCCAAAAAAAAGAGTACGTATTATAAGTTTCATGTTAATATAGACGTGTATGTTATTATCTTGTAATTAATTAATTAATTTACTATTTAAAACAAAATTTGAATGAGAAAGACTGTCAGATCCTGTTAATTTTCTATTTATAACCATAAATGCATTACACTGATGAGGCAATTTGCCAAATATTGATGGAAATGTCTGTTTCATGTTACATGCCACATTATACTCCCTTTGTACTGTTTCAGTGTCGCAGCACACACACACACACAAAAACGTGTACTTTTAAATTTGTTTAATCTTTTTCTTTGTCTTTGCCGTTCATAGGTGCTGATTCGACAAATCACATGTGCGAACATTGTGGTAGCACTTACAAACACCAGAGGACGCTGACACACCACATCAAAACCAAGCACATCGAAGAAGGGGATGGGAAGAAGTTTGCTTGCAGTCAGTGCACGAAAAGGTACTCCAGAGAAGTTGATCTGAATGCCCACAACAACAAAATCCACTTAGGGCAAAAACCCCACACTTGTAAAAAATGTGGGAAAGGCTTTGCCTGCCGCAAGAGCCTCAACCCATCTAGGCACAGCTGCAACAAGGAAACAAACCCATTTTCATGCGTGCATTGCAACAAAACCTTTGCATTAAAGCTGCAATTGTATTCTCATGTTTCCTACACACACACACAGAGAAACAAGATTATTTGTGCAAGGCTTGCATGATGCCTTTCAGACACAGCGAACAGCTAAGGCGGCACAAAACAAAATGCCTGGCCCAATAATTTGCTCAGTTGGACATTTCTTTGATAAAGCACACAGTGCAATGTATGTTTTTGTTTGATTTGTTTGCTTTTATTTTACTTAGGACAAAAACGTACCCGTGGTATGGTGTGAGTGCCAATAATCTGCTCAGTTTTATAAAATTATGTCTTTGATAAAGCACCCAGTGCAATGTATGTTTTGGTTTGATTTGTTGTACTTCAATTGGTGTTGGTGTGTGAGACTGAATGCTGTGTGTGTCGTGTGTATTCTTTTCACTATATGTGTGTGTTTAAAAGTTAGATTGTGTTCAAACGTTTCATGCTAAAGCTTTTAAACACTTCTGTTGTACGTGTAATATAAATAACATATTGTGCCACATTTACAGGTGTTTTGGTGGTGTCATTATATTGTTAATATGTGTGTTTGTCTTATTGGAGTGGTTGACGGAACCATAAAAGCATTCCATTAAAATTGAATTTTATTTGTCTTATTGGTTCTGTTGACGATTTGTATGGGTGTGTTGAACAGCAATGAGTTTGTGAAGGATATATATATGGTTTCACTGATGTCCAAGAAGCTGTCCATGGCGCTGCCTGCAATTACTGTTTCCATGGTTCCTGCAAAATAGCTCCAAGCCAATTAGAGGACATAAACATGAGTGTGCAGGGTCGGTGGTCAAACACAAACGGCGGGCAAACACGGCAGCTGCGGGGGCGAAACACGGCAGCTTCGGGGGGCAAACACAGAAGTTGTAGGATAATTCTCATTCTCCGAATGCTTTTCGCTGTCTGCAAGGTCCTAGAAGCTTGAAACTCGGCCTCAGTACTGCAGAAAGGTTCAGGTTTTTGTGGAACTGATGGCAGTTCTTCACATTAAAGTTTACACCAGTAATTTGTTGCGAATGCTACGAAATTTGCTTCTGTGCCGGTACAGGCGTGATATTTTACAGAATCACGGCTATAATATACAAAATATGCACCCAAAAAGTACATCGGCGTGTAGAAGAAACACTAACAGATCTAACAAGACATATCTTAATGTGCAAAGTTACGAAATGTTTATAGAAGAAGCTGTTTTATCGAGACACAAACCCCACTCAACTTACCGCTCCAGCGTGCGGGGTGCAAACACCCGTGCGGCACGCAACACACCGCTGCGAAGGAGTCTACGGAGTGGAATACCCCGCTCTTCTTGTCAATTCCACGGGCACTGCCTTTGCTATGGAAAGCCGTTTGGCTCATAACCATTACGCGTGTAATAAAACATAAATACACGCGTAATAAATGACTAATACACGTGTATTTATTTCTTATTGCACGTGTAATTTATCTTTTTTCTCATGCTATGGAATAGCATAATGATTAAATACACGTGTAATAAATATTTCATACTCGTGTAAGAAATGATTAAATACACGCGTAATTAACATTTCATGCGCGTGTAAGAAATATTTAAATACACGTGTAATTATTTATTACACGTGTATTTAAATATTTTTTACACGCGCATGAAATGATTATTACGCGTGTATTAATTATTTCTTACACGCGCATGAAATATTTCTTACGCGTGTATTTAATCATTTCGTACACGTGTATGACATTTTTATTCCACGTGTATTTAATCATTTCGTACACGTGTAAGACATGATTAAATACACGTGTAATACATTTTTCATACACGCGTAAGAAATGAATAAATACGCGTGTAATAAATATTTCATACAAGCGTTAAAAATGCAGGAGTCACGTGGTTAAGCGACTTAAAAACTCGGACTGGGAATCCACATGAAAAACACTCTATGCGTCTTCATCGCCTCGCTTTGCACGCTTACAGCTCAAGATGGCGGAAGCGGCAAACGTCAATGTCACCTTAGAAGGTTTGCGAGAACAATTTAACGCCTTTGCCCAGGCTCGCACAGCATTGGAAAGGTAAGTTACTTGTTTTATCAGATGAAGTCGGTTGTTGTGCGCGCGAACCGGAAGTAGAATAGACGAGAGTTGTTGCTTTGCATGTCGTATATTTTCCGATTCAAGTTTTAAGTTTATTACGGGTGTATGTAATGATTAAATACACGTGTATTTAAATAATTTCCTACACGTGTATTTAATCATTTCTTACACGCGTATAAACTATTTCCTGCACGTGTATTTAATCATTTCTTACACGCGCATGAAATATTTATTACACGCGTATTTAATCATTTCTTACACGCGCATGAAATATTTATTACACGCGTATTTAATCATTTCTTACACGTGTATGAATTATTTATTACACGCGTAAAAATGATTATTACACGTGCATTAATCATTTATTACACGTGTATCAATTATTTATTACACGTGTATTTATGTTTTATTACGCGTGTAATGGTTATGAGCCAAACGGCTTTCCATAGAGTATACGGTCTTGCTGCGTTGCATTGCGTTCAGTTTCATTCTGTGAGTTCGACAGCTACTTGACTAAATATTGTATTTTCGCCTTACGCGACTTGTTATTTTATGGTTGTGGAAGAGTGAATACCCATGCCAACACTTCTGACAAACACTGGAGAGGCCACCGTTTGTGTGAGTGTGCTTTTGTGTTTGTTATTTCTCGTTAATTTGGTTATAACACTTCAAATGTAGTTACTGACAGTCAATTTCTTCTCTCTTTTGCGCTCATAATGAAACAATCTTGCACACTCGACACCCACTGTCAGTAAGAAGCGACCAGTAGATTTTGAAAAGATCCCCACAAGAATGTGTGGCTTTTTTGTTCAATACGAGGGTTAACTGAGAATTACCAAGCCCGACAAGGAAGAAATTGACAAAGAAATTCCAAACTTAAAGAAATGTAAGAAAAGTTCTTGTTAAGACTGCATGCAAAATAATAGATAGTTTCACGGGTTAGTTTGTGTGTCTTGGCTTCTCAAAGTACCGTACCCCACTTTTTTTTGTTTATTTGTTGCTTAACGTCCAGCCGACTACGCAGAGCCATATCAGGACGAGGAAGGGGGGGATGAAGGGGGCCACTTGTCAAGCGATTCCTGTTTACAAATGCACTAACCCATTACTTGTGTCCCAGCAGGCTTTAGTAAAACTAAATTAATACCTACTGGAAGATTACCAGTTTCCAGTATGTTAAAATAGGCTTAACCTATCTACTGCTGGACTTACATCAGAACACTAACAGATTAAACTATACATGAATCGCGAGACAAGCGGCAAGAGAAGAGATTTTTGGAAAAAATACAGGTGAATGAGCAAGAAGGCAGAAAAAAGAAAAGAATTCCTGAAGAAAAAGAGAGCATGACAGGAAAGAGGAACCAAAAATCTACCTAACAGCAAACTAGAAAGCTCCTGCGGTTCCAAAAACAGGAGGGGCCTTTAATTTCATAACCGCAGTGCCCCACTGCGGGAACCGTACCCCACTGTTTACCACATAATCAAGAACATAAATACAGAGCAGTAATCCAATATCTGCACAGAAATATATTTATCCCACTGGAAATCCATAATGACATGACAGAAACATTTTGCAGGGATCCCCTCAATACCACAGGAAAAAGGTGGTCACCTGAATTCAGGCATGTTAGGAGAACCGCCTAAGATAACAAACGGTGTGGAAGACCACAAACAGTCACATCTGAAGAATCCGTTGACACTGTTTGCGCACGGTTGATGTAGAATCAACCAATGGGCACCTATTACATTGCCGATACACTTGGTATTTCACATGAGAGAGTTTGGAGTATTCTGTGTAAAGAGGCGTTCATGAAGAAAGTTTCAAGCAAGATTAGAAGCACGTCAGATTTAACACGGCACGCGACATTATACGTTTATGTGAGGCAAACCCAGAAGGTTTTATCTCCCGGTCGGTTCCTGATGATGACATTTTCAGCCTGGAACCAAGCAGCCGTTCATGCAGAAGGGGCATCAAGGTTGTTCACCACTAAAGAAGGCCAGGGTCATCTCCCCTTAAAACAAGAAATTCCTCCGAGGTAGGAAAAACACCCCCGTCCTTACCATTCTCACTGCCACCAACTGAGAAGGTTATTTCCCTTTGACCATTAATATGTCCCTCTATAAGTCCTTGTAGAATCTTAATCCACCAATAACTCCCTAACCGTGTGTTTGACTGGTCCCAATTTTTGTAAGGACCGTCTCAGGAATGTATAGAACCTGTTCACCAAGTTTGGTGACGATCGGTCCGTTCATTCTTGAGATCTATATGCGAACACAAACACACACACACACAAACAAACAAACAAACACATCGACCGAATCCTATACACACCCCTATACCGGGGGTGTAAAAGGTGATGGCATCAGTTAGACGCAGAAGGGTTATTCCTGTTGCACTTTCTTATGAAAGGTGAGACAGAATTCTATTGAATACTTCTGAGACAACAAAGAGAGCAAACCAAGGCTATACGCACCGAGAAAAACTCCGCAAAAGGGCGTTGGTACCCCCCGCGGGTTAGGGGGAAGAATTTACCCGATGCTCCCCAGCATGTCGTAAGAGGCGACTAACGGATTCTGTTTCTACTTTTACCCTTGTTAAGTGTTTCTTGTATAGAATATAGTCAATGTTTGTAAAGATTTTAGTCAAGCAGTATGTAAGAAATGTTAAGTCCTTTGTACTGGAAACTTGCATGCTCCCAGTAAGGTCATATATTGTACTACGTTGCAAGCCCCTGGAGCAATTTTTTATTAGTGCTTTTGTGAACAAGAAACAATTAACAAGTGGCTCTATCCCGTCTCCCCCCTTTCCCCGTCGCGATATAACCTTCGTGGTTGAAAACGACGTTAAACACCAAATAAAGAAAGAAAGGGCGTTGTTCCGTCAAGACAGCGCCCCTGTCCTCAAGTAGTTGGTTTCCATAGCAACAAATAATGAATGTGGCTTTGAGATGTAATGAATATAACATGGCACATCAATACATTTTAAATTACATCAATACATCAATACAATTCTTATTGACTTTGAGCGTAGTGCAACTGCATGGAGTAAAGACATAGTATGGGTGGTGTCGCAACTTTCTGTTTGTCTTGCTTCCATATATCGCTTACGGATTTTTGCAATAATGCACGTAGTAGCACATATCCCCCATCCCTTCTCAGTCTTTCCACATCGAAAAGATGAGTTGATTGAAAAAAAAGACCAATGAAGAAGGATGCTCCCCGCCTGATTAAAACAAAAAGGGGATAGAAAGAGAGAAAGCGAGAAATAGGTTAACAAAATTAAAATAGGGTCGAAGCAACTGCATGCAACAGAGGTATAAAAAAAAGGGACAAAACGAAAAATATAAAATCCACGAATTGGCTTTCATTTAAAGGTCCCTTTCGTGGGAGTGATCTTCGTTCGTGGGCTGAAACTCCCACGTACACTCGTGTTTTTGCACGAGTGGAATTTTACGTCTATTAACGTTTTTACCCCGCCATTTAGGCAGCCATACGCCGCTTTCGGGGGAAGAATGCTGGGTATTTTCGTGTTTCTATAACCCACCGAACTCTGACATGGATTACAGGATCTTTTCCGTGCGCACTTGGTCTTGTGCTTGCGTGTACACACGAAGGGGGATAAGCCACTAGCAGGTCTGCACATAAGTTGATCTGGGAGATCGGACAAATCTCCACACTTAACCCACCAGGCGGATTCGAACCCTCGACCTTCCGATTAAGAGGCTGACGCCTTACCTCCCCGCCACAGCGCCCGTCCGTGGGAGTGATCATGTGCTGTACGATCTCTACGGGCTTGTACATGTAAGTAACAAGTCGCGTAAGGCGAAAATACAATATTTAGTCAAGTAGCTGTCGAACTCACAGAATGAAACTGAACGCAGCAAGACCGTATACTCGTAGCATCGTCACTCCACCGCCCGTGGCAAAGGCAGTGCCCGTGGAATTGACAAGAAGAGCGGGGTATTCGTTGCGCTAAGAAGGATAGCACGCTTTTCTGTACCTCTCTTCGTTTTAACTTTCTGAGCGTGTTTTTAATCCAAACATATCATATCTATATATTTTTGGAATCAGGAACCGACAAGGAATACGATGAAAGTGTTTTTAAATTGATTTCGAAAAAAAAAATTTGATAATAATTTTTATATATTTAATTTTCAGAGCTTGTTTTTAATCCAAATATAACATATTGATATGTTTTTGGAATCAGCAAATGATGGAGAATAAGATAAACGTAAATTGGGATCGTTTTATAAATTTTTAATTTTTTTTACAATTTTCAGATTTTTAATGACCAAAGTCATTAATTAATTTTTAAGCCACCAAGCTGAAATGCAATACCGAACCCCGGGCTTCGTCGAAGAGTACTTGACCAAAATTTCAACCAATTTGGTTGAAAAATGAGGGCGTGACAGTGCCGCCTCAACTTTCACGAAAAGCCGGATATGACGTCATCAAAGACATTTATCAAAAAAATGAAAAAAACGTTCGGGGATTTCATACCCAGGAACTCTCATGTCAAATTTCATAAAGATCGGTCCAGTAGTTTAGTCTGAATCGCTCTACACACACACACACACAGACACACACACAGACACACACACGCACATACACCACGACCCTCGTTTCGATTCCCCCTCGATGTTAAAATATTTAGTCAAAACTTGACTAAATATAAAAAGAGGACATTTCCCCTTGGGAACTTACGAAAATCATTTCACTCCAAACAGAAGTGTTCCACCAACGAACACTAGTGTTTACCATGTGTGCTGCTTTTCATCGTAGAACTATGTATTTTATAACACTGTGTTCAAAACAGGTTGCAGAAAGTGTGTTCAAAAGTGGAAAACTTCAATTTAGAATGTTGCCAGGCTGCTTTTTCTGTAGATTGTAATTTTTCCAGTTGATTAATTAATTTGGCAAATTGGCATATTGCAATGTAAGTCTTTTGGTTACATTTGGTTATGACCTGGTTCAGTAGCCCTCTCCGTAACAAGTAGCTACAAAGGCAGCCTGTCGGAAATAATCATTTGGTTTCTTTTCTGCAGAAAGTCGCATCTGGGAAAAGTCAAGGGAGGTAATTAAAGCTCCTAACTTCCTTTTCGTCTTGAAGCTTGCGTGGAAAGTCGCATTGTCACGGAGAACCCTCATTTTGCCAACTTTGCTTTATTTGTGATTACCGCATTAAACTCCGTCGAATCGTGAAATTTGAGGATGAAAGTTGCTTGTTCATTTCAATGCTTGTTATTCTCTCAGGTACCAGGAGAAAGGTTCTCGCTTACTCCGTTACACATGTTGTATGCATAAAGAGCGCTTACTTCCCTTTAGTTATTTGATATCCGTCGAATCTGTCATCACTCTTAAGACATGTACATGTGGTTGTTGCTGCATGCACGGAGTGGATGCATGAACCTTTCCCTCTGCCTCTCTGATGCTGAAGTCTGGTCATCTTGCCACTTACGAAATTAATTCATGAAAAAAAAGAACTCGCATGTAGCGGCCAGGACAGATCCGCGATGGGCCGCGTGATTGCCTTAACGAGAAAGATGTGCCTTCAAAAAATAAAATAAAATAAATTTTAAAAGGAGCGGGTAGAAGGGGGGCGTTTTTCTTACGAAACAAGATTAGTTAGTGTCCAGTCTGAGTTTTGTGTGTGCGCAATAGCCCAATACGCAACGCCGGTGCATGGTGCACGCTTTCATTTCGTTGTAGACGTTAAAAAGGGTGTGGGTGTCAATTACGAACGAACGCACGAACACACACACACACACACACACACACACACGCGCGCGCGCGCGCACACACACACACACGCGCGCGCACACCCACCCACACACACACACACACACACACACACACGCGCGCGCACACGCACACACACACGCGCACACACACACACACACACACACACGCACACACACACACACACACACGCAAACAAAGAAATAAACTCATTGCCCCTCCCTCAGATTTCTGTTCAAGGACGTGCAGTTGAAAGTCTCCAGTTCTGCTGCACTTCACTCTCCAGGTAAGGGAGGTAACTTTTGTCACCGAATATTGCATTTCAAGCACCTGTTTTTAGGACACCATCTTGTGTGATAGTTTAAAACAGAATGAACATTTCCAAATATATTGCGACGATGTCGCAAGATAATCATTTTAGTTTCATATTCTTCTATTTGTATCTCGGGGAGACAGGTGTGTCCTGACGTAATACACGGTGATCCGAGGGCACTTCGGACATTTCAGCGGTTAGCATTTCCTTCCTTTAACTTTGCTCTAACTCGGCTAACTAACTAACTTTGCTCTAACTCGGCTAACTAACTAACTTTGCTCTAACTCGGCTAACTAACTAACTTTGCTCTAACTCGGCTAACTAACTAACTTTGCTCTAACTCCCACTGTACATAAAGGGAAAGTTTGTGTGCGCGCCTGTGTGTGTTTTTAATCTAAGACAAATGTCGCCAATGTTTTTACAGAGTGACGTTAAATAAACGATTTTATCATCGAGTCATTTTATCATCATAACTCGGCGTGGGAATTCTTTTCAAAGTTAAACCAAGTTGTGTGACCTATTTCTGTTGATGTTTGGCTGTTCGGTGCATGAGGAAATGATTCAACCGTACACTCCTCAGATAATAATTATACGTTATTTGTGTTTTTGACTAAAATATGCCATTTTACACAGATCGAGACAGTCAGTGTTCTTCTACGAGACCACGTCAGCGGTCGAGGTGAAGAATGACTGTAAAGATATGTGTAAAATGGCATATTTTCGATCGATTTTAGTTAGAATTCCTTTTAGTTTTTACGACTGGACGCACACAGATAGCCGCCTAAATATAAGTTTATGTCGGACTCTGACGTCACATGGCTCAAAGAAGGGAAATCGACTTCAATCGATATATACAAATATGTCTAAGCTTTAAGACTAATTAAGACCGAAGCATCACCCGATGTACCATCGTAACGCAATCAAGTAAACCATTTTTGGGGTTTTCAAATTTGAAACAAAGTAGAATGAGGGGGGCGGGGGGCAGGAATTTGTGGTTAGGTTTAATAAAGCAAAAGTTAGCAAAAGTGTGTCTGTGTGCGTATGCGCCTGTATGAGTAAGTGAATCTCTCCTGATAAATGCATAATCTATCATTGTCTACCACCTCTATCTTCCGTCGATCCTCTTTTCAAATAATTTTGTATGGTGTTTTATTTTTATTGGCAGCAGCAACAACAACAAAAAACACAACCTGAGAGGTTTTCTCAAGAAGCGTTAAAATCAATCCGCCAAGCGGTTTCATTTTTTGCTTCGTTGATATTTAAAGTATTTGTTCATGCTGACCACTTTTTGATGCTCATCTGGAACGAAGCGAATCTCATCAATCATAGCAAACTCTCATCTGGCATACGAAGCCGTGCAATTTTTTTTATAAGACAAAATAACTCATTCATGTGGCGCGTACGAAAGTCACAGACGAACGGATGGACAGCTATTTCGAGGTTAAAGAGCAAACTGTTAAAAAAAAATCTCGCCGCAAGATATTGTCATCCGTATGGTTGTTTCTCTCTTTAGGATCACCGCTATAAGCGTATAGCATGTTGTTGATCCTAAACATGCGTATTATATTTCATATCCATACATTGTTGAATAAAAGTCACCGACCTCTCCAGGTGGTAGCATTGTTATCTTTTATTTTTTACCAGCGACTGCGATTTCTGTCACGTTATAAAATTGCATGAGGCAGTGATGTGTGTGTGTGCGTGTGTCAGTGTGCGCGTGCGTGCGTGTGTGTGCGTGTGCGCGTGCGTGCGCATGCGTGCGTGTATATATATATATATATATATATATATATATATATGTGTGTGTGTGTGTGTGTGTGTGTGTGTGTGTGTGTGTGTGTGTGTGTGTGTGCGTGTGACTTGAGACGAGGAAGCTTTGAGTGTATACTGCTAGTTTTAGTGAATGTATTTTTAAACGTATGCTGTCCAGTGTTGTTTTTAAATTAATGTTGTTGATCAGTTTGTATAAATGATGCGTGTGTTGGTGTATATGGCTGGATTGAAATGTTTCTTAGCCGCAATGTCATCAAAAGTTCCCAACCTTGTGCAATTAAAGATTCTGTATTCGGTATTCTGTTCTCCTGCAGGGGGATCCTTCTCATCCGGCATGGCTGTTTTGTCTGTCCACTTCCTTTCTTTCTTTATTTGGTGTTTAACGTCGTTTTCAACCACGAAGGTTATATCGCGACGGGGTCCACTTCCTGCAGTGTGCAGTCCAGAAGTAAGCGCGCGGTTGTCACGGGAGCAGTTTCCCAAGCATACATGTCTGATTGGCCTATCTTGAGTGTGTTATATGATGTGATATATTTTGGTTTCATCCGGCATTGTTTTTGTCTGTCAACCTCCTGCAATGGACATTCCTGAAGTAAATTTTATGTTGTCATGGGTACCGTGTCACAAGCAAACAAGTCTGATTAGCCTATCATCAGATTGTTATCTTGATCATGCGGCAATCCTGTTTGTCTGTCAACCTCCCGCAGTGGGTATTCCAGAAGTAAGCGCGCGGTTGTCATGGGTGCAGTTTCCCAAGTAAACATGTCTGTTTAGCCTATCTTCGGATTGTTGTATGAGTTGGAACATCCTGGTATCATCCGGCCATGTTTTTGTCTGTCAACCTCCTGCAGTGGACAGTCTTTGAGTTGGTGTGCGGTTGTCATGGGTACCGTGTCACGAGGACACATTTCTGATTGGCCTATCTTCAGATTGTTATATCAATTCTGTTTGACTCGTGTTTTTCACTTCGTGATTCACAAACTTCTTCGACGGGCGCAGTGGCCTAGTTGATAAGACATCGGCCTCCAAATCGGAAGGTCGTGAGTTCAAATCCCGGCCGCGGCCGCCTGGTGGGATAAATGTAGAGATTTGTACGATCTCCCAGGTCAACTAATTTGCAGACCTGCCAGTGCCTCATCCCCCTACGTGTGTACTCACAAGCACAAGACCAAGTGCGCATGGAAAAGATCCTGTAATATATGTCAGAGTTCGGCGGGTTATAGAAACACAACAAAACCCAGCATGCTTCCCCCGAAATCGGTGTATGGCTGACTGGATGGCGGGGTTAAAACGGTCATGCAAAAACATGAGTGAACGTGGTAGTTTCAGCCCATGAACGAAGACGAACAACAAGAAGAAGCTTCTTCTCTTTTCCTGTGTGACGACCGCGAGGGCTCGGTTACAGGTGTAACATTAACCCTGACCTGAGAGTTTTTTTTTCAAGAAGCGTTAAAATCAATCCGCGAAACGGTTTCATTTTTTGCTTTGTTGATATTAAATTTTGAAGTATTTTGTACATGCTGGCCAATTTTTGATGGTCATCTGGAAGGAAGCAAAAAATTTACCGTGACTTGATACATAAGCAAGATATAGTGTGTAAATGAATAAATGTTGAAAGTGTTGAAAGAATGAATCCAGTGAGAGAGGGGGGGAGAGAGGGAGGGGAGGGAAGAAGGGAGGGAGTGACGGAGTGAGAGGGAGAGAGAGAGAGAGAGAGAGAGAGAGAGAGACAGAGACAGAGAGACAGACAGAGAGAGCCAGAGACAGAGAGACAGAGACCGAGAGAGAGAAGAGAAAGAGTTGAGTGCACCCATGCGTAAACCCCCCCTCACCTTGTCATCTTTATAACCCTTTATAAAGAACTTTGAGTTGTGACAACGTGGAGTGTTAACGCCTGTACAGGCTAAAACTTGTTTACAGAGCAGCTAAGTGTTTTCTAACTTTACAGGTTCAGCGTGTTCTTATTATTTCATAAGCTTTAACTGGATTTTGTCAGTTTTCTTTGTTTTGTTTGACGACTTGGTCGTAAAAACACTTTTGGCTTCACGAGAAGAGGGAGGTGGAGAGTTAGTGTTTATAAACAGACGTCTAGAACTTATATTTTTGTTGATTCTAATTTTTGTGTGTGACTGCGAGAGTGGATCGTGGTGTGGTTAGTCAGTTAGCAGTAATTGACCGTTTTAGGTCATTCCTTTGACTTATAAAACGTGACACCTGCTGACAACTGAGGAAGATACCCATCACACGAAATCTGATCGGAACCTGGGAGCACAAAAAGGGCGGGGATGGGGTGTGTGTGGTGGTGTCGATTTCTTACTTTTTACGTTGATTTTTGCTTCCCTGGGCATATTGTCAAAAGAAAAGTGCAAGAAGCAGGTTCTACGCAGCAATCTTATTTTGAAAAGGTCGAATCGTTTTCTTTTTTGGACGATTTTTACACCCCCGGTATAGGGGTGTGTATAGGTTTCACTCGATGTGTTTGTGGCGGTGTTTGTGTGTTTGTGTTCGCAAGTAGATCTCTAGAATGAACGGACCGATCGTCACCAAACTTGCTGAACAGGTTCTATACATTCCTGAGACGGTCCAAACAAAAATTGGGACCAGTCAAACACACGGTTAGGGAGTTATTGGTGGATTAAAATTATACGACTTATAGACGGACACCCCCGTTGGTCAAAGGGAAATAACCATTGTAATAACCATTCTCACTGCCACCAACTGAGAAGGTTATTTCCCTTTGCCGGGGGTGTTTTTCCTATCGGAGGAATTTCTTGTTAGTCTCCGAAGCATACTGTCAAATTGAAAGTTTTGGAAAGAGTTGTGAGCAGCAATAGACGAATTTCAGAAATTACCCGTCTTTTATTGAGGCATCCTTTTCCACGTGCTCCTTATCCACGCGTGGAAACACACGCCTTTTGTAGTAACTGGCCAATGATATGGGAAAGTTTGCCTCAATCTAAGCAAGAGTATCAACTCCTTCACAGCCCACACAAACCCGACAGAGTTATTTCCGAACATCATAAAGTAACGGTCCATCTTCTTTCAAACGCTTTGCTGTTGGTTGAGCTGAAATTGGGATGTCCGTTAAGTCTATTCCATTGGGTGGACATTGGTGTCCACTAACTGCCGGTCAATCGAGTCAGGGGCGCTATCTGTGTTACCGTCTGGGTGTGAAATACAGGCACAGGAAGTACGTTGTTTCTGTAGTTTGCTGGTCATGTGGTTTTCCCTTGGCTTTGATTTAGTTCTTATTGTAAACAACCAAAAGCATGTTAGTTTGAATGTGATAAACTTACGCCAATGGTTAGAATAACATTGTCAGAAGGAAAAGTTGGTAAAGACAGAGAAGACAACAAATAGTCAGAATGTGATTAACTTATGCCAATGTTTAGAATAGAATTGTCAGAAGGAAAAGTTGGTAAAGATCCAGAAGAAGAAATTCAGGAAGGAATGGAGCTTTCGCGTGCGGTAAAGCACACGAACATAATGTATGCAAGAGCTGTATTATGCTCTAAATCAATCTGTCTCCGACAGCCCGGCATGTATCTCCTCTTCTGCCCATTAATCAACGGACAGCAAATACTGAATTGGACAAAGCTTAACAAAAAACAAAACACGAAATGAAAGTATATAAAAAATCCCGTTCACCATCTTCAGATCGCACAAGAAAGAAAGATAGAAAGAAAGATGGAAAGTGTTGTGGAGATCGCTAGATACCACTGGAATCGAATGGAAGGATAAAGAACATTATGGAACTTACTTTGATTTAGTGCGCAGTCACTCATGACGTAAGCGTAGACGCTCATCGGACAGACGGAACTGTGTAGATCTAACCAGATTAGTGTCGATGTTTCCCGAATATTCTCGTATGTCCATTAACTATATAAGTAGGGCTGCGCACACGTATTGTTGTTCTTTACCAGTCTTGCACTTGTTCTATCTTACACTGTGCTGAGAGATATTGTCACCGTTGTTCCAACTGTTAATAAATCTACAGAACCTACACAACTCGTTGTGTCTCCTTTGCGACTGAGAGTGGCGAAAGGAAAAACACGACAGAAAGAAAGGACGAAAGACAAACAGAAAGAAAGAATATTGACAGAAAGAAAGAAAGAGAGATAGATAGACAAACAGACAGGAAGAAAGAAACAAAGAAATAAAGAAAGACAAACAGAAAGAACGAAATAAAAAACAAGTCGCGTAAGGCGAAAATACAATATTTAGTCAAGTAGCTGTCGAACTCACAGAATGAAACTGAACGCAGCAAGACCGTATACTCGTAGCATCGTCACTCCACCGCCCGTGGCAAAGGCAGTGCCCGTGGAATTGACAAGAAGAGCGGGGTATTCGTTGCGCTAAGAAGGATAGCACGCTTTTCTGTACCTCTCTTCGTTTTAACTTTCTGAGCGTGTTTTTAATCCAAACATATCATATCTATATATTTTTGGAATCAGGAACCGACAAGGAATACGATGAAAGTGTTTTTAAATTGATTTCGAAAAAAAAAAATTGATAATAATTTTTATATATTTAATTTTCAGAGCTTGTTTTTAATCCAAATATAACATATTGATATGTTTTTGGAATCAGCAAATGATGGAGAATAAGATAAACGTAAATTTGGATCGTTTTATAAATTTTTAATTTTTTTTACAATTTTCAGATTTTTAATGACCAAAGTCATTAATTAATTTTTAAGCCACCAAGCTGAAATGCAATACCGAACCCCGGGCTTCGTCGAAGAGTACTTGACCAAAATTTCAACCAATTTGGTTGAAAAATGAGGGCGTGACAGTGCCGCCTCAACTTTCACGAAAAGCCGGATATGACGTCATCAAAGACATTTATCAAAAAAATGAAAAAAACGTTCGGGGATTTCATACCCAGGAACTCTCATGTCAAATTTCATAAAGATCGGTCCAGTAGTTTAGTCTGAATCGCTCTACACACACACACACACACACAGACACACACACAGACACACACACGCACACACGCACATACACCACGACCCTCGTTTCGATTCCCCCTCGATGTTAAAATATTTAGTCAAAACTTGACTAAATATAAAAAGAGAAGAAATTAAACAAAGACATTACGTGGCGTCACTCTTATGACTCGCTTGGGCAAAATATTATTTTTCTATGAGCAACCGGCAACGTGCATCTTTCAAAAAAAACAAAAAAACACTTTTTTGTCAAGAGACCGCTTAGTTTTTTCGGCTGTTGGTAACAGGGGGACAGAGACAGAGAGACAGAGACTCTCAGATGATGAATGATTCTCAGCTGCTAACGTAAAATGTCTACGCACAACAAAAAAACCCAGTCTCAATCAATAGTGATCGTGATTTTTTCTTTTGTTATATTCTTGTGTTTTTTTTTATATGAGAACAAAAAATTATCACTTTTGTGTTAAGCTGCCCAAGTAGTTGGTTTGCACGTTAATCCCAACAAGACAGTCATGTCCACTCCCTCACCCCTCTAAAATAAACATGATAAATATATCTGCTTTTTGTTTTCTTGTGTATTCGTTGTCTTGAAGATTCCTCCATAGGCGAAAATTCGACTTTGTCTGTGCTGATTTCTGTTGTTTTTCAACTTAGTTTTCAACCAGTCATCTTGTTGTATAGATAGTTACATCACAAAAAAAGAGATCATTTTTAGCTGGAATGTGATTCGATGGTACATTGGGTGATGCTGGTTAATTTGCCCTAACATTGCTTCATCTTTGTTTACCTGAGTAAGGAGGAGTTTACGCAATGGACATGCATTTCAATCATTTCCGAGTGCACCTGAGCAGCCTACACATCAACAGAAATAGGTCACAAAACTTGGTTAAACTTTGAAAATGTTCCCCAAGCCAAGGAAAAGCAAAGAAAAAGGAAGGAAATGCTAACGGCTGAAATGTCAGAAGTGTCCTCTGATCACCGTGTATTTCGTCAGGACACATCTGTCTCCTCGAGATAGAAATAAAAGAATATGAAACTTAACAGCTTATCTTGCTTCATCGTTCTACTATCTTTGGAACTGTTCATTCTATTTTAAACTATTACACAAGACGGTGTCCTAATACTTGGTGTCCGTAATGCAATATTCGGTGACAAAAGTTACCTCTCAAGATCTGGAGGGTATCAAGTGCAGCAGAACTGGAGACTTTCAACTGCACGTCCTGGAACAGAAATCTGAGGGAGAGGCAATGAGTTTATTTCTTTGTTTGCGCGCGCGCGCGCGCGCGCGTGTGTGTGTGTATGTGTGTGTGTGTGTGTGTGTGTGTGTGTGTGTGTGTGTGTGTGTGTGTGTGTGTGTGTGTGTGACAAAGATGTGAGTAGGATAGTTGAGAGAATTCTTGTTGTGAGTGTGTTATGGTTTTTGTTGGTAAATTCTTGAACATAATTGCTGTTACGCATTTATGGTATGTTTAAGACAGTGATACTATGTGTGGTAGTGTCAGTGGTGGATTAAGTGATTCATGGATGAAGTATAGTTTGGATATTGACTGTGGACGGAATGTGATTGTAGAATGAACGAGAG
>NC_090245.1:9637564-9652564 GCF_037325665.1 Littorina saxatilis | reverse complement strand
AAGAGTGCATTTGTTTTTAGCATACAGGGTGGTTCCATAAGGGTTGCATATCGGAAAACGTTAATTTAGAAAGGTACATGGATCGCGCTAAAAAATCGATACAAAATAGTTTACTTGCCTTAGGCTTTCAACTGTTGGTATTATTCAAGTGTCCGTTGCGCCATATACGTAGCTGACTATAGTTTGCTGGAAAGCAATGCGTACAAAGTCGGTTAGAAGAGAATTTGCAATGGTCCAAACTAGTGACAACTGACAGCTTCGTCCAAATTTGCTTTTGACTAATTGGTGCTGGACATACGGTGTAGTCGAATTTGAAGGTAAAACCATACATTTTTGTATTAACGATCACGTGTCCGTTCAATACATTCGAAAGTCCGACACAAAAATGGGGTAAAACAGCCCGAAATAATAATCAACAGTCTACCTCGACGAACGAAAATTGACGCTCTCCCCTCCATATGTATATCATTGGGGTAATAATTATTAGCACTAAGGCTATCTCAAATCTTCGAAAACGCATTTTGAGGTGAGAGAAACATTAACATAAAATCGACAACACCCTTTGGTTAGACTTGTATAACGCCCCTAACACAGATACATCAATTACAGAAACAATAGTGTCGGCAATACGTTATTTGAGACTTTTAGTCCCAGAGGGCTTAGACACAAAAGTGGAGCACAATTCATCAGTACCTTAAGACGTTTCCTTTGTTGATAGGAATAGAAGGCAAATTGCGAAATACCAAAATAGCAGACCTGT
This sequence comes from Littorina saxatilis, assembly GCF_037325665.1. Classification (NCBI taxonomy): domain Eukaryota; kingdom Metazoa; phylum Mollusca; class Gastropoda; order Littorinimorpha; family Littorinidae; genus Littorina; species Littorina saxatilis. Next base: position 9,651,804 of record NC_090245.1, on the reverse strand, counting down.
CGTCAATGCAGTAAAAAGCACCTGCACCTCTTATTTAGGTGATGTCCTATAATGTACGGCATATACATGTTAAAAAAAAAAATAATAAAAAAAAAATCCACAAAAAGAGAATTAAAAAAAAATTATGTTGTATATATGTCAGTCTATTTTGTCCTGATGTTGTGAATAAAGGTTTATCCTACATACGTGAGAGAGACACCCGTGAGATAATAATCGTTCAAATCACACGTGTGTATATCATGTAAATGAGGTCATGTCAAGCAAGTCTGGCAGGGACCTGTTTTTTCACTGCTTATGATGCCAAAGTCACCGAGACAAACGTTATTATAGAAGAAAAAAAATTGCGCTCGCTAATTACCCTCGATGAATCTTTAGAACTAACACGTCACGCCACACTTTCAGAGTGACGTTTCTTTGCTTTGACGCAATAGATTGCACGAGGCTTTAGAAGAGATCGAGGTTCCAAAACAAGCGTCTTCAATTTAGCTGCCTCGAATGCAGGACATTTTCAGTAAAATACACGTAAGCACAGTATGTAGGATAAACAGAATACTACATGGCTTGCTGTGTCGTACCAGATTTACACTCGTTGCTTTTTCAAATAGTGAACAGCTCGCTTTCGCTCGCAGTTCAATATTTAAAAAAAAAACAACTCGTGTAAATCTGGTACGACACAGCAAGCCATGTAGTATTCTCTATATGTCTCGACATGTATTTCTCTCTCTCTCTCGACTGTACACAGAGATAAGAACAGCCTCGCTTTCACCTAGATCCTGCCTAAAAACAATGTTCAGACCTCATGTTCAGACTCGGCGTAATGATTCCGAAAGGACTACTTTTTAGCGGTCAAGTTCAGTTGTCCGCATACTCGAAAGTGAAAAAAAGATGAAACGTTTTGCTACAGTATCGGAGGATGAACTGTCGAAGAAGAAAAAGAATCTCGTGCCAACCACTACGCAGAAGACCATCCGAGTTGTCCAGAAGAAGTTCTGAAACACGTCCGTGTTCAAGCAAGTTTCTTTCTTCTTTGAAAACAAAAACCCTAAGACCAGTGAATGTCGAGATATATATGTTAATTGGATCTGTGATCCAAACATTGCTTTTGGTCAATCTCGATGGCAGTTTATTCCATCTCGATTGACCAAAAGCCATGTTTGGATCACAGATCCAATTAACGTATAATGTCACACGCTTTCCTTCTTTGCCACTACTAAAGCAAACGTGTGCAAGATGTAGAGGTTACATGCCGAGTCTCAGTGATTATTAAAAATAATGGTCGAAGTTAGCGGATCATGAAAAATGCGAGCTTCAGCGAGCTTTTTCATGACCGCGAACTGAGACCATTATTTTTAATAATCACTGAGACGAGGTGTGTAACCTCTTTATTCCTCCTTTCTTCAGTTATTCAAAGAAAACAGGAGTTTTTGTGCGAAAGTTTGATCGAATCCGAATCACTCAACCAGTCAACCTGCGCCGGCGATCGATTAATGCGCGGTTGTATAGTTCCGTGCAAATCATTCCATTCTGTTAACACTTCTTGTCAGTTTCCCTGTTTTGGACTAAAATAAAGTACACAGATATGCTGTTATTCTGCTATGGCGGTAAAGGCAGATATTGTGTGTTCTGTTTATGTTTTAGTATTATCTTAGGATAATGTTCTTTCGTCAAATGGGACTAGCAGACGAACTTTTGCACCCGTGTTCCAACGTTAATTACTGTATGAAGTTCAGTTTTCTGGGGAAACTAGTGTGTGAAACCGCTTTATGTTGTTTAAATTGATGAGATGTGTGCATTTGGTTGCGTGTGATCTGTTTATAAAATGAAATATTGTTGAAAACTGACCGTCGGATTGCAGTCAGTGTTGTCGAAGATACTGCGTTAAAAGAAGGGGAACTACTCTTGTCGCTAGAGTATGAGTTACTTGCCTTGGGAATTTGCTTGTGATGAACGGTTTGTGCACGGCAGATCTAGATTCAGAAAACAACCGAACTCATGGATTTTATATGGAGATTCATGTGTTCAGGCCTGTAGTTGTTAATTTAAATGCGGTATGTTTGTATTGTTTGCTCCAGAGATGTATACTTCGTACGTATAGAGCGTTCGGAACTTTTCAGTCGCAAAAGTAGTACCGAAACAGAACAGCTTCTCAACCCATTGCACTATCGAGGATTCAGGCTGTTGCTGGCTCGTTATTTGTTTGGTTGCTGGGTCATTATCGAAAAATAACTAGCTCTACAAGTTTACAGAGGTAAAGAAGCAGAGGGGGGAATAATGTATGTTACACGCTTTAGAAGCATGACAAGAACGGATTCAAACTCAAAATCGTCCCTCCAAAAGCCATAAAATGCACCCACGACTTTTATTTCTCCTGCTGTTATCGTTTCTTCTCTTTACAAATTCTTCAACGCTCAGAATACTGAAAACGGCATCCCAGACGACAGTACTGTTTCCATACGCGAATTTAGCTTCCCTTGGAAAGTGGCTCGCTCAGGAGGCCTGTTAGTCTGACACTATAAGGACAGAGTTCTGAACATAGATGACAAAGATTCCGGAATGAACAAACATTTCGCGGATGCAGACACAGAAAGACGTCATGAAGAATGCGATGCTTCAAAAGATTCAGACTGTGACGATGACTGTGACGTCATTCACATATACCGAGACGTCATTCACAGTTGTTCGGTCACTTCCGTCAAAAAGTAGATCTCTCCACAATGGCTGCTCCTGTGTTTAGGTTTGTCAAGCTTGAGTACACAAAACGTGTTTGTTCTCTCCTCTGAGACATAAATGCTATTCCGACTTGGTCGTGTGACAGAGTTTTCTTCCACACTCGATTAGCTGATGTCTAACTCAGCCCGGCTTCGTTAGACAATCAACGTAATCTCGTGTGGAAGAAAACGTCTGTCACACGACCAAGTCGGAATAGCAGGTAATGTCTTGTTTAAAAAAAAAAAAAAAAAAAAAAAAAAAAAAAAAAAAAACGCACCTGCTCCGCAACAGAATGTGTTGCTCACAGATGAAGTTATGTTAACGTAGGAAACCCCAAAAAACAGATATGCAGGGCGCACATTGCAGAATACTCAGAGGCATTCCTGTCCGGTCATAAAGCAAGATGTTTCAAGGAATCGCTAATGGAATCTACGGTCGAGGACTTGTCTTTATTGCCTCGATGAAAAACATGAAAGTAAAATGCTTGCTTTTCTCGCAGTTATCTGGTTCATCTGCCCATCCTGTAAGTAAAGACTGCTGTGCGCAGCTGTTAAACTAATTCCGGAAGACAGTATCTGGCGAGAAACAACAGAAATAACAACTTTATAGACGATGCGGAATTTAAGAACAGTCATGGCTTTGTGCATAACTGCAACGTGAGTGAAAATTGCGTATGATGACACGCCTTCGCCTGGGAGAGAATCATTGGTTTAAACAATATTCATTCAGATACATAATTTACAAAGCCATAGAGAGCATGATACAATAAAGGAGTACAACCAGATTAACTTATAAAAGTGCTCTAAGAGACAAAAAGAATAACAAGGCGGACGAAATTGTAAAATCACAAGAGACTCACATATGAGAGAATCATTCTTCAGGAAGTTACCACAGACGGGTGCAAGCAAGTACAGTCATGTATAAAACACCGTATAGGTGCTCTAAGAGACAAACAAATTAAAGTGGGGGACGAAAGTGATTGGAAATTCATAAGAGAGACACATATGAGAGAATCTTTCTTCATGAAGTTACCACAGACGATTGCAAACAAGCACAGACACGTATCACCACCAACGGTCGCACTTGCAATCACACAGGGTGACGCAACTATAATAATAATAATAATAATAATAAATGAGCATTTATATAGCGCAACATCATAACTTTACAATTATGCTCTTTGCGCTTGACACATTTAAAATTAAAACACAGTTATACAAGCATTTACATCTACATTCATAGTCAACAACGCTTAATTAAAAGCATACACCATCAAAGATACATTACAAAAGATTCTTCCGCTAACTAAATAATAAAAACATGAATAAAAAATAGGTAGTCAAAAATCACTAAAACAACAAATAACACTAAAATTAAAACACAGTTATACAAGCATTTACATCTACATTCATAGTCAACAACGCTTATTTAAAAGCATACACCTTCAAACATACATTACAAAAGATTCTTCCACTAACTAAGTAATAAAACTTGCAAATATGCATGCCGCAATGACTCGTATGTGGTCTGGGGCCATACATAGAAATAAGGAGCGCATGAAGCAAGCTAGCAAGCAATGAGGCAGGCAAAGAAGATAATTATACTGAGGAAACTTGAAATGCCGAGACGATGATTCGACAAATGTTCAGTCTGATCAGTTCATTCGAGAAAATTAATAGTCAAGTGAACTGTTGCACTAAAAGCATTATGCTTGTTGTTGTTTACTCAATATGCGTCTTTTTGTAAATAATGCACACACGTTGAATAAAACAGTTTAAACCAACTGTTGCACAAAAATATGAAAACAAAATTAATATTTAAACCACACTCCTTTTAGGCATAGCTTTGTGTGTGTGTGTGTGTGTGTGTGTGTGTGTGTGTGGTGTGTGTGTGTGTGTGTATAAATTTGTATCAGTTGGACAAGGTAAACGGGGAGGAGGGGAGGGGGTGGGGTAAATAGATACACCATAAATCGTCGCTTACAGTCACTCACTCACTAGCGTCTAACACGACAAGCATACCTTATCTGATATATCACGCAAGTCACTGAGAAAACACGAAAACAAAAACGCCACCCAAACGAAAAGGTGTGGGGCAAAATTAGGCGGAAAGAAAGAGCAATCGTAAACGCCACTTTAAACACTTGCGCAGGTACCCAGCATGACTTCATAGCCGCCATACCGACATAGCCGGGTGTGCTACCTATCACACGCTTGGCTGGCGTTCCTTTCTCAAGCCTCCATGTCTTTGGGTGCATCTCATCACAGGGTAGCTTTCTGAGATGTCGAATAGACACGTGCGGCCCGCCGCCGGAGTGAAACCGTTCCATTAGCTTGTTTCAAATGGCATTCTTTAGGCGATGAGGACGTGTCGAAGACTGATGTCAAATTCAGCTTTAGCTCGGGTTGTTTTTGAATTACACACACACACACACACACACACACACACACACACACACACACACACACACACACACACACACACACACACACACACACACACACAAACACACACACACACAGGGAGAGTGAGTGAGAGAGAGAGAGAGAGAGAGAGAGAGAGGGGGAGAGAGAGAGAGAGAGAGAGAGAGAGAGAGAGAGAGAGAGAGAGAGAGAGAGAGAGAGAGAGAGAGAGAGAGAGAGAGAGAGAGAGAGAGAGAGAGAGAGAGAGAGAGAACTCGAAAACGTTATTACCGAAGGATGATAGCATAACAGCCATATGGTCCTTTCTTACAGCTAGTCCCTACTATAATACACACATGAAACGAAAAACAAGTATAAAGAGTACAAAATATACACACACATACACACACACGCGCACACACACACACACACACACACACACACACACACACACACACACACACACACACACACACACACACACAGAAATAGAGAGAGAACGAACGAACGAACGAACGAACGAATGGTTTACTGCGTAGGCCGTTGGCCCATTGCAAAAAGGGAACAGTGGGCTTGGGAAATAAACAACAAGTTGCGTAAGGCGAAATTACTACATTTAGTCAAGCTGTGGAACTCACAGAATGAAACTGAACGCACTGCATTTTTTCACATTGACCGTAGTCCGCCGCTTGTGCAAAAGGCAGTGAAAGTGACGAGCCTGTTCAGTGCGGTAGCGGTTGCGCTGTGCTGCATAGCTCGCTTTTCTGTACCTCTCTTCGTTTGAACTTTCTGAGCGTGTTTTTAATCCAAACATATCATATCTATATGTTTTTGGAATGAGGAACCGACAAGGAATAAGATGAAATTGTTTTTAAATCGATTTCTGAAATTTCATTTTGATAATAATTTTTATATTCTTAATTTTCAGACCTTGTTTTTAATCCAAATATAACATATTTATATGTTTTTGGAATCAGAAAATGATGAAGAATAAGATGAACGTAAATTTGGATCGTTTTATAAAAAAATAATTTTAATTACAATTTTCAGATTTTTAATGACCAAAGTCATTAATAAATTTTTAAGCCACCAAGCTGAAATGCAATACCGAAGTCCGGCCTTCGTCGAAGATTGCTTGGCCAAAATTTCAATCAATTTGATTGAAAAATGAGGGTGTGACAGTGCCGCCTCAGCTTTTACAAAAAGCCGGATATGACATCATCAAAGACATTTATCGAAAAAATGAAAAAAATGTCCGGGGATATCATACCCAGGAAATATCATGTCAAATTTCATAAAGATCGGTCTAGTAGTTTAGTCTGAATCGCTCTACACACACACACGCACACGCACACAGACAATACACCACGACCCTCGTCTCGATTCCCCCTCTATGTTGAAACATTTAGTCAAAACTTGACTAAATGTAAAAACAATCGGGAAAAAAACACAATAGTTGGAAAGTCCGACTGTTGGAATAACGCGTCACGAGTACCGTATCGATCGCGGTTAGTCTTTTCTCGAAATATTTTCTTTCTGTACACTTAATCGTTCACGCGACCGACAATAAGTTCATCAACCAAGCGTGGCCCTGATTGCAGCAGCGATGATGAGAAGGTCTTGCGACAGCCTTTCCTTGATGTCCACCAGTTGGTCAGGCTGGAGGGGAGGCTCCTTGTGAAGACAGTTCCAAGCCCTCAACTCCGTCTGTGTCCACAGCTTGCCACGACTGTTACAGTAGTGCTCGATATACCAGTGAGTCACTGACTGACATGAGGAGTCATAAACGAGGATCAAGTCATCTGACTTACAATACAGCATGTCCTCGTTTCTGGAATCAGGGACGACTTTCTTCAAGCAGTTATTGCGACAGTGGTCACGGAGAAGTTTTTTTATATTTAGTCAAGTTTTGACTAAATATTTTAACATCGAGGGGGAATCGAAACGAGGGTCGTGGTGTATGTGCGTGTGTCTGTCTGTCTGTCTGTGTGTGTGTGTGTGTAGAGCGATTCAGACTAAACTACTGGACCGATCTTTATGAAATTTGACATGAGAGTTCCTGGGTATGAAATCCCCGAACGTTTTTTTCATTTTTTTGATAAATGTCTTTGATGACGTCATATCCGGCTTTTCGTGAAAGTTGAGGCGGCACTGTCACGCCCTCATTTTTCAACCAAATTGGTTGAAATTTTGGTCAAGTAATCTTCGACGAAGCCCGGACTTCGGTATTGCATTTCAGCTTGGTGGCTTAAAAATTAATTAATGACTTTGGTCATTAAAAATCTGAAAATTGTAAAAAAAAATAAAAATTTATAAAACAATCCAAATTTACGTTTATCTTATCATTTGCTGATTCCAAAAACATATAAATATGTTATATTCGGATTACAAACAAGCTCTGAAAATTAAATATATATAAAAATTATTATCAAAATTTTTTTTTCGAAATCAATTTAAAAACACTTTCATCTTATTCCTTGTCGGTTCCTGATTCCAAAAATATATAGATATGATATGTTTGGATTAAAAACACGCTCAGAAAGTTAAAACGAAGAGAGGTACAGAAAAGCGTGCTATTCTTCTCAGCGCAACGAATACCCCGCTCTTCTTGTCAATTCCACGGACACTGCCTTTGCCACGGGCGGTGGAGTGACGATGCTACGAGTATACGGTCTTGCTGCGTTGCGTTGCGTTCAGTTTCATTCTGTGAGTTCGACAGCTACTTGACTAAATATTGTATTTTCGCCTTACGCGACTTGTCTTTGGTTTTCCGAAAACCTCACCAACCTTGTTCCTGAGTGTCTGCACACAGTGACCACACTTTTCAGCTGCACGTTCCGCTTCACTGAGGCTTGTTGGGTCTTCATACTTAGCGACTGAAGCCTTCTTTTGCTCTTGGAAAACTTACACCTCTAGAAAAACTGACACTAGTACACGCATCGTCTTTGCAAGTCACATCATATAGTTCAGTGTTGTTGTTGTCACAGCTGACCGGTTCACCCACTGACCCACATTCACTGCCATCCAGTGACACACTGCTGGGGTAAAGCGCTCCACGTATTTCACGTGTGGGCAACAGCGACGTGTCGTGCCGTGCAGCAGTGTACGAGCTTGTGTCAAAGTTTCCAAACAACATGTCAGTAGTTGAAACAACTGAAACTAAAATTACTCTCCGCACTTGACTGAACATTCATATTCACATTCAATTCCGAACTTGCCTGTTTCATGTTTGTCTGATGTTTTTCTTCTCTGTGTGCTGCACGCTGTTCTGCCCTCCGTCTGTCTCTTCTGATTTGACACGGAGCTTTCTTTTTAAACACAGTAGTGTGGCCGCCATTGTTGTTTTGCTGTGGTGTTGTCAGTCGAAGTATAACCACGGTTGACTTCCCCTTCGATTCAATCTTCCACGAAGACAGTTCATTTTCCGCAAACAGGACGTCGAGGGATGCTCTAACAGCAGCTGGTAGTCCAGTTACTTCCATTTTGCAAGGAGGAATTGAAATTTTGAGCGACAAATCTCAGAGCAGAAAATTTAGCCTCCTTGCTCGACGGAGAGAGAGAGAGAGAGAGAAAAGAGAGAGAGAGAGAGAGAGAGAGAGAGAGAGAGAGAGAGAGAGAGAGAGAGAGAGAGAGAGAGAGAGAGAGAGAGAGAGAGAGAGAATCAAATGTGTGTTGTGTAGGACATAGTTTTCTCAAAGTTTGGCAAACACGATAATCAAGCCGTTTTTATTTAGCTAGTTGCTTTGCTTGAAGAATCGCAGACTAGTTCTCTCATGCAAGCTCAAACCTGACGACGTAATTGGCATTGGCGTTGTTGCCGCGGACGTGTCGTCGTTTGAAACGGCTTACCTTATCTGATCTCTCATTTGCAGTCAAAAAATTGTTTAGATTGCAGCGATGGAGAATGCTGTTTGAGTACGGAGGTGCATTCTTACGTCCTGCCGGTGGCGCTTCTGTATGACAACGACAATACTGTATGCCTGTGTGGAATCTTAAGAAGTACACCTAGCTCTTTGTGCGACGTACATAACGCGAGAGAGAGAGAGAGAGAGAGAGAGAGAGAGAGAGAGAGAGAGAGAGAGAGAGAGAGAGAGAGAGAGAGAGAGAAAGAGAGAGACACAGAGACAGAGAGGCAGAGACAAGTCAAGTCAAGTATTTTATTGTTTTGGGCCCAGAGGGCTTTGAAACAAAGATATTTAACAAAGACTTTAACAAAAAAAGGTAACAAATCAGACAGTTAATATATGTATACAAATTGAGCGGACAAATACAACAATACTATACAACCAAAATAAATTGGCAATATACACTTCCATACATACAAACAAAAAGAAAAGAAAAATAGGTTTAACAAATACAGGTAAGAAATCAGACAGATAATATGTATACATTAAGCAGACAACGATAATATACAGCCGAAATAAATTGGCAATACCATTATGCCATGCATCTTTTGTAAAAACACAAAACAAAACAGAATCATGTATTACATACATATACATACCAATAAAGAAACTAGATGTAACGCTAACATACTAAAATCATAACATGGGCTACAAATCTTGCTAGCTTCATTAGTTTTATCTTAGATTTACAATTCATTAACTGTTCATATTTTAAACAATTTGGGTGAGATCAGTAATAAGGACTAATTAATTTTCTTCTTTCAGACACAATACTTTCGTCGGTACAAATGAACAAATAGTGAAACTCATCACCTAATTCATTTTTATCGCACATATCACACAATCTTTCATTTCTAGGAGCATTAAAAAATCTGTGCTGATGTATTGGCAACTTATGATTGCTTGTTCGAAAGACAGCAACACAGAGAGCGACAGAGAGAGAGAGAGAGAGAGAGAGAGAGAGAGAGAGAGAGAGAGAGAGAGAGAGAGAGAGAGAGAGAGAGAGAGAGAGAGAGAGAGCCAGACAGAGAATTGGACAGAGATGAGAGATAGAGAGAAGAGAGATACAGACAGAGAGAGGAGAGACAGACAGATAGATAGATAGATAGATGGAGATAGATATATATATATAGAGAGAGAGAAAGCGAGAGAGAGAGAGAGAGAGAGAGAGAGAGAGAGAGACAAAGAGAGAGACAGTCATAGATTGTGTGTGAGTGTGTGTGAGAGAGAGAGAGAGACAGACAGACAGACAGACAGACAGACAGACAGACAGACAGACAGACAGACAGACAGACAGACAGACAGACAGAAAAAGACAGAGAGAGATAAGATCGATCACTATTCTTGAGCTTTCAAGGTTTCATAATTTCAGTCCTTGTTTTGTCCGATCGTGTCTTGTTTGTGTGGCTCGGTCTGGCAGCCATTATTCCATTTTCTAAATGCCCCGGGTGTTTTATTTTGAGAACATTCGCACGAAATGCAGATTTGCCAACAACAACAAAAAGACACACACAAAACTCAACAACAAAAGCAAACACACAGCGTGCATGTCTTGTATGGTTAGACCTCAAAGGATCCTATTCTGGGCTTCTTCTTCTTCTTGGCGTTCGCAGAGGTTACACGATCAGTCCAGCACTGGTGATAAATGTTGTCGTTTTCTCCAACTCCTGTCGACTGCCGTATAGTTTGGTCTGCAAGGGAGTTGGTGACGGCCACACTTCTTTTCGTTCCTCATCTAGTAAGGGACATCGCTGTAAGATGTGTTCCGCTGTTTGGTCTTCTTGACCGCAGGCACAGGTTGGTGATGGCGCCAGCTTGAACTTTCGGTTCATGTGAGCATTGAGCCTGTTGTGGCCAGTACGCAGCCTGATGAGGTTGACTTGCTGCTCTCTGGACATTGTGTGGTAGTCATCTCTGTTTGTCCTTGGCCTCATCAATGCCTTGATGATTGTCTTCTGCTCACTAAAGCTGACACTGTTTTCAGGCTATTCTGGGCTGAATGGCAGGGGGCACTTCTTCAGCGTGGTCTGGGGCTGTCCAGGTGATAGACTTCTTCTTCTTCTTCAGCGTGGTCTAGGGTTGTCCAGGTGATAGACTTCTTCTTCTTCTTCAGCGTGGTCTGGGGCTGTCCAGGTGATAGACTTCTTCTTCTTCTTCAGCGTGGTCTAGGGTTGTCCAGGTGATAGACTTCTTCTTCTTCTTCAGCGTGGTCTAGGGTTGTCCAGGTGATAGACTTCTTCTTCTTCTTCAGCGTGGTCTGGGGTTGTCCAGGTGATAGACTTCTTCTTCTTCTTCAGCGTGGTCTAGGGTTGTCCAGGTGATAGACTTCTTCTTCTTCTTCAGCGTGGTCTGGGGCTGTCCAGGTGATAGACTTCTTCTTCTTCTTCAGCGTGGTCTAGGGTTGTCCAGGTGATAGACTTCTTCTTCTTCTTCAGCGTGGTCTAGGGTTGTCCAGGTGATAGACTTCTTCTTCTTCAGCGTGGTCTGGGGTTGTCCAGGTGATAGACTTCTTCTTCTTCTTCAGCGTGGTCTGGGGCTGTCCAGGTGATAGACTTCTTCTTCTTCTTCAGCGTGGTCTAGGGTTGTCCAGGTGATAGACTTCTTCTTCTTCTTCAGCGTGGTCTAGGGTTGTCCAGGTGATAGACTTCTTCTTCTTCTTCAGCGTGGTCTGGGGTTGTCCAGGTGATAGACTTCTTCTTCTTCTTCAGCGTGGTCTGGGGCTGTCCAGGTGATAGACTTCTTCTTCTTCTTCAGCGTGGTCTGGGGCTGTCCAGGTGATAGACTTCTTCTTCTTCTTCAGCGTGGTCTGGGGCTGTCCAGGTGATAGACTTCTTCTTCTTCTTCAGCGTGGTCTGGGGTTGTCCAGGTGATAGACTTCTTCTTCTTCTTCAGCGTGGTCTGGGGTTGTCCAGGTGATAGACTTCTTCTTCTTCTTCAGCGTGGTCTGGGGTTGTCCAGGTGATAGACTTCTTCTTCTTCTTCAGCGTTCCAGAATGTTCTGGTTACGTGTGAGCTCGTTTGCCCATTTGGGTTCCCCAAAACTATACTCTGAGAGCATAGTCAGCTTCCCTACGCTTTTGTTGAGTAGGCATGCTGGGTATTTTTGTGTTTCCATAACCCACCGAACTCCGACATGGATTACAGGATCTTTTCCGTGCGCACTTGGTCTTGTGCTTGCGTGTACACACGAAGGGGGGTTAAGTCACTAGCAGGTCTGCACATAAGTTGACCTGGGAGATCGGAAAAATCTCCACTCTTAACCCACCAGGCGGCAGCGACCGGGATTCGAACTCACGACCTCCCGATTAGGAGGCCGACGTCTTACCACCACGCCACTGCGCCAGTTAGGTGATTGACTGCAGTGTGTGACTCTCAAGAGTCGTAAACAATGCACAACGCAACATGTGCAAACTGCCAAACATGCACACACGTCATACAGCATTAAGTACGAGCGACGACAATTTGTCAACCAGCCGCATGTTTGTCTCTGTCGGCTGAAAATACCCCCATGTGTTGTTTATTATTGTGTGGTTTCCTGGTGTTGCTTGGCAACAAAAGAATTACATGAATTGTGGAGTCGATGACCTAGACTGCTTGGGCCGACCTCAAATGTCGTGATGTGCACAGAAACAACGGATTTGACTACTGTGAATATAGTAATATATGAATTGTGTTATATATATATATTTGATATTATTAAAGTATTATGAAAAACTGTCCACCATTTCAACATGGAGTCCGAGTGTAACATGTACTTGACACATTTACTGACCTTTTCAGCGATTTTGTAAATGTCCTGGTTTTGAGACTTTTCTGTGACATATATGAGAGCACAAGAGAATTTTAACTTGTACTCCTCTGTTGCATACACGAGTTCAGGGCGTTGTAATTACGAACGATGAATAAACCACTTTTTAAACCAAACAGACAAACTACTATGACGTTCCAAAATCGAGAATCAAGAAAGACGAAATGTTAGTTATGGAAAGTTTAATTTTGGACATAACAAGACATTCACAAGTACACCGACCGAATGGTCTTTATAGTGGACGGAAAAAATAAAATAATTATGAGACAAATGAAAAAAAAAGTAGAATTACACTTAGCCGAGTGTGCGTTTGATTTCTGGTAAGATGGTCAGAGTCGCAAAGGATTAGTAAAATGACTTGTTTTTGTGTGCGTTTTATTAAGTTAAAATAGAACTCTCTCTCTCTCTCTCTCTCTCTCTCTCTCTCTCTCTCTCTCTCTCTCTCTCTCTCTCTCTCTCTCTCTCTCTCTTTTTCTCTCTCTCTCTTTCTCATTCTCTCTCTCTCTCTGTCTGTCTGTCTCTCTCTTTCTCTCTTCCTCGATCTTTGTCTGTCCGTCTGTCTGTATGTCTTTCTGTTTCTCTTTCTCATCCTATTTGTCTCTGTAACTGTCAGCATATGTCTACTCTCTCTCTTCCTCTCCCTCGCTGTCTCCGCCCCCCCCTCCCCCACCTCCGCACGTTAAGAAAACTTAAATAAGCGATAACACAAAGTGTTTGCTTTGCTTCAGTACATGCCATGAGAATGATGATTTGTAACTGAATTTAGAGACTTTGTTATGAGAACAGAACTGTCTGGTGCCCGGATCCTCGATCCGGAAGCGCCGAAACTTTTCAAAAATAGATACAGCATTTCTGACTCAAAGCTTAAAGCAAATTCAATTGTAATAACATTTTTCTGGCGACAATAAACTGTTTGAAAGCGTGGAATAAAAGCATTTTCTTGCTTACACTCCCTCCCTCCAAAAAAACATTACATTAAAAGAAAAAGGTGCCAGAAGGGGCACTTTCTAGAAATCACAAGATTTATTTTGCTTTCAATCTTCCCTCAGCCTCATTGACCTTTGAAGTGCATTCTAACACAACCCAACCCAAACGTTACCATAACAACGAGGAATCACGATCAAAACGAAAGAGCAAGCATCAACAGGCAACGGTTGTCTCCTGGGCTGAGAGTGAGGAAGAGGTTCGAACACTGAAATGACATTTTGAAGACTAATCGATAGAACGTGTCGCTCGAGGGCCTTTCTAATGGAGTCGTCGTGGTTCAGCGGCCGTGGACAGACACTGTTCCAAAAGTGTAAATTTAATGGTAAATCACAAGCCAAAAGCGCATTGTGCTTTTAGTTATACGCTATAGAAATCTCCTTAATAAATAAATAAATAAAAAAGAAACCACAACTTTTTTTTAGCAGTTTT
>NC_090245.1:9624729-9637364 GCF_037325665.1 Littorina saxatilis | reverse complement strand
GAGAGAGAGAGAGAGAGAGAGAGAGAGAGAGAGAGAGAGACAATGACAATGACAATTCTTTATTTTACGAGGGTAACAGAATAAGCATTGGTATACTAGAGAGAGAGAGAGAGAGAGAGAGAGAGAGAGAGAGAGAGAGAGAGAGAGAGAGAGAGAGAGAGAGAGAGAGAGAGAGAGAGAGAGAGAGAGAGAGAGCGAGAGAGAGAGAGAGAGCGAGAGCGAGAGAGAGAGAGAGAGAGACATAGAGACATAGAGACATAGAGGGAGTAAGAACAGAGAATCAGCGTATTTATACAGAGAACCTACGTACGTAACCGCCCCCTAATCAAGGCGAAACCTCCCAGAATGATTGCATGAAGCGATGGAAACCACATGATTGGTAACAAACTAACCAAGCAAGAGGCCCCGTGTGCATCAGTAAATAAAGTTTCGCTCCCCCACAATGCGAACCAAATGTGAAGGGGCCTTTCTCTTTTTTTTTGTCAGGTGTGTTTTTTCGCCTGGGCCCTCTCTCATTAGGTCTGTAGTCAGAGGGGGTTAATTCCGCTAGAGTTGAACTCATTAACCTACCTGGATCGCGCCACACTCATTCGCGGCTGCTTGTGTGGTATTTCACACGGAAGAGAGCATGCAAGCTTCTTCCAGTGCATAACAATTATGTACCTGATTCTTCTTTTCTGTTTCTGGTATATTATAATTTGCTTTTTTTCCGCCCAGGGAGGTTGTGTTCTCTGTCTCTGTCTCTGTCTCTGTCTGTCTGTCTGTCTGTCTGTCTGTCTGTCTGTCTGTCTGTCTGTCTGTCTGTCTGTTTGTCTGTCTGTCTCTCTCTCTCGCTCTATGTCTGCCTGCCTGTCTGTCTGTCTGTCTCTCTCTCTCTCTCTCTTGCTCTCTTAAAGTCATTAAACAGTTTTAAAAAATGTGTCAAAAAACACTTAATGTCTGAGTAGTTTAACGCGTTTTGATTTACCACACTTAGTATTACGCCAAAGATATGCTGTGCATTGTATATTCTGAGCATTTTTTTTGGTACTATTGCTACATGTTCGATTGCTACCAGCTTGTACTTATAATTACTTGCATAGTATGCATTTTATTTTATGAATAAACACATATGTATGCTTTTCATGCCTCATCTTCATCATCATCATCATCATCATCATCATCAATCATCATCATCATCGTCATCGTCATCGTCATCTCTATCATCACGTGCTGAAGTTTTCTGACCTCCTTTTCTTGGTAAACTTTTTAACTTTTTAATTTTTAATTTTTAAATTTTATCAGTGTGTCTGTGCGTCCCAAGGACAGATTGTAAGAACAGGCGTAGCCTTAAATCTAAATACTTGTTAAATAAAGTTCAATTCAATTCAATTATATCTCTCTCTCTCTCTCTCTCTCTCTCTCTCTCTCTCTCTCTCTCTCTCTCTCTCTCTCTCTCTCTCTCTCTCTCTCTCTCTCTCTCTCTCTCTCTGCCTGTCTGTCTGTCTGTCTGTCTCTGTCTCTGTCTATCCCTCTGTCTCTCTCTATCTGTCTCTCTCTCTCTGTCTATCTGTCTGTCTGTCTGTCTGTCTCTCTCTCTTGCTCTCTCTCTCTCTTGCTCTCTCTCTCTCTCTCTCTCTCTCTCTCTCTCTCTCTCTCTCTCTCTCTCTCTCTCTCTCTGCCTGTCTGTCTGTCTGTCTCTCTCTCTCTCTCTCTCTCTCTCTCTCTCTCTCTCTCTCTCTCTCCCTACCTGTCTGTCTGTCTGTCTATCTCTCTTTGTCGATCTCTCCCTGTCTCTGTCTATGTCTCTACCTCTCTGTGTCTCTTTGTCTGTCTATCTGTCTCTCTCCTTTGTACTTATTTTCTTTCTCTCTTTCTTTCGTACTGTCTTTCGTTCTTTCTTTCGTACTTTCTTTCGTACTGTCTTTCGTACTTTCTTTCGTACTTTGTTTCGTTCATTCTTTCGTACAGTCTTCCTTTCTTTCTTTCTGTGTCTCCTTTCAAAGCCAATACGGAGGGGAGACTCAAGGACACGTGGGAACGTAGGGCGACGTTGTTGACAAGTTGTAATTAAGGTGGTTTACACGGCATCTTGCCAGCCAATTAACCGGCCGGCCTGTCGCCCCGTGTTCGTGTCTTTGTGTCATCAACCCGCTCACATGGATGCACTCAGATCGTCATCCGTTTAGCATGTTTCACGGACACCCCAACCCCCTCATCTTGTGTGTAGACTGAAACGTAAAAGTGTTGTGCTGTTTTGTTTGTTTGTGTGTGTGTGTTTGGTCATTAAGTATGCATTCCTTTCATGTAAGCATCATTTTTACCTTAACAGATCCGTTCAGACTCACTGGAATATGTGGCCTTTAGTGGATAATGGTGTGATACTTTGACCCGAACAAGCCCACCACGACTGTCTTCTTGGACACGGTAGAGTTAGGGTTGTCTCGTCAAAGTATCGCGATACGATCCTGATGATGAGAGACGAGTGATGATGAGAGACGAGTGATGATGAGAGACGAGTGATGATGAGAGACGAGGGATGATGAGAGACGAGGGATGATGAGAGACGAGTGATGATGAGAGACGAGTGATGATGAGAGACGAGGGATGATGAGAGACGAGTGATGATGAGAGACGAGTGATGATGAGAGACGAGTGATGATGAGAGACGAGGGATGATGAGAGACGAGTGATGATGAGAGACGAGTGATGATGAGAGACGAGGGATGATGAGAGACGAGGGATGATGAGAGACGAGTGATGATGAGAGACGAGGGATGATGAGAGACGAGGGATGATGAGAGACGAGGGATGATGAGAGACGAGTGATGATGAGAGACGAGTGATGATGAGAGACGAGGGATGATGAGAGACGAGGGATGATGAGAGACGAGGGATGATGAGAGACGAGGGACGATGAGAGACGAATGATGATGAGAGACGAGTGATGATGAGAGACGAGGGACGATGAGAGACGAGGGACGATGAGAGACGAGTAATGATGAGAGACGAGGGACGATGAGAGACGAGGGATGATGAGAGACGAGGGATGATGAGAGACGAGTGATGATGAGAGACGAGTGATGATGAGAGACGAGGGATGATGAGAGACGAGTGATGATGAGAGACGAGGGACGATGAGAGACGAATGATGATGAGAGACGAGGGACGATGAGAGACGAGGGACGATGAGAGACGAGGGACGATGAGAGACGAGTGATGATGAGAGACGAGGGACGATGAGAGACGAGTGATGATGAGAGACGAGTGATGATGAGAGACGAGAGATGATGAGAGACGAGTGATGATGAGAGACGAGGGATGATGAGAGACGAGGGATGATGAGAGACGAGGGATGATGAGAGACGAGGGATGATGAGAGACGAGTGATGATGAGAGACGAGGGATGATGAGAGACGAGGGATGATGAGAGACGAGTGATGATGAGAGACGAGGGATGATGAGAGACGAGTGATGATGAGAGACGAGTGATGATGAGAGACGAGTGATGATTAGAGACGAGGGATGATGAGAGACGAGTGATGATGAGAGACGAGGGATGATGAGAGACGAGTGATGATGAGAGACGAGGGATGATGAGAGACGAGGGATGATGAGAGACGAGTGATAATGAGAGACGAGTGATGATGAGAGACGAGGGATGATGAGAGACGAGTGATGATGAGAGACGAGTGATGATGAGAGACGAGGGATGATGAGAGACGAGGGATGATGCATGTGTGTCTTCCTGTTTTCCAAGCCCTCAGACTCTCGCAACCGATCCGTTCAGACGTTTACACGGGATAAGATCATCTTTCAGCATTTACACATGTACAAAATATCAACTTCTGGCTGCTTTTTTTGGCTCTGTCTCTCTGTCTCTGTGTCTGTCTGTCTGTCTGTCTGTCTGTCTGTCTGTCTGTCTGTCTGTCTCTGTCTGTCTGTCTCTCTCTCTCTCTCTCTCTCTCTCTCTCTCTCTCTCTCTCTCACTCTGCCTGCCTGCCTGCCTGCCTGCCTGCCTGCCTGCCTGCCTGCCTGCCTGCCTATCTCTCTCTCATTACTTATTTTGGAATCAATTTCGTAAGTGACACTTTTGTCGCTTTATCCAAAATCGGACAATAGAGACATTGTTTGTGCCAGCTTCATTTGACGGACCGGGCTTTGAACGCCGGCATGACTCTCACTCCACGACGACTCTTTTGATTGAAAGTTTTCTGAGATGCATGGGGCTTACAGTTTTGTTGTACCTGAAAATATGTTTTCCCAACTCATTACTTGCTTCCTTCCTTCGCCCCCTCCTCTGCCCCCCCCCCCCCCCTTCTCATTTTAATAATGTTCAGAAGAGCAGGTATGCGATAGCGTCATCAGCGGTTGTCACAATGTCGTCAGTAACAAAAACATGACATCGTATTTGTTTTTGTCCAAGTTTGAAAGAAAAGTGTTTATTGTTTATGGTTTAAAAAAAAACCTCAACACAATTAGTCGTTTTCCTGAAGAAGATAGAGAAATCTCAAAACTTTTACAACGTAGAGTTTTTGGATTATAATATATTTTCTTTTGGGTGGAGGCAATAGCTGGATTTTTTATTATTAACCACTGTTTTGGCAGCAACTGAACAACTAAATACAACGACAGCAAGCTTTTAACGAACTTAATATGTTTAAAAAAAAATGGCTCCGATCGTCGCAGCAGTTAATGTCGACTTCAGCAGACTCCTGGCATTTTGGCGGCCCACGGCAGCATGGCGTTACATCGGTATAGGATGGTCTCAAATTGCACTGAGCGGTGATTGTATTTTTCGTTTTTGGCCGAGGCGTTAGAGAAGAAGAAAAACAAGTCGCGTAAGGCGAAATTACTACATTTAGTCAAGCTGTGGAACTCACAGAATGAAACTGAACGCACTGCATTTGTTCACAATGACCGTAGTCCGCCGCTTGTGCATAACGGAGTGAAACTGACGAGCCTGTTCAGCGCGGTAGTGGTTTCGCTGTGCTGCATAGCACGCTTTTCTGTACCTCTCTTCGTTTTAACTTTCTGAGCATGTTTTTAATCCAAACATATCATATCTATATGTTTTTGGAATCAGGAACCGACAAGGAATAAGATGAAATTGTTTTTAAATCGATTTCGGAAATTTAATTTTGATCATAATTTTTATATTTTTAATTTTCAGAGCTTGTTTTTAATCCAAATATAACATATTTATATGTTTTTGGAATCAGGAAATGATGTAGAATAAGATGAACGTAAATTTGGATCGTTTTATATAAAAAAAAGTTTATCACAATTTTCAGATTTTTAATGACCAAAGTCATTAATTAATTTTTAAGCCACCAAGCTGAAATGCAATACCGAAGTCCGGCCTTCGTCGAAGATTGCTTTACACAAATTTCAATCAATTTGATTGAAAAATGAGGGTGTGACAGTGCCGCCTCAACTTTTACAAAAAGCCGGATATGACGTCATCAAAAGTATTTATCGAAAAAAAGAAAAAAACTGTCCGGGGATATCATTCCCAGGAACTCTCATGTCAAATTTCATAAAGATCGGTCCAGTAGTTTGGTCTGAATCGCTCTACACACACACACACACACACACAGACACACGCACATACACCACGACCCTCGTTTCGATTCCCCCTCGATGTTAAAATATTTAGTCAAAACTTGACTAAATATAATGAAAGGGGGCAGAGCAAGTATTGATTTTTATTCTTCACATGTTGTATGATGGTTAAGGGTGTGGACGCAATGGGACTAAGAGATACCTTCCTTTCTTCCAGTCTAAACAATCATGTACACCACTAAAGATATTTCATTTAATTTTAATAACTCTATTATCCCAATGCTGGGAAGTTCGGGTTGCTTCCTCCCAGTGGAAAGCTAGCGGCAACCAGAGTCGCGTTACCCAGGGAGGTTCGTGTTTAGGTGTACTCAGCCACCTGCATTTGGTTTAAACAGAACTTTATTCAATTTTAATCATGACAAGAACAATGCATGGATGATTACATACTCAAGTATATAATGCTTATTTTAAGCAATCATAGTAATTACAAAACAAGGGTTAGCATGATGGCGGAATAAATACATTAACTCATTTCAGGAAACGAAGAAACAAAACAAAAACAAAACAGATACACAGACAAGCAGAAAATGGGAAGGGGTTGGTGATACAGGAGGTGGGGAAAGGGCACGAGAGAACAGGAATAGGAGTTAAACCCGCCACCGACCACAGCCGAACCACGCCGAACCAGCTCGTCGAACGCTCGGCGAACATTCCACAGAACCAGTTCTGTGTACTAACTAATAGGGGAATCCCCTGATTTGATGACGTCGGCGACCGCTCGCCGAACCAGCCCGTCGCGGCCCGGCAGAGGTCTTTTACGTGCCAATTTGGTGACAAGGGGTGGGGCATGGATACCGTTTCTGAGACTGCACATAAAGTTGACTCGTGTCCCTCCCTCCCTGGAATCTAACCCGTGACCTTAGGATCACAAGTCTAGTGCTTTACCAACTGAGCTACCCGTGATCTTAGGATCACAAGTCTAGTGCTTTACCAACTGAGCTACCCGGGACCCTAGGATCACAAGTCTAGTGCTTTACCAACTGAGCTACCCGGGACCCTAGGATCACAAGTCTAGTGCTTTACCAACTGAGCTACCCGTGACCTTAGGATCACAAGTCTAGTGCTTTACCAACTGAGCTACCCGGGACCCTAGGATCACAAGTCTAGTGCTTTACCAACTGAGCTACCCGGGACCCTAGGATCACAAGTCTAGTGCTTTACCAACTGAGCTACCCGGGACCCTAGGATCACAAGTCTAGTGCTTTACCAACTGAGCTACCCGGGACCCTAGGATCACAAGTCTAGTGCTTTACCAACTGAGCTACCCGTGACCTTAGGATCACAAGTCTAGTGCTTTACTAACTGAGCTACCCGTGACCCTAGGATCACAAGTCTAGTGCTTTACCAACTGAGCTACCCCGGTCCCAAATGTCCAGGCTTTTCCATGGAATCAGAGCACCCTTCTACGTGGGCCCATGCCAACATTAAACATCTTTGCTGCTTTTCTGTGCAGAATGGCAATGTTTTGTTGAATTAATTCGCATATCGACAATGGTGACAATGGGGTCAGTTATAAAATCAATTCAACAACATGGGGTCCTGATTTGGCCTATATGGTCCGCTGGACCCAAAAAGCAACAACTAACTAACTAACTAACTAACTAATTCAACAACAAAAAGCAAGAACGAGTTCCAGATGCATTAGTTGACAGCCGGCTTTACTATACATGTGTGTAATTGGCAATGCACAAGAACACCTGGTGTCATGGACTTTTTCTTCTTCTTGTTTTGTTGTTGGGCACATGTTAATGTCTTATAACATGACAAGAGTTGCTGAACAACAGGAAGACGAAAATTAAAAAAGAAAAAAAAAGTCGCGTAAGGCGAAAATACAACATTTAGTCAAGTAGTTGTCGAACTCACAGAATGAAACTGAACGCAATGCAACGCAGTAAGACCGTATACTCGTAGCATCGTCAGTCCACCGCTCATGGCAAAGGCAGTGAAATTGACAAGAAGAGCGGGGTAGTAGTTGCGCTGAGAAGGATAGCACGCTTTTCTGTACCTCTCTTCGTTTTAACTTACTGAGCGTGTTTTCAATCCAAACATATCATATCTATATGTTTTTGGAATCAGGAACCGACAAGGAATAAGATGAAAGTGTTTTTAAATTGATTTCGAAAATTTAATTTTGATCATAATTTGTATATTTTTAATTTTCAGAGCTTGTTTTTAATCCAAATATAACATATTTATATGTTTTTGGAATCAGAAAATGATGGAGAATAAGATGAACGTAAATTTGGATCGTTTTATAAAAAAAATATATTTTTTACAATTTTCAGATTTTTTTATTATTATTTTTATTATGGTTAGCTTATATAGCGCGAACCACAATTAACTGTGCTCTCCGCGCTTTACATATTAATTTCTGCCGTGTGAAATGGAATTTTGACCAAAGTCATTGATTAATTTTTAAGCCACCAAGCTGAAATGCAATACCGAAGTCCGGGCTTCGTCGGAGATTACTTGACCAAAATTTCAACCAATTTGGTTGAAAAATGAGAGCGTGACAGTGCCGCCTCAACTTTCACGAAAAGCCGGATATGACGTCATCAAAGACATTTATCAAAAAAATGAAAAAAACGTCTGAGGATATCATACCCAGGAACTCTCATGTCAAATTTCATAAAGATCGGTCCAGTAGTTTAGTCTGAATCGCTCTACACACACACACACAGACAGACAGACAGACACACATACACCACGACCCTCGTCTCGATTCCCCCCTCTATGTTAAAACATTTTAGTCAAAACTTGACTAAATGTAAAAACACAACAAGCAGCCATGCCTTACAATGAAACAAAGAACATTGTAAGGCTTTACAATGAAACAAAGAACATTGTAAGGCTTTACAATGAAACAAAGAACATTGTAAGGCTGTGTTTTGTTGTTACGTGTGTCCAAGTGTAAGCGTGCTCTCATCCCGTGGGGGAACAATCCCTGAGAGATCCGTGGTGATTGTCAAGATTGTCAAAACGGGAAGCAAAGTATAAAAGACTGAGTGAGAGGTACCAGGAAGACTGACCCTTATGGTTTAACCGTAAGGGCGTTAAACAACATTTATCTTAAGGGCAGAATATACCTGCGCCGTTTCAGCGGCACAGACGACGCACTGCATATTATTGATGCTGCGATAGGGATTATGACGAGTACTTGGCCTATTTTCCTTTCATGCAACGTGAAGCGGGCTGGGTTAATCTGAAGTGCGTCGTCTGTCCTGCTGAAGTTACATAGGTGAGCGCCAGGGCCTAACCAGGAAGATGCCATTCTGACGAAAAACTGTCCAGCTTTTGCACGGGGTAGTCTTGTTGACATCTCTTGTCTTTCCGGTACGACCGCACCCTTTCTGCTGTCATGTGAAGCCACACACATACACACCTCTTGCTTTCTTGCTTTCTTTTTAAAAAGGATTCAGGTGCTTTGTTACGGTTTAAAATTCACCTGCAGCATTATTTTCACAAATGAAAAATACTAGATAACTGCGAATTGACAAATATTTCAAGGACGCAACAAAAAAAAGACGCGTGCGCATGCTTACAAAACAAGCCTGAAAACATGTTCCATTGTCGTAAGGTCACCAGAGTTGAAATATGAACGAGGCATAATTTGCACAGGTCTTTCAAAGTTCACCTCTGCAATTAAGCACAACAATTATCGATCTGGTCATTGCGGCTGTTAATGATTTACCACTTCCCTCTCTGTCTCTCTCTCTCACCGCTCCTTGCTATGTTCAACACTGCTGGGACTGGTTTTAGACAATCGACAGCAGGTCCTTTTTTTTATTTTTTTTTTAGCCATTAACGCTTTGGTTTTATGTCACTTCTGAAGCCCCTGATTTCCGTGGTAACATCCCAGCATTTTCCTCTGTACATTAGAATAGCGAGGCCTGGCAGTTATCGAGATGAGACTATTGTTCGATGATGAAAGGACAATTGGAATTGTGGAAAGAGCTAAAAAAGAAGATTGTTGTCAGCGTCTTTTTTCCAATATTGTTTTGTCGTTCACTATCTTTTAAGTCTAGCGTTGATTAAGAGTCAGATTGTGAAGACTGCTGCTGTTGTTATTTGCTGTGGGCAGAAATGGAAAAGATTGCTGAGGACTGCTAATTTGCCTTAATTGTTATTGCTATTGTGCTGTACAATAGTAAATGGCTATTCCATAATTACTGAGTCTAACTGACAATGGGAGCCCGATTTCTGTGCTTACGAATAAAGAAAAGACGACACTTGCATGGGCCTTTTTCCTGCGCATCCTTATGTATGAATAAAGAAAGAGTGTCTGTCAATCTGTCTGTCTGTCTCTCTATGTCTCTCTCTTGGTTTTTATATCTCTCTATATATACATGTATCTGTCTGTTTGTCTCGTCTGTCCTATTGTCTGTCCGTCCGTCTGTCTGTCTGTCCCTCTGATTGGCTATCTGTTTGTGTCTGTCTATCTCTCTGTCTCTGTCTCTGCCTCTCTCTGGTTTTTTTCTATACTAATTCTCTCTCTCTCTCTCCCTCTCTCTCTCACTTCTCTCTCTCTCCCTCTCTTTCCACCCCCCTCTCTCTCTCTCTCTCTCTCTCTCTCTCTCTCTCTCTCTCTCTCTCTCTCTCTCTCTCTCTCTCTCTCTCTCTCTCCCTAAACCCGCTCCAGCGTAGAGCTGCTAAACTAGTTCTGCCCAGTCCATCTCTTTCTACAAAGGAAAATATGAAAAGTATTGGGATGTTAAGCTTAAAAAAGCAGCTTTTGTATAATAAATGTTCATTTATGTATAAAGTCGTCTATAAGGACGCCCCAACATATCTTATACAACTCTTCAAATCATCTCCGTCCTATTATTCAAACACTCGAAATAACCTTGCCTTGTCAAGGCCCCGCATCGATTTGTTTAAGACTAGTTTTTCTTATTCTGGTGCGTTCCTTTGGAATTCACTACCTGTAAATATCAAGTCTTGTCATCATTTTCACGAGTTTTCATTCACAAGCACCTGGGAAATAAATCTCATGTTCCCCGGGGAATAAATCCCCGGTTACCATAGTTGCAGGAAGCCCTATTACATGGATAATCAAAAGCAAACCCAATAGAAACGCTCGAGGATTCTTCGGCTCTTTTCATTGGCGTTTCCCCAGACCTAAACAGACGACACTGCTTCGCCAAGTTCCAAATACGAACTGGCAAATGTAAACAAAAAACAAAACTACCTCATCAAAGGTCATACATTTATGCTTTATCGCAAACAAATGAAACCTATCGATATGTTTTATCTTCTCACAATGTCATGGAGTGCGTGTATCTCTTTGGAGAAACACGAACGTCAAGTTTTAAGTCAAACCAATTGACCCCTGACACACACATTTTGACCCGTGCACAAGACGTTGTATCGATAAACTAAGCGCAAATAAAAAAATAATAATAAAAAAGCAAAGAACATAGCAACAAGAAATGAAGACATCTGACAAAGCCGAGCAAGCAGAATGACAAGTCTAATGAAAAACAGAGAGGCAATGAGAAACAAGATCGCGATTATCTTTCCTTCGCGGCACGACGCAAATCGTTTGTGTCCTTTGACCCAATTCGTGCAGTGCTGCACGATGCAAATCTTCTGTGACCTTTGACTCAACGTAGCTTCAATATTCGATTACTAATATTTACCACTGAAAACCGAGGGGTGGAATACCGAGAGGGGCAGGGTGGTAGGGCGATGGTGAAATGTAATGAAGAGACACGTGTAGCAATAAGAGAAAACCGATTCTGCAATAACACAAACACGAACAAAAAACCCAACACTGACCTATATGAATATTTAATCAATGATATGATCGTCTGCGTTGCAGGTGTGCAAGTGAAGGGTTGGGGGGGGGGGGTAACTTGATCATTAATTTGTGTGTGTCAGTGTTTGTGTTCATGGACTGATTGTGAGGGAGGGGGAGGGTGGGGTGGGGTGTGTTTCAGGTTTTGGTGTGGGTATGAAACGAGCAAAACAATACCCACACCACAAAATCTTGGAGGCAAAAAACACTCGCCGTCGCATCATTTTGTCCGCACAATATTATATGCACCAACAACCGGAAAGAAAGGTGACAATGGAAAAAGACTCATCTTTGCTTCCTGCGATTCCTTGCCCCCGACTCGAACGTCGCACGATAATCCACATAACAGATCTGTTGTGAGATGGTCAACGCTGACTGTGCAAGTAAATCACCTCGTTTGAAATACGACAATCCCATCGCTCGAATGCAACATGTGGGCACTATCGTCTCAAAGGCGCTTACTGTTGGTTTCACACACCACTCTGTAGTCGGAACCTACAGAACTTCGCATCCTCAAACCTGACATACTTGTCTCAACATTATAAACTCAAATCACACACAGTAAGTTGCTTTCGCACGCCAGCTTTGAACAACGTGCTGGGGCCCCGAACATGCATTATAATAACAGAACTCGCGTGTCAAACCATGGCTCCCTGTGTTGATTTTTCACTTAATGTTGAACCACCAAAATGATGACAAAAACGATGTTTGATGGTTTGTTGCCAGACTAGCTTTTTTGTCGGTCCTCGGGGGGCATATCGACTTTTGTTTCATATTTATTGACCGCGGCCTTCGGCCTTGGTCAATAAATATGAAACAAAAGACGATATGCTCCCCCTCGGACCGACAAAAAAGCTGGTCTGTCAACACCCCATCAAACATCTTATAATGTCTGTCATTATCTTCTTTTAAAAGACAGCTCCGAAAGCACCTCTCTAACGATTAAGTCGGTGTACAATTTGTGCGAGTGTGTGTGAGGATGTGTGAAAGAGAAAGTGTAGAGTATGCTTCCATTAACAAGCACACTTTTGAATTTTTTAAATTTATTTTGTTATACTTTTCCCCACATACTTTTGTTTTATTTGATTTTTTTTTGATTTTTTTTTATTCTTCATATTTGTTTCATGTGTGTATTATAGTAGGGACTAACTGTAAGAAAGGACCATATGGACCTTATGCTATCATCCCTCGGTAATAAAGTTTTCGAGTTCGAGTTCGAGTTCCCTCCCTCTCT
>NC_090245.1:9619729-9622229 GCF_037325665.1 Littorina saxatilis | reverse complement strand
TTGTTTTATTGTTATAGCTTCTGAAATCGTTGTGAACTCTCGCCTTACTGTACCTAAACTGTTGTTTTGTTTTTGAATGTATCTGGTGTGCCTTGTTTTTAGCATGATCGATCTTGAATCGATTTCTTTCCTGCTTTCCCAGCCAGTGCCTATTTGCATGCAGATATATGTCAGAAGCTTCCTTTTTACATGCACACACTTATAATTATGCAGACGCATGCACGCAGACACTGAGCCAAATGATCTTCACTGTATCCCAAGACGTGTAAGCAACACATGCTAACTTTATCGTTGTCATGTTGCTAGTGGCACAAACAGCAGAAGACTTTGCTATGCTATGCTAAATTGTTTTTTTGGTCCCCAGAACTAGTGTCTATTTGGGACATAACGTGGTTACATGCTAGGAGAGAAGACTTTAAGAACCTGCTCAAGGTTGTTCACCTGGCAGGCGGTCTGTAACTAAGAAGCGGGTACCATCCGACCAACCAACCAACCAGCCAGCCAACCTTGGCTACTATAGCAGTTTGCTGTTAACAATGACTAGTGATGTACTCGCTATTCGCCACCCCCACATCGAGACCAGAGCTGATGTGCACGAGAAAGTGACCAACCGGTCGGGAGCCAGCCGCGGTGTTGGATTGGTTGAAATTGAGTTTGTTGTGATTTCAACGAATCAGAGCCCGCGTTTTGTTCTCTCTCGTTTGGGTTGCACCCACTTTCGGTTCGTGCACCTCAGAGCACTTGCTCATCCTACTGGAAGAAAACAGACGTGTGCGTTCTCAATGTGTCACTGCGACACAGTCTTGTCCAATGTGTTCTCCGAGGAAGACATTTACCAATGGACAAACCTTCGACATCCTATGCTCATTTACAGTTTCTGGGCCTTACGATGTAGTTTTCTTCTACTGTTTTCTATAGCGATCTGAAGTTTCTCCGTGGACCAACTTTCTCATTCGGGTCACAGCGCATGGGAAACAGAAGAAAAATCTCAGATCGTGCGTAGTCGTGCGCCTATCTTTCTCCTTTCGACCATTTTTCATGCCATCTAGTCGGAAAAGATTTCCCTTCGTTGAACCAACCAGTCATGTTTGGTTGTAAATTAGTGAGCGAGAAAAGCGAATTGTGTCTTCTTCAGAGTGTGTCAGCAAAAAAATATGTAAAGAAGATAATAGAGGCTAAACAGACGATGCAAAGTTGTGCGCATGCGCAGTTCCCGAGTGAGAAAGCTGGTCCAGGGGGAACTTCAGATCGCTACCACGGCCACTTGGCTGGACAAGGAGGTCTCGGAGTCTCCGATTGACCACGTCTGGCGTGAGCATCTTTAATCTCTTGTTGATGCTTGATTTGATGGCGGTTCAGAATGTGTAGAAGTTTGTATTATTGAAAGAGTCTGCAGTCACAGTCTATTTTAGGTCCAGGCTGTGTTGTTGTATGATAGCATAGGTAATAGCGAATGCAATAATTATACAAACTATACTGTGATGTCGGTCATTATCACTGGAAATTACGGTCAACAGGGTCAGTTGTATGATAGCATAGGTAATAGCGAATGCGATAATTATACAAACTATACTGTGATGTCGGTCACTATCACTGGAAATTACGGTCAACAGGGTCAGTTGTATGATAGCATAGGTAATAGCGAATGTGATGTCGGTCATTATCACTGGAAATTACGGTCACAAGGGTCAGTTGTATGATAGCATAGGTAATAGCGAATGCGATAATTATACAAACTATACTGTGATGTCGGTCATTATCACTGGAAATTACGGTCAACAGGGTCAGTTGTATGATAGCATAGGTAATAGCGAATGCGATAATTATACAAACTATACTGTGATGTCGGTCATTATCACTGGAAATTACGGTCAACAGGGTCAGTTACCTAAGTTCTGCAGGGCAATTACTGTTGAGACTTGGGTGGGGGGGAGGGGGGGGGCAGTGTATTTCAGTCACCAAAGTACGGCCAAGAGAATGGAACTTGAAGTAGTAGCTGGACGTCCGTAAATCATTATTGCTATTTGATTTTGTGATAATCCCTGGCATCACTATGTTCTTTGCAATTTGCACGGGCTCTGAATCTAAATTTTAGTGCACAGGTAAAGTGAAAACAGTCACTGCCCGTTGGTAACTGATGTCGTGGTCGATGGTGAACCGACATTTCTTTGTCCTTTGTGCTGGTTACATTTGACGCTAAGTTGTTCGACATGGCTGAGTCTTTCGAGCATATTGTTAGACTTTAAATGTAAGTGCTTGCATGTCTGCGGGCAATGACGTATCCAACAAAAATATGTTTTGCAAATTGTTTGATACACATTTTTGGATAACAACCAAATAGAAGGTCGAGATCTCGCTACTTTTGTGATATTGTTTTGATATGGTTGCAACTATACCATCACGCACAACACGCGCATTTTAAGACTCCTTCCTTTTTAAGACCTAGTTTTCTCACATAGTTTGTGGAGGTCTTGAGAGGAGGCTTCCACTGTAGAAGTGT
>NC_090245.1:9547229-9612229 GCF_037325665.1 Littorina saxatilis | reverse complement strand
GTGGTTAGTTAATTAGTAGTAATTAACCGGTTCATAATCACCTTGAGTGATATATTGAAACGTGACACATGGGGGCCAAGCCGGGATTTACTCAGTTAATTTCCAACTGATAAAGACCCACCAATTAAGGATAACTAAGAGCAGATAATCTCGTCAGTGCTCGACTTATTTTCTGCTTGGTGCTACCCTTTTTTGTATAGTTTTGATCATATACCACACCTTAAGCGATTCACATCTTGCAGGAAATGTAAATTGTAATTTGTGAGTTATTGTATGCGCTAACTGTGATTATTTCCCTTTCCTTTGTTTGTGAATCTTTGTTGTTGTACGTTCAGAGTTTTCCGTTGCAGAGAGCTGAGCAGGGTTAGCGGATTTGTTATTCGTTTTACTCAGTTTTCTCTACATTGTTGTTTCGCATTCTGTAACAGGTTACATTTCTACCGTCTTGTTTTACTTGGATTTTTCTCCATATTTTGACTTTGTTGGAATTTTGGGGGGGAAGGGTCCGAGGACTTCTGTCCTAACCAAGGCTGTGGGAGACACTCTGTTTCACCGCAAAAAGCAGCCGATAAAGTAGGCCACGGCTGTGGGAAACACTTTGTTTCACCGCAAAAAGCAGCCATAAAGTAGGCTACGCGTTTTGTTCTACACCGTTTGGATTTTTCTTCTGCATTTTCCGGTTGCTGGATTTTTGTATCCACCGCTTTCGTCACCGCGTGTTCTAGCTATAGCTGCGTTAGACTTACTTTGGTAATAAAGCTTTGCTAAAACTAACCATGGCTACAGGGGGATCTCCTACGAAGAGATTAACTTTTGAGACTCCTGGTAGCGAGGAACAGACAGAGCGAGACGCACGCGTTAGAGCGCGTAGTTTGCTTAAACGCAAGGAGCTGGAACGTAGGAAAGACGAACGAGACAGACAGGAAAGGAAAGACGAACGAGACAGACAGGAAAGAGAACGGAAAGACGATCTTGACAGACAAGAAAGGGAACGACAGGCCGAACGACAGGCCGAACTTGACAGACAGGAAAAGAAAGACGAACGTGACAGACTAGACCGGAAGGAACAGGCGGATCGCGATCACCAGCTAGAGCTAGCTAGGCTACAGGCCGAGAAGGGTACGCTCACTCAGGCTAGCGCGCCGACGTTTGTTGCCGACCGTACGAGACTGCCGACGTTCGACGATGACAAGGACGAGCTCGACGACTTTTTACGCCGGTTTGAGCGCATTGCATCTGACCAGAAGTGGGAAGAGGCCACGTGGGCTAGCCGCCTTAGCACCTGCTTAAAGGGACGCGCATTGCAGCTCTACAACGCTTTGGAGGACGACGAGGCGAGAGACTATCAGGCACTTAAGAAGGCGTTACTCCAGCGCTTTAACCTGACTGCTGAAGCCTACAGACGACGTCTGCGTAACAGCAAGAGACTGAGCGGCGAGCTGAGTCATCAGTTTGTGGCACGCCTTAACCTCTACCTGCGGCGCTGGGTGGAGATGGCCGAAAAGGACTGGACCGTCAACGACCTTGCCGACCTCATAGTCATGGAACAACTGATGTCCAGCCTGCGACCTGAGGTGGTGACCTTCGTGCAGGAGCACCAGCCCAAGACTACTCAGGAGGCAGCCGACTGGATCAGAGTGCACGAGGACGCCCAGGCGATCTCCGGCAAATCTTCAGGCTCACGGCCAGGAAAAACGGGAAATTCGGGTTCTTCAGGACCCAAGGACGGGAAGGACGATCAGGGACACAAGGGATCGAGTTCCAGAACTGACATCCAGTGTTACTACTGCAACAAGCGGGGCCACGTGAAGAAGGACTGCCACAAGAGACAGGCTGACCAGAAGGGCGTTCACTTCGTTGGCAGTGAGGAGTTCAGGGACGTCACGAGCTCATGCACCATCCCACAACTCTGCGTTCCGTGCTCCAGGAAACATTTCCAGCCCCACTGCAACGTCTACGTTAACGGAGTGAAGGGCGAAGGTCTGCGGGACACAGGGGCAGACATGATAGTGGTTCGGGCGAGTCTAGTTCCAGCTATGGCCTACACAGGAGACAGCATCAGGGTGAGAATGGCCGAGGCATCTCACGCTTACGACTTGAACACGGCAGTGATCAAGGTCGTAACCCCGTTGTTCACGGGGACCATTGTGGCCGTCGTCATGGACGATCCTCCATGCGACCTGCTCATTGGAAACCGGGTTCAGTTTGTGGACGGCGTCACCAGGGAGGTTCCCGTTTATCGGTCTCCCGACGTCATTTCAGTGCTCACGCGGGCACAGGCGGAGCGAGAGGACAAACCTCTCAAACCCCTACCTGCTGCACGAGCTGCCCTGGGGAACGTGACCCCCGCGCTTCTCGCGAAGGCTCAGGATTCTGACCCGACCTTAGCTACTCCTCGGGAGCACGCGAAGTCGGGGAAGGTGAAGCTGAGCGGGAAGCATGGGAGGTCAAAGTTCCTCAGGGACAAGAAGTTGCTCTACCGTGAGTTCAGCAACCAAGAAGGTACATTCAAACAGGTTGTCGTGCCTCGCGAGTTTCGCGAGGGTGTCATGGCAACGGCACACGACTCGATTCTGGGAGGTCATCTTGGTACCAAGAAGACCACGGATCGTGTCTGGCGCCACTTTTACTGGCCAGGCATCTGCACGGATGTCCGACGTTTCTGTGCGTCCTGCGATAAGTGCCAGAAGGTGGTTGCCAAAGGAAGGGTGAGGAAGGTCCCCTTAGAGAAGATGCCGCTCATCGACGAACCCTTTCGTCGGGTGGCAGTGGACATCATCGGGCCCATCTTGCCTGCGTCTGAGGACGGAAACAGATACATTTTGACCATGGTGGACTACGCTACTCGATACCCAGAGGCGATCCCTCTGAAATCGATTGAAGCCACGCGAGTAGCTGAGGCTCTGGTTACTATGTGGTCCCGGCTGGGAATTCCATCAGAGGTACTCACCGACAGAGGCACGCAGTTCACGGGAGGAGTGATGGCGGAGGCAGCACGACTGCTATCACTGGAGCAGCACTTCACCACTCCTTACCATGCTCAGTGCAACGGACTGGTGGAAAGGTTCAATGGCACCTTGAAGACCATGCTGAGGAAACTAGCTCAGGAGAAACCACGCACGTGGGACAGGTACATCCCAGCATTGCTTTTTGCATACCGCGAGGTTCCTCAGGAGAGCTTGGGTTTTTCCCCATTTGAGTTGTTGTACGGCAGACAGGTACGCGGTCCCATGGCTATCCTGCGTCAAGCTTGGACGGACGAAGAAGCTGACGAGGAGGTGCAGACGACAGCGACCTACATCGTAGAACTCAGGAACAGGATTGAAGAGACCTGCAAATTGGCTCAAGAGAACCTGGGAAGAGCAGCACAGCGTTACGCGCGAGGATTCGACCGCAAGGCACGGCCGCGCAGCTTCAAGATTGGAGAACGGGTGTTGCTACTTCTACCTGTCAAACACAACAAGCTACAACTGCAGTGGCAAGGACCTTTTGAGGTGACAGCGAAAGTGGGCCAAAACGACTACAGGATCGTCATGAACGGGAAAGCACGCCTGTACCACGCCAACCTGCTGCGCGCCTACATAGAGAGGACTGCCTACGGGGAAAAGGACAAAGTGACAGAAGCAGTTGCTGTCGTGATGGACGAGACAACGGAAGAACAGGGAGGAGGACGGGTACCAGTTTGTCCGCTGGAGGCTAGTGAGGATCTCACGGACGTGCACATCTCACCTGATCTTGGGGACGACCAGCAGGCGGACCTGCAAGAGATCCTGAAGGATGCAGCACGGGTCCTTACAGACATACCACTTCAGACGCATCTAGAGGAGTTTACCTTCGACTTGCTGGAGAAACAGCCAGTGAGGACGAAGCAGTATCCCATGCCTCATGCCCAGAAGGAGGTGGTCAGGAAGGAAATCGCCGACATGACGAAGTTGGGCGTCATCGAGCCAGCGAACTCTCCCTACAGTTCACCAATTGTGCTTGTAAAGAAGAAGGATGGACGCGTCAGGTTCTGTGTTGACTACCGGAAGCTGAACAAGATTACGGCGTTTGACGCGGAACCCATGCCTGATGTGGACTACCTCTTCAGTCACTTGGCCAAGGCCAAGTACTTTTCCAAACTGGACCTCACCAAGGGATACTGGCAAATCCCAGTTGCCGAGGAAGACCGCCCAAAGACTGCATTTACCACTCCATTCGGCCAGTTCCAGTGGACAGTCATGCCTTTTGGTCTACAGAATGCAGGTGCCGTCTTCACTCGCATGATGAGGAAACTTTTGGAACCATTGAAGCGCGAGGACATCAGCAGTTTCATCGACGATGTGCTGATCGCGACAGAGACATGGACTGAACATCTCGACGCCCTGCGCGACGTGTTCGGAAGGTTGAAGGACGGAAATCTGGGAGCTAAACCGTCCAAGTGCTACTTGGGATTCCGGGAATTGTCTTTCCTGGGTCATGTTGTCGGCGAGGGATTGCTCGTTCCAGAGGACGACAAGATCCAGAAGATTCGGGAGGCGGAGCCACCGCGCACGAAGAAAGAAGTCAGGTCTTTCCTGGGCCTAGCCAGCTTCTATAGACGCTTCATCCCGCACTTTGCCGAAATCGCTCTACCACTGACCAACCTTACCAAGAAACTACAACCGACCGTTGTAGTGTGGACTGAGGAATGTAGCTCCGCATTCAACACCCTGAAGAGGCGACTCACCAGTCAGCCTATTCTCCGACTACCAGACCTGAACAAGGACTTCGTGCTGAGGACAGACGCTTCAGGGAAGGGACTTGGGGCAGTGTTGCTTCAGGAGACAGAGGGGTTTTTGCACCCTGTTTGCTTCGCCAGCCGTAAGCTGACCTCGGCCGAGGCAGCGTATGCAACGGTTGAACGCGAGTGTCTCGCCATTGTCTGGGGCATCCAGAAGTTCGAAGCGTACCTGTACGGACGACCTTTCTGTCTGGAGACGGACCATCAACCTCTGCAATATCTTCAGGTTGCAAGGTTGGCAAACGCCAGACTTATGCGCTGGGCGTTGATTCTCCAACCGTACCAATTCACGGTACGCGTCATTCCGGGCGCCAACAATGTTGGAGCTGACTTTCTCTCTCGGGCTGTAGAGGAGAACATGACTGTGAGCGAAACCGAGGTTTCGTCTTGAAGAGGGGAGGTGTGTCACGATCGGGTGACAGAGACCAAGAAAGCGTCACTCAGTGGAGTGCCTGTTCTGGGTCAATGTATGATAGAAAGCGCCTGTGCGTGATATTGGACACAGCAGAGTTTTTGCTGACAGTGCTCCCGAGCACGGATGTTTTGAAACGCACGAGCTTCACAGTGCAGGTTTCTGCTGTCATAGGGCTGACGGTTTTTTTCGCTGACAGCGCGCACGGGATTTTCAGGGATTGAGTTTCTCGTGTCTTTTTCCTGCTTGGGGAGGCAAAACTGTGTATAGCTGGACTGGTTTGGTGACAAGGTCAGTCACGTGTATTTGGCTAGGTGGTCTGTCAGAGA
The DNA here is from genome assembly GCF_037325665.1 of Littorina saxatilis. Taxonomy (NCBI): domain Eukaryota; kingdom Metazoa; phylum Mollusca; class Gastropoda; order Littorinimorpha; family Littorinidae; genus Littorina; species Littorina saxatilis. The sequence goes on along the minus strand of NC_090245.1, from coordinate 9,606,726 downwards.
CTCAAGGACGACACACTTGACACCCAGCGGCAGAAGGGGAAGGACCTAACACACAGTTACCAGAGTATGATGGTTTTTCACCGAGTATCATATTCGGCACTCTAGGGGAACTTCCACAAGTTATTCCTTTCCTCTGCCACGTATTTTGCTGAGGACAAGTCGTCACATTTCCTTCGTCGGCGATGGCTTTCGCATAAGGATTCGACAAGGGGTTCTGGACGTTTTGGGTCACTGTTGACGAACAGAGACTGTTCCAGGGAGGAGGCGGACTTTGCTTCCATTGAGAGTTACAATCATAGGCTTTTGAGGTAATAAATCATTATTTAACGCTGTTGATGAGTCTGTGTTGGGGAATGAAATACTCTCTGTTGTTCTTTCCAGGTTAGCGCATAATTTACTCTCTGTGACGCTAAAATACTAATCTGTATATGGTTTTTGCAGATAGGGAGAGAAGGACGGAAAATGGCTGTTTTGTTGTTGTAAAAAGTCAGTTTTGTGCAGGCCCACGTGCTCGATGAGATATTTAAAGATGACATGTTTTAAGGTGGTGGGTGAGGGGTAGCTGACATGTTTAGTGCACCGATGCTTTCTGTTTGCAGCCTTCCTTCGTTCGTTCGTTTCGTTCGTTCGTTACGTTCCCGTAACATCGGCACGGCTGACTCTGGCGGGAACTGTTGAGGCTACGCTAACCAGGAGACCGGCTAACCAGGAGACCGGCTAACCAGCGGACCGGCTAACCAGCGAACCGGCTAACCAGCGGACCGGCTAACCAGCGAACCGACTAACCAGCATACCGGCTAAGCAGCAGCAGCAGAGATAAAGCTAAGTGCACCATGTCGTACGCACCCCGTTGACCACCGTTGTCTTTTCGTATCTATGATTTCATTGGAGTAGTGACAACGTGGGGTGTGGACACCTGCACGAACTAGAGCTTTTCGAACAGAACATTCTCATTTAACTATATTTACACGGGTTCAGCGTGTTCCTATAATTTTCTACATACTACTGGCATTTTGTCAGTGAACACTGGTTTTTTACGTGTTGAGAACGTAAAAGGAACATTTTGAGTGAAGGCTCGAGGGAGGTGGAGAGTTTATACATAAACAGGCGTCTGAAACTTATACTTTTGTTGACTCTATTTAATTGTATGCCTGCGAGAGTGGATCGTGGTGTGGTTAGTTAATTAGTAGTAATTAACCGGTTCATAATCACCTTGAGTGATATATTGAAACGTGACACCCTCCATCTCTCTCTCTCTCTCTCTCTCTCTCTCTCTCTCTCTGTCTCCCTCTCTCTCTCTCTCTCTCACTCTCTCTCTCCCTCCATCTCTCTCTGTGTACCATTGTGTCTTCCTTCCCCCTCTCTTCTCCCCCCCTCCCCCTCCAACTCTCCTTTATAACTACCGCAGTTTCTCTTTTGGTCTGTTCCAGTTTACGTATAGCGTTTGTTAGTTTTTGCTTCAAATGAATACGCCTTCTGTTTTTGCGAACCCATGTTTTCATAGAAACCTCCAAAATGATAACATCCAATGTTGTCGATGACGTACTGTGAAATACATTGTACGCGTCCGTGACTGAGTCGTGTCAGCTTTTAAACTTGCACACTTGAACACATCAGTTTACAGAGTTGAAGATACTTTGGAAGCGACCCGACTTTCCCAGCATTTGGATAATAATGTGAACAGAATTCAGCAAAAAATCCGACTCTGCACAGAGAACAGCCAGGCTGTTTATTTTCACTTTGTGTCCATGGGCACGGATGCCCTTATCCTATGTACAGCCCTGGTTTGTTTGTTTGTTTGTTTGTTTGTTTAACGACCAGCCGACCACGAAGGGTCATATCAGGGCGGTGCTGCTTTGACATATAACGTGCGCCACACACAAGACAGAAGTCGCAGCACAGGCTTCATGTCTCACCCAGTCACATTATTCTGACACCGGACCAACCAGTCCTAGCACTAACCCCATAATGCCAAACGCCAGGCGGAGCAGCCACTAGATTGCCAATTTTAAAGTCTTAGGTATGACCCGGCCGAGGTTCGAACCCACGACCTCCCGATCACGGGGCGGACGCCTTACCACTAGGCCAACCGTGCCGGTGTACAGCCCTGGACAGACCTGTAGTGGTGACATCGTTTTTGACGGGCGCAGTGGTAAGACGTCGGCCTCCTAATCGGAAGGTCGTGAGTTCGAATCCCGGCCAACTTATGTGCTGACCATTTAGTGCCTTATCCCCCTTCGTGTGTACACGCAAGCACAAGCCCAAGTGCGCACGGAAAAGATCCTGTAATCCATGTCAGAGTTCGGTGGGTTATAGAAACACGAAAATACCCAGCATGCTTCCCCGAAAGCGGCGTATGGCTGCCTAAATGGCGGGGTAAAAACGGTCATACACGTAAACCCCCACTCGTGCTAAAAACACGAGTGTACGTGGGAGTTTCAGCCCATGAACGCAGAAGAAGAAGAAGGTGACATCATTTACACCAAAGGGAATTTATCTTCAACACCAGGGCTGGTAGTAACGCTGACGATCACGACAGGACAGATCGTTAAGGCTGCAGGCCAAGAGAGTTATCTTTGGCTTCTGAAGGAAATTAAACGAAAACTTGTTTTCAATTGAAGGGATAGCATTGCATACAATCGCATGTTGATTCCACGAGTAACGCGCATGTCACCGTATCTCAACAAAAACAATTGCTTGTGTGAGCCACGCCATACGAAAAGACAAACCATAGCTCTTTTGCTTTAGACCTTCCTGATGAAGTGTATAACCTTTGCGTACTGGCGAGTCAGCGTTTTGCCTATGTGCACTTCAACAGATTCTGCTGATGCCAATCCGTTTGAGAAAGTATTGGTATCAGAATGAAATGCCCCTGTCCACAATGAGGCTCCGAACTTTTGAAGGAACGAAGGCCTTCTGACACAGTGATGGCTAGCCCTGCTTCCATTTTGGTCAGCAAGCCATGTGAGGTTGGGCTTGGCTTTCTTGGGATCAAGTCCGAAGCAGATCGACTGCTATCGTCATTATTTTGGGTTAACTTCCAACAGGTAACAGAAAGACTGCTATCGTCATTATTTTGGGTTAACTTCCAACAGGTAACAGAAAGACTGCTATCGTCATTATTTTGGGTTAACTTCCAACAGGTAACAGAAAGACTGCTATCGTCATTATTTTGGGTTAACTTCCAACAGGTAACAGAAAGACTGCTATCGTCATTATTTTGGGTTAACTTCCAACAGGTAACAGAAAGACTGCTATCGTCATTATTTTGGGTTAACTTCCAACAGGTAACAGAAAGACTGCTATCGTCATTATTTTGGGTTAACTTCCAACAGGTAACAGAAAGACTGCTATCGTCATTATTTTGGGTTAACTTCCAACAGGTAACAGAAAGACTGCTATCGTCATTATTTTGGGTTAACTTCCAACAGGTAACAGAAAGACTGCTATCGTCATTATTTTGGGTTAACTTCCAACAGGTAACAGAAAGACTGCTATCGTCATTATTTTGGGTTAACTTCCAACAGGTAACAGAAAGACTGCTATCGTCATTATTTTGGGTTAACTTCCAACAGGTAACAGAAAGACTGCTATCGTCATTATTTTGGGTTAACTTCCAACAGGTAACAGAAAGACTGCTATCGTCATTATTTTGGGTTAACTTCCAACAGGTAACAGAAAGACTGCTATCGTCATTATTTTGGGTTAACTTCCAACAGGTAACAGAAAGACTGCTATCGTCATTATTTTGGGTTAACTTCCAACAGGTAACAGAAAGACCGCTATCGTCATTATTTTGGGTTAACTTCCAACAGGTAACAGAAAGACTGCTATCGTCATTATTTTGGGTTAACTTCCAACAGGTAACAGAAAGACTGCTATCGTCATTATTTTGGGTTAACTTTCAACAGGTAACAGAAAGACTGCTAACGTGATTATTTTGGGTTAACTTTCAACAGGTAACAGATAGGCTGCTAACGTGGTTATTTTGGGTTAACTTTCAACAGGTAACAGATAGGCTGCTAACGTGATTATTTTGGGTTAACTTTCAACAGGTAACAGATAGGCTGCTAACGTGGTTATTTTGGGTCAACTTTCAACATGTAACAGATAGAGTGCTAACGTGATTATTTTGTGTCAACTTTCAACAGGTAACAGATAGAGTGCTAACGTGATTATTTTGTGTCAACTTTCAACATGTAACAGATAGAGTGCTAACGTGATTATTTTGGGTTAACTTTCAACATGTAACAGATAGAGTGCTAACGTGATTATTTTGTAAATCTAAACAAAGAAGTGACTGTGGTAAGATGAACAAAGTTAAAAAACAAAGGAATACTGTACTCACCAATACAAGAACGAGACAAGACGGTACCGTCTTGTCTCGTTCTTGTATTGGTGAGTACAGTATTCCTTTGTTTTTTAACTTTGATTATTTTGGGTTAACTTTCAACAGGTAACAGATAGAGTGCTAACGTGATTATTTTGTGTCAACTTTCAACATGTAACAGATAGAGTGCTAACGTGATTATTTTGGGTTAACTTTCAACATGTAACAGATAGAGTGCTAACGTGATTATTTTGTGTCAACTTTCAACAGGTAACAGATAGAGTGCTAACGTGATTATTTTGGGTTAACTTTCAACAGGTAACAGATAGAGTGCTAACGTGATTATGTTGGGATAACTTTCAACATCTTAATCTGAATCTTTTCTTTGGTCAATTTTTTACTTTTTTCAAACGTGTATTTTCCCCGTCTTTTAACACGCAAGCAAGGCAAGAACAGAAGAAAGGAAAATAGGAGAACGCACATACGAAGGGCATTGCGACTATCATAAGTGACCTGCCAATGAGACAACTGCGAAACATGTTCCCTTGAAATGCTTGTTTTTAAGCTGGAACAAAGAAGACTTTAAACTTGTTAGCTTTTTGACTGCCTTTTCGGTCTTAATGTCGACAAAGACAGATCATAGCAAACTCGTACCGATTTATGGGTCTTCTCACAAGAAAAAGTAAGAATTTTAGGAAGGCGTCATAGGAAATTGGTACTGATTCATAGTCATCTCACAAGAAAAAGTAAGACTTTTTGGAAGGTTTCATGGCAAACTCGTACTGATTTATAATCTTCTCACAAGAAAAAGTAAGAATTTTAGGAAGGTTTCATGGCAAACTCGTACTGATTTATAATCTTCTCACAAGAAAAAGTAAGAATTTTAGGAAGGTGTCATGGCAAACTCGTACTGATTAATAATCTTCTCACAAGAAAAAGTAAGAATTTTAGGAAGGTTTCATGGCAAACTCGTACTGATTAATTATCTTCTCACAAGAAAAAGTAAGAATTTTAGGAAGGTTTCATGGCAAACTCGTACTGATTAATTATCTTCTCACAAGAAAAAGTAAGAATTTTAGGAAGGTCTTTGCAGTGCAGAGTTACGTTCGTACGAACTATCAAGTCTCGGTCTTCGGGTGACTAACCCCTCTGTAAACCCCACTATAGGAAACTTTGTGTAAGATTTGAAATAAGACTTACTGCGTGCCATCACTTTCTCTCGGGAAAACTAAGCACAAGTTTGATCAACTTTACCAACGGCATAATTCTCAGAATATTCGTCTTGAAACTCGTAGGCGTGTGTTGTCTGTAGTGTCTCATCTCTCTTGAAAGCGTTTTATACGAGTCAGATAAGCCTTCAGTGAATTTTGTTAAATTTTCAGGGAGGTGGGGATCTGTCTTTTAGGACTGACACTAACTGAACATACAATGAAAACCAAACTACCTGTCTGTCACTGTTAAGTGTTTCATAACCCCGCCTCCTCTATTTTGTACTCTATTGCTTTCTTTTGTCTTTTGTATAGTTGTCTGCCCTTCCACCGCCCCCGGTCTGCTCCAAGCTTTTCTGTCGGTATCTACCATTCCGGTGTGTCACACTAGTGTGCGTGCGTGCGTGCGCGCGCGCGCGTGTGTGTTTGTGTGTGTAGGTGTGTGTGTGTGTCACAGTGTCACGATCGGGTGACAGAGACCAAGAAAGTGTCACTCAGTGGAGTGCCTGTTCTTGGTCGTGTATGATAGAAAGCGCCCGTGCGTGATATTGGGTTACAGCAGAGTTTGCTGACGGTGCTCTACGAGCACGGATGTTTTGTATCGCACGAGTTTTACAGTGGAGGTTTCTGCTGTCATAGCTAGGGCTGACGGTTTTTCGCTGACAGCGCACACGGGATTTTCACGGATTGAGTTTCTCGTGTCTTTTTCTGCTTGGGAGGCAGAATTGTGTATAGCTGGACTGGGTTTTGGGACAAGGTCAGTCACGTGTATTTGGCTAGGTGGTCTGTCAGAGACTCAAGGACGGCACACTTGACACCCAGCGGCAGAAGGGGAAGGATCGTATACACAGTTTCTAGAGTATGATGGTTTTTCACCGAGTATTATATTCGGCACTCTAGGGGAACTTCCACTAGTTTTTCCTTTCTCCCTGCCACGTATTTTGCTGAGGACAAGTCGTCAATTTTCCTTCGTCGGCGATGGCTTTCGCATAAGGATTCGACAAGGGGTTCTGGACGGTTTTGGTCACTGTTGACGAACAGAGGCTGGTCCAGGGAGGAAGCGGACTTTGCTTCCATTGAGAGTACAATCATAGGCTTTTGAGGTAATAAATCATTATTTAACGCTGTTGATGAGTCTGTGTTGTGGAATGAAATACTCTCTGTTGTTCTTTCCAGGTTAGCGCATAATTTACTCTCTGTGACGCTAAAATACTAATCTGTATATGGTTTTTGCAGATAGGGAGAGAAGGACGGAAAATGACTGTTTTGTTGTTGTAAAAAGTCCATTTTGTGCAGGCCCACGTGCTCGATGAGATATTTAAAGATGACATGTTTTAAGGTGGTGGGTGAGGGGTAGCTGACATGCTTAGTGCACCGATGCTTTCTGTTTGCAGCCTTCGTTTCGTTTCGCTTCGTTCGCCTCGCTTCGTTACGTTCCTGTAACATCTGCACGGCTGACTCTGGCGGGAACTGTTGAGGCTACGCTAACCAGGAGACCGGCTAACCAGGAGACCGGCTAACCAGCGGACCGGCTAACCAGCGGACCGGCTAACCAGCGAACCGACTAACCAGCATACCGGCTAAGCAGCAGCAGCAGAGATAAAGCTAAGTGCACCATGTCGTACGCACCCCGTTGACCACCGTTGTCTTTTCGTATCTATGATTTCATTGGAGTAGTGACAACGTGGGGTGTGTGACACCTGCACGAACTAGGGCTTTTCGGACAGAACATTCTCATTTAACTATATTTACACGGGTTCAGCGTGTTCCTATAATTTTCTACATACTACTGGCATTTTGTCAGTGAACACTGGTTTTTTACGTGTTGAGAACGTAAAAGGAACATATTTTGAGTGAAGGCTCGAGGGAGGTGGAGAGTTTATACATAAACAGGCGTCTGAAACTTATACTTTTGTTGACTCTATTTAATTGTATGACTGCGAGAGTGGATCGTGGTGTGGTTAGTTAATTAGTAGTAATTAACCGGTTCATAATCACCTTGAGTGATATATTGAAACGTGACACATGGGGGCCAAGCCGGGATTTACTCAGTTAATTTCTGACTGATAAAGACCCACCAATTAAGGATAACTAAGAGCAGATAATCTCGTCAGTGCTCGACTTATTTTCTGCTTGGTGCTACCCTTTTTTGTATAGTTTTGATCATATACCACACCTTAAGCGATTCACATCTTGCAGGAAATGTAAATTGTAATTTGTGAGTTATTGTATGCGCTAACTGTGATTACTTCCCTTTCCTTTGTTTGTGAATCTTTGTTGTTGTACGTTCAGAGTTTTCCGTTGCAGAGAGCTGAGCGGGGTTAACGGATTTGTTGTTCGTTTTACTCAGTTTTCTCTACATTGTTGTTTCGCATTCTGTAACAGGTTACATTTCTACCGTCTTGTTTTACTTGGATTTTTCTCCATATTTTGACTTTGTTGGAATTTTGGGGGGGAAGGGTCCGAGGACTTCTGTCCTAACCAAGGCTGTGGGAGACACTCTGTTTCACCGCAAAAAGCAGCCGATAAAGTAGGCCACGGCTGTGGGAAACACTTTGTTTCACCGCAAAAAGCAGCCATAAAGTAGGCTACGCGATTTGTTCTACACCGTTTGGATTTTTCTTCTGCATTTTCTGGTTGCTGGATTTTTGTATCCACCGCTTTCATCACCGCGTGTTCTAGCTATAGCTGCGTTAGACTTATTTTGGTAATAAAGCTTTGCTAAAACTAACCATGGCTACAGGGGGATCTCCTACGAGGAGAATAACTTTCGAGACTCCTGGGAGCGAGCAACCGACTGAGCGAGACGCACGCGTTAGAGCCCGAAGCGTTCTAAAACGCTTAGAAGTAGAACGGAAGGAAGAATTTGAGCGACTGACAAGAAAAGAAGAACGTGACCGACAGGACAAGAAGGACGAACTTGACAGACAAGAAAGGGAACGACAGGCAGAACGACAGGCTGAACGAGACAGACAGGAAAGGAAAGAAGAACGTGACAGACAGGAAAAGAAAGACGAACTTGACAGACAAGAAAGGGAACGACAGGCAGAACGAGACAGACAGGAAAGGAAAGACGAACTTGACAGACAAGAAAGAGAACGAGACAGACAAGAAAAGAAAGACGAGCTTGAGAGACAGGAACGACAGGCCGAGCGTGACAGACAGGAACGGAAAGAGAAAGAGCAGGCGGATCGCGATCTCCAGCTAGAGCTAGCTAGGCTACAGGCCGAGAAGGGTACGCTTACTCAGGCTAGCGCGCCGACGTTTGTTGCCGACCGTACGAGACTGCCGACGTTCGACGATGACAAGGACGAGCTCGACGATTTTTTACGCCGGTTTGAGCGCATTGCATCTGACCAGAAGTGGGAAGAGGCCACGTGGGCTAGCCGCCTTAGCACCTGCTTAAAAGGACGCGCATTACAGCTCTACAATGCTTTGGATGACGACGAGGCGAGAGACTATCAGGCACTTAAGAAGGCGTTACTCCAGCGCTTTAACCTGACTGCTGAAGCCTACAGACGACGTCTGCGTAACAGCAAGAGACTGAGCGGCGAGCTGAGTCATCAGTTTGTGGCACGCCTTAATCTCTACCTGCGGCGCTGGGTGGAGATGGCCGAAAAGGACTGGACCGTCAACGACCTTGCCGACCTCATTGTCATGGAACAACTGATGTCCAGCCTGCGACCTGAGGTGGTGACCTTCGTGCAGGAACACCAGCCAAAGACTACTCAGGAGGCAGCCGACTGGATCAGAGTGCACGAGGACGCCCAGGCGATCTCCGGCAAATCTTCAGGCTCACGGCCAGGAAAATCGGGAAATTCGGGTTCTTCAGGACCCAAGGACGGGAAGGACGATCAGGGACACAAGGGATCGAGTTCCAGATCTGACATCCAGTGTTACTACTGCAACAAGCGGGGCCACGTGAAGAAGGACTGCCACAGGAGACAGGCTGACCAGAAGGGCGTTCACTTTGTTGGCAGTGAGGAGTTAAGGGACGTCACGAGCTCATGCACCATTCCACAACTCTGCGTTCCGTGCTCCAGGAAACATTTCCAGCCCCACTGCAACGTCTACGTTAACGGAGTGAAGGGCGAAGGTCTGCGGGACACAGGGGCAGACATGATAGTGGTTCGGGCGAGTCTAGTTCCAGCTATGGCCTACACAGGAGACAGCATCAGGGTGAGAATGGCCGAGGCATCTCACGCTTACGACTTGAACACGGCAGTGATCAAGGTCGTAACCCCGTTGTTCACGGGGACCATTGTGGCCGTCGTCATGGACGATCCTCCATGCGACCTGCTCATTGGAAACCGGGTCCAGTTTGTGGACGGCGTCACCAGGGAGGTTCCCGTTTATCGGGCTCCCGACGTCATTTCAGTGCTCACGCGGGCACAGGCGGAGCGAGAGGACAAACCTCTCAAACCCCTACCTGCTGCACGAGCTGCCCTGGGGAACGTGACCCCCGCGCTTCTCGCGAAGGCTCAGGATTCTGACCCGACCTTAGCTACTCCTCGGGAGCATGCGAAGTCGGGGAAGGTGAAGCTGAGCGGGAAGCATGGGAGGTCAAGGTTCCTCAGGGACAAGAAGTTGCTCTACCGTGAGTTCAGCAACCAAGAAGGTACATTCAAACAGGTTGTCGTGCCTCGCGAGTTTCGCGAGGGTGTCATGGCAACGGCACACGACTCGATTCTGGGAGGTCATCTTGGTACCAAGAAGACCACGGATCGTGTCTGGCGCCACTTTTACTGGCCAGGCATCTGCACGGATGTCCGACGTTTCTGTGCGTCCTGCGATAAGTGCCAGAAGGTGGTTGCCAAAGGAAGGGTGAGGAAGGTCCCCTTGGAGAAGATGCCGCTCATCGACGAACCCTTTCGTCGGGTGGCAGTGGACATCATCGGGCCCATCTTGCCTGCGTCTGAGGACGGAAACAAATACATTTTGACCATGGTGGACTACGCTACTCGATACCCAGAGGCGATCCCTCTGAAATCGATTGAAGCCACGCGAGTAGCTGAGGCTCTGGTTACTATGTGGTCCCGGCTGGGAATTCCATCAGAGGTACTCACCGACAGAGGCACGCAGTTCACGGGAGGAGTGATGGCGGAGGCAGCACGACTGCTATCACTGGAGCAGCACTTCACCACTCCTTACCATGCTCAGTGCAACGGACTGGTGGAAAGGTTCAATGGCACCTTGAAGACCATGCTGAGGAAACTAGCTCAGGAGAAGCCACGCACGTGGGACAGGTACATCCCAGCATTGCTTTTTGCATACCGCGAGGTTCCTCAGGAGAGCTTGGGCTTTTCCCCATTTGAGTTGTTGTACGGCAGACAGGTACGCGGTCCCATGGCTATCCTGCGTCAGGCTTGGACGGACGAAGAAGCCGACGAGGAGGTGCAGACGACAGCGACCTACATCGTAGAACTCAGGAACAGGATTGAAGAGACCTGCAAACTGGCTCAAGAGAACCTGGGAAGAGCAGCACAGCGTTACGCGCGAGGATTCGACCGCAAGGCACGGCCGCGCAGCTTCAAGATTGGAGAACGGGTGTTGCTACTTCTACCTGTCAAACACAACAAGCTACAACTGCAGTGGCAAGGACCTTTTGAGGTGACAGCGAAAGTGGGCCAGAACGACTACAGGATCGTCATGAACGGGAAAGCACGCCTGTACCACGCCAACCTGCTGCGCGCCTACATAGAAAGGACTGCCTACGGGGAAAAGGACAAAGTGACAGAAGCAGTTGCTGTCGTGATGGACGAGACAACGGAAGAACAGGGAGGAGGACGTGTACCAGTTTGTCCGCTGGAGGCTAGTGAAGATCACACGGACGTGCACATCTCACCTGATCTTGGGGACGACCAGCAGGCGGACCTGCAAGAGATCCTGAAGGATGCAGCACGGGTCCTTACAGACATACCACTTCAGACGCATCTAGAGGAGTTTACCTTCGACTTGCTGGAGAAACAGCCAGTGAGGACGAAGCAGTATCCCATGCCTCATGCCCAGAAGGAGGTGGTCAGGAAAGAAATCGCCGACATGACGAAGTTGGGCGTCATCGAGCCAGCGAACTCTCCCTACAGTTCACCAATTGTGCTTGTGAAGAAGAAGGATGGACGCGTCAGGTTCTGTGTCGACTACCGGAAGCTGAACAAGATTACGGCGTTTGACGCGGAACCCATGCCTGATGTGGACTACCTCTTCAGTCACTTGGCCAAGGCCAAGTACTTTTCCAAACTGGACCTCACCAAGGGATACTGGCAAATTCCAGTTGCCGAGGAAGATCGCCCAAAGACTGCATTTACCACTCCATTCGGCCAGTTCCAGTGGACAGTCATGCCTTTTGGTCTACAGAATGCAGGTGCCGTCTTCACTCGCATGATGAGGAAACTTTTGGAACCATTGAAGCGCGAGGACATCAGCAGTTTCATCGACGATGTGCTGATCGCGACAGAGACATGGACTGAACATCTCGACGCCCTGCGCGACGTGTTCGGAAGGTTGAAGGACGGAAATCTGGGAGCTAAACCGTCCAAGTGCTACTTGGGATTTCGGGAATTGTCTTTCCTGGGTCATGTTGTCGGCGAGGGATTGCTCGTTCCAGAGGACGACAAGATCCAGAAGATTCGGGAGGCGGAGCCACCGCGCACGAAGAAAGAAGTCAGGTCTTTCCTGGGCCTAGCCAGCTTCTACAGACGCTTCATCCCGCACTTTGCCGAAATCGCACTACCACTGACCAACCTTACCAAGAAACTACAACCGACCGTTGTAGTGTGGACTGAGGAATGCAGCTCCGCATTCAACACCCTGAAGAGGCGACTCACCAGTCAGCCTATTCTCCGACTACCAGACCTGAACAAGGACTTCGTGCTGAGGACAGACGCTTCAGGAAAAGGACTTGGGGCAGTGTTGCTTCAGGAGACAGAGGGGTTTTTGCACCCTGTTTGTTTCGCCAGCCGTAAGCTGACCTCGGCCGAGGCAGCGTATGCAACGGTTGAACGCGAGTGTCTCGCCATTGTCTGGGGCATCCAGAAGTTCGAAGCGTACCTGTACGGACGACCTTTCTGTCTGGAGACGGACCATCAACCTCTGCAATATCTTCAGGTTGCAAGGTTGGCAAACGCCAGACTTATGCGCTGGGCGTTGATTCTCCAACCGTACCAATTCACGGTACGCGTCATACCGGGCGCCAACAATGTTGGAGCTGACTTTCTCTCTCGGGCTGGAGAGGAGAACATGACTGTGAGCGAAACCGAGGTTTCGTCTTGAAGAGGGGAGGTGTGTCACGATCGGGTGACAGAGACCAAGAAAGTGTCACTCAGTGGAGTGCCTGTTCTTGGTCGTGTATGATAGAAAGCGCCTGTGCGTGATATTGGGTTACAGCAGAGTTTGCTGACGGTGCTCTACGAGCACGGATGTTTTGTATCGCACGAGTTTTACAGTGGAGGTTTCTGCTGTCATAGCTAGGGCTGACGGTTTTTCGCTGACAGCGCACACGGGATTTTCACGGATTGAGTTTCTCGTGTCTTTTTCTGCTTGGGAGGCAGAATTGTGTATAGCTGGACTGGGTTTTGGGACAAGGTCAGTCACGTGTATTTGGCTAGGTGGTCTGTCAGAGACTCAAGGACGGCACACTTGACACCCAGCGGCAGAAGGGGAAGGATCGTATACACAGTTTCTAGAGTATGATGGTTTTTCACCGAGTATTATATTCGGCACTCTAGGGGAACTTCCACTAGTTTTTCCTTTCTCCCTGCCACGTATTTTGCTGAGGACAAGTCGTCAATTTTCCTTCGTCGGCGATGGCTTTCGCATAAGGATTCGACAAGGGGTTCTGGACGGTTTTGGTCACTGTTGACGAACAGAGGCTGGTCCAGGGAGGAAGCGGACTTTGCTTCCATTGAGAGTACAATCATAGGCTTTTGAGGTAATAAATCATTATTTAACGCTGTTGATGAGTCTGTGTTGTGGAATGAAATACTCTCTGTTGTTCTTTCCAGGTTAGCGCATAATTTACTCTCTGTGACGCTAAAATACTAATCTGTATATGGTTTTTGCAGATAGGGAGAGAAGGACGGAAAATGACTGTTTTGTTGTTGTAAAAAGTCCATTTTGTGCAGGCCCACGTGCTCGATGAGATATTTAAAGATGACATGTTTTAAGGTGGTGGGTGAGGGGTAGCTGACATGCTTAGTGCACCGATGCTTTCTGTTTGCAGCCTTCGTTTCGTTTCGCTTCGTTCGCCTCGCTTCGTTACGTTCCTGTAACATCTGCACGGCTGACTCTGGCGGGAACTGTTGAGGCTACGCTAACCAGGAGACCGGCTAACCAGGAGACCGGCTAACCAGCGGACCGGCTAACCAGCGGACCGGCTAACCAGCGAACCGACTAACCAGCATACCGGCTAAGCAGCAGCAGCAGAGATAAAGCTAAGTGCACCATGTCGTACGCACCCCGTTGACCACCGTTGTCTTTTCGTATCTATGATTTCATTGGAGTAGTGACAACGTGGGGTGTGTGACACCTGCACGAACTAGGGCTTTTCGGACAGAACATTCTCATTTAACTATATTTACACGGGTTCAGCGTGTTCCTATAATTTTCTACATACTACTGGCATTTTGTCAGTGAACACTGGTTTTTTACGTGTTGAGAACGTAAAAGGAACATATTTTGAGTGAAGGCTCGAGGGAGGTGGAGAGTTTATACATAAACAGGCGTCTGAAACTTATACTTTTGTTGACTCTATTTAATTGTATGACTGCGAGAGTGGATCGTGGTGTGGTTAGTTAATTAGTAGTAATTAACCGGTTCATAATCACCTTGAGTGATATATTGAAACGTGACACACAGTGTGTGTGTGCGTGCGTGCGTGCGTGCGTGCATGCGTGCGTGCGTGCGTGCGTGGGTATTTAATGCTTGCCTATGCGTCTGTGTACTTGCATGCGTGCTTGTACGTGCGTGTGTGAGTGCGCGGATGCTAAAAGTATAGTCTGTCACCTCTTATTCTATTTTAGATTCTCCAACCCTCCACCTTCACTTACCCCCCCCCCCCCTCCACCAGTCTCCCCCCTCCCCTCCCCCCATATACTATTCCCCCAGCCACCACACTAAAAAAATGAAACGATGTGTGGTTGAAAGACGCGTTGGTTGGGAGCGTAAGACAATATTATCTTTCTTTTCACTTCACACCTTTTCTCGCTTTTCTTCCTTGCCTTGTTCTCATTTTCACCAGCTCTCTATCTCCCCGACCCCCCTCCCCCCACCTCCTCCCCCTTTCTTTCTTCCTCCTCTCCATTCCCTGAGCTCGCATTAGTTTACCAGATTAACATTTCGAGACAGTGAACAGTAGCAGCTTGGGGTGTGGGTTGTTGTGTATTGATATTCATATTGCTCGTCTTTTCCCTCCTTTCTTTTTCTCTCTTTGCTTTTATCCAAGTTGCGAGTCTTTTTTTTTTTTTAATGCCAGGGGAATACGCCGTCGCTGTCATTGTGTGTGTGTGTGTGGGGGGGGGGGGGATTAATTTATTTTCTGGGTTTTGAGTTTCTCGCCCCGTAATTACCTGGTCCAGACACGGTTTTAAGCCTGTCTAGAATTGGGGATGTGTCTTAGGAAAGGTGATACATTTGAGATTTTTTCTTTTTCTGTTTCTTACCTGTCGTAGTAATTATCTTGTTAGAGATACCCCTGTCCGTTATGTTTGAGTGTTCAACAAAAATCAAGAGATAGGTTACACTTTTTATTTTATTTTTTATTTATGTCTATGTTTTTGTCCTTGTTGGCTGATGTGGGTTTTTTTGTTTTGTTTTGTTGGGGGGCGGGCTGAGTTTCGTTGAATTTGTCATCGTTGAAAGTGTCCTTGTCAGTGTATCTGGGGAGCTGTTGGATGAAGGAAGAGAGACAGAGAGAGTGAGAGAGACAGACATACAGGCAGACAGACAGAGATATAAAGAGACACACACAGAGACAGAAAGGGGGAAGCTTTTTACGCGTTCACGCGTTGATGGTGTCATGCCTTTGGCTTCACCTGCCTGATCGACAAAAGAAAACAGCAATAATGAGAGGGAGACATAATTATACAAGGTGTAAGTGCTAATCCTTTTCCATCAAGGTATCCATGAAGTGAGAGAAAATGAGAGAGAGAGAGAGACAGAGAGACAGAGAGACAGAGAGACAGAGAGACAGAGACAGAGAGACAGAGAGACAGAGAGACAGAGAGACAGAGAGATGGATGAATCAGACTTGTCATCGTGGTTGTCTTCAGCATGGACATTGGTGTCTTCAGAGTTTGTGGGGTCATCCGCACCAACGACATATTTAGTCATCGTCATCTTCAGCACAATGCCAAAGATGCATTGACATGATTACAAACAAGCAATGTTTCGACTCGGTTAAATTATATGTGTATTCCGTTTTGAAGCGGACACTAAGACTCCATACGAAGACAATTCCTTTTTGTTCGATTGGTCATTGTATATATATGTAACATTGAAAGGTCTTCTAATTCTGACTTTTCCAATCTAATCAATGTCCATTCTCATTCAGATATAATGAATGTCATGGTTTAATTAACTAGGGCCAAACTGTACCATGCGTTTGTCAAGAACTAAATCGTACTCAGTCCTCACTGAAGAGGCGGATGGGGGCACCAGAAACATTTACTTCAAAGTTAACTTCTGATAATGCAACACGTTTTCCGTGTATTGTAATGGCATGTTCATATAAATAGTTTGTGCCGGATTTGGTAGCGAATTATGGATGGATTTTTTCATCGTGGATGAAGCGGGTCTCCTCAGTGTAGCACGAGCATGCCTTCCCCGTGTTCCCGAAACACAAGGAACTAGGTGTACTCCTTGAGGGGCGGGTGGTACTAAGGTGGGACCGGGCGCCTAAAGGTCAGTCGTCTTAATTCCAGCCGAGCGGGGCTGACGAGGGTGTAGCACCAATCAGCTGTGTGTTTGTCTAGGCCCATTGTTGGGCGCGAAAGCACATGTGCTCGGCAAAGGCTTGACGAGTGCAGCCAATTGTTTTTTTCCTTACACCCTCGCCCCTCTCAGTCTCCCTCCTTCCCCCATCCCGGCGGGCCCTCCTTGTGTTCCCCTCAGTCTCCTGGACCCTCGCCCCTCTCTCCCTCCTTCCCCACTTGCCTCTGTGTTCCCTACAACCTGGACCCTCCCCCTCCCTCCCCCTCCCTCCCCCTCCTTCCCCCTCCCCACCACCACCATCGGGACGCCACCGCACCCCACACCCCTCGCCTTGCAGGTTCCCAATTAGCGGGCGTGTTGATTCAAGGCTTGGTCTTCATCTGAATAATCAAAAGGGTGTCATTCCCCAGCAACGACAACCCCGTCGAGCGGACCCCGAGTCGCTTCCCCTGCCTAACGATATTTGTATGTCAAAGTTGGCGGGAAGTGAGTGGCTATAGTGGAAAGCACAAGCTTATGTTTTTTTTCTCTTTCACCGGTGTTTTCTTCCCTCTCTTGTTCTTTTTTTTCTACATTTTTTTTTCTCTCTTTCTTTGCCTTTTCTCTCCTCGCCCTTTTTCCTTTGTCTGGTGTTTTAAGTGTTGGCAGACGTGGTATGCTATCCACGCCGCGGCTTCTGACGAATTAGAACAATCTGCCTCGTGCCTGCAAGAAGCCTGCAATGATCCACCAGCCCTTTTGTTCTTGTTTGTAAATCCGCGAGAAGGCCTTTTTTCTTTTTGTTGCTCATAAAGTGCACCATACTGCCTCTCGATGGCGGCTTGTCCTAATGAGTTTCCTCTGCAGCCATGCTCCCTCTCGTATTGCGGCTGTGTTTGTTTTAAAGACAGCCAAGTGCGGCCCTTGTTCTTTGGCCAACCTACTACACCACTCGGGTATCAGACCCCTACCTACCCCCTTTCTCTCTGTCTGCTGTGACGTTGGCTTGATAGAACCGTTTGTTTGTGACATTGGGGCTGATAGACCAGCGGCTGTTTTTCCTTCCCTGAGTCCCAAGAAGAACCACCTCCTTCCAGATTGTCTGTGTGTATGGCTTTCGATATGAATTTCTGCTTGTCGAGAACTCTGAGAGCATCTTCCAGCCCCAGCCCCTCTTTTGTGTGTGTGTGATAATCAGGAGGCAGAGGTAATTGCCGTACACTGGCCGGGATATCTGCCCGATCCTTTTAACACTTTGACAACTGGGGAGCGCTTGATGTACGCGCTCCCTGCAAATGCCAACCGGTGTAAATGGAAAGGGAGAACCGGTGGTGTATATGAGATGCTGCCGGATAGTAACACGAGAAAAACAAACACTTTGCTGTTTTTGGTACACTTTAATCAAGGCGTATGAGTCTTGATCTGTCTGCTGGGATATGTAAGTCGTTTGCTTGCAAGGCATATGGATTCAGTTAGGTATTGCGTCCACGCCCATTACGGGCCCCGCCCTTAAAACCTTGAACATTGATAAGGGTTTGAATCACAGGCATGTCTGTTGACGCATTCCATTGTCAGCCTGCTTGGTCTCATGACTCTGGCACTGACAATGAACGTTGGATGTTCAACCTTGTCCGCTTTGCATATAGATATGGTCAGATTCTCTTGAAATCGCAATGTCAGAAAGAGACCCTTTACCACCAGCTTCATAACCAGAGCTGGACTCAGTCCAAGTGTAACTAGGCGAACGACAAGAAGAAGAAGAAAGAGACCCTTCTCTTATTGCTTTTGGAAGCTGACCTGAAAGCCAGGCTGATACATTTGTTTTTATTAAAGACACATTATTCTTATTCGGGTGTTGAATTAATTAACTGCGTTAATTTTTGACTTTTCAAGTTGTTAGCGGAAGCTGTGATCCAAAACGGAAATTGTTCTATCTGGTTAACGTCGGTTCTGCCCAACACAGAGTCAGACTGGAAGTTATGTGAGACACATTCAAACAAAGAGATGACGGTAGACGGAATAACCATTTACTGCCCCCTTGATTCCGACTACCAGCGGCTGCGAAAGTAGGTTAGGATCTACGTTGACAATTTATTGTTCCCATTGGAATTTTTGTCCTCAGACAGAAAATTGCCCTGATTCTACTGTGACAAGTCATGACTGTCTCGTCAAGTCCGTCTGACTGTCTACGGGTGTTGCGTAACAGCCCAAAACCACTTGTACTGTATAGTGTAGAAATTGAATCTACAAACTAAATCGTTTCTGTCAATTCGAACACCCAGAGAGACAAACGATCAGTTCGTCAGAAGATTGCTCTTTTTTCTACACCTTCAAGTTTGACCGATGAACGCCGTTTTTATTTTAAGTCGTTTATTTAAATTTAAGGAATAAGTTCTTCATCACTCAATGGTACAGGGTAGTCATTTTTCTGATAAAATAGTGTGTTTTTCTCTCAATAGATTACCAGTTAGGGCAGCGCGGGACTGAGTGTTGAGACCTTTTGAAGCAGCAAGGGGAATAATTAATCAGTAAGAAGTTCAAGTCGTTCTAAGAGTTGCATATTTGCTTGCTTGTAATCCTCCCGTCTTTTTTTTTTATTTTATTATTTTTTTTTTTAGGAGATCAGACATTGTTAATCACAAATGTGCGTGCGTTTTCTTTTTTTATTTCGGAAGTTTTTATTTTATTTTTTTTTATTTTTTTTTATTTTTTTAATTTGTTTTTATTTTTTATTATCATTTTAATTCTTATTAAGTTATTATTGTTTTCCTTCAGTCTCACTCTTTCTCTCAGCTTCACGATCAATGGACAGTAAACAGATCATGGACAATTTTTAATTTTTTTTAATTTTTTTATTTACATTTACCCTCTCTCTCTCTCTCTCTCTCTCTCTCTCTCTCTCTCTCTCTCTCTCTCTCTCTCTCTCTCTCTCTCTCTCTCTCTCTCTCTCTCTCTCTTTCTCACACTTGTCCACACAACATCTCTCTCTCTCTCTCTCTCTCTCTCTCTCTCTCTCTCTCTCTCTCTCTCTCTCTCTCTCTCTCTCTCAATCCTCCCGTCTTAATTGTTTCGTAGTGTAGAAATAAACACAGCAACGAGCTCAAAGTAGTTCATTAGCTTTTACCCCTCCACACATGTAACGTTTCTTCTCGAACCTCTCGTTACTACGCTGTAAGATGTGGAGTTTTTCTCTCTTCTTCTTGGTCTTCCAACCGGAGCTGCAGAACGATCTTGTGTCAAAATTTGTTCAAAAAACCCTTCAGCCTGACATGATAGAAGAAACTTTCATTGATAGTGTTTTTGTTGCGTCTTCCCAGACCTCTTGTGGGCGAACTGTGCAAGCTTTTTGGATGAGGGGTAGGAGAGGGAAATGGGTGGAAGCGTCGAAAAGTGACAAATACTGGAGTGTGGCACGAAGTAATACATTAAGCCATAAAACTCTGCTGAGTTCCAGGGGTGTCATCGCGGCGCCTCAGTGAGTGAGCGTGTGTGTGTGTGTTGGTGTGGGGGGCGGGGCGGGTGTGTGTGCGTGTGTGTGTGTGTGTGTGAGTGTGAGTGTGTGTGTCTGTTTCTGTGGATATATATGTGTGTGTGTGTGTGTTGGTGTGGGGGGCGGGGCGGGTGTGTGTGCGTGTGTGTGTGTGTGTGTGTGTGTGTGAGTGTGAGTGTGTGTGTGTGTGTCTGTTTCTGTGGATATATATGTGTGTGTGTGTGTGTGTCTGTGCGTGTGTACGTGCGTGTGTGTGTGTGTCTGTGTGCGTGTGTACGTGCGTGTGCGTGCGTGCGAGAGTGCGGGCGTGCTTGCCTGCGTGTGTCTGTGTATGTGTGAGTGTGTACGTGTGTGTTCCGTTTCTTTTGGCTTACTTCATACTTGAAGCTATAGCCGTCTTAATTCCGATTTGTGTTTTCTTGCTGGTACTGAGTAAATAATCTGATGTGTGATGTATCCTTACAGCTGTTCGCCCCCGTGTTAAATCTGTTTCGCTCTCTTCTTGTTAGTCCGATGAATCTCTCCTTCTGCTGCTTCTTCGTCTTCTTCTGCTCACTCTTGCCGCTCGGTTTGTCTCTCTGTTTCTCTGTTTGTCTGTACTTCTCTGTTAGATCTGAAGCAAGTGTTAGATCTAGGTAAGCTGCTGTGAACGTTCTCCCCGTCCAGTCGTGAGTTCCTTTCTTTTTCTCTGCTGTCCGGTGTCACGAACTGAAACCTCTGCTGAACAATCCTTCTCATTGCGGTCAATGCGCATGCGCCAATCTTGGACTTAAAAAATGTGACCCTTTGACCGAACGAACCACGGGTTAGGGTTAGGGTTAGGGTAAGGGTTAGGGTTAGGTTGTTCACGACCTGATTAATCTCCCCATGTTAGCGCATGCGCATTGACCGCATTGAGAAGGATTGTTCAGGCAGAGTTTTTAGTTCGTGACACCGGCCTGTTCGTATTTGCACTCTCTCTCTCTCTCTCTCTCTCTCTCTCTCTCTCTCTCTCTCTCTCTCTCTCTCTCTCTCTCTCTCTCTCTCTCTCTCTCTCTCTCTCTCTCTCTCTCTCTCTCTCTGTTTCTTCCTGTATTGCTGCCTTTCTTTCCCCCTCTCTCTCTCTCAGTCTCTCCATTGTACTTTTCGGATTTTAACGTTCTTGTCTTTTAGTCTACCAATCTGTCAATGGTTTACCCTTCCTCCTTTTTTTTTTGCCAGCTTTTTCTCTTCACTCACATACACCCCCCCCCCCCCCCCCCCCCCTCCCCTGCCTCCTCCTCTCTCCCAACCCTTCAATCCCTACACCGTTTTCTACCCGGGGGCAGTTCCGGTGGATGGCAAAGTGTGTAAGGAGGGAGAATGAGACGTCTTCACATGTTGGGACTGACGTAGGATCAACAGGAGGCAAACAGCACCAACAACAAGAACTCACTCTCTTTCTCTGTCTGCTTCTCTTTGTCTCTCTCTGTCTTCCTCCCTCTCTGTCTGTGCCTGTATGTATTTCTCTCTGTCTCTCACTCTCTCTCTCTCTCTCTCTCTCTCTCTCTCTCTCTCTCTCTGTCTCTCTATGTCTCTCTCTCTCTGCCTGTATGTCTGTGTGTGTGTGTGTGTATGTGTGTGTGTCTCTCTCTCTCTCTCTCTCTCTCTCTCTCTCTCTATGTCTTTCTCTCTCTCTCTGCCTGCATGTCTGTGTGTGTGTGTGTGTGTGTGTGTGTGTGTGTGTGTAAGTGTGTCTCTCTCTCTCTATCCTCTCTCTCTCTCTCTCTCCTCTCTCTCTCTTCTCTCTCTCTCTCTCTCCTCTCTCTCTCTCTCTCCTCTCTCTCTCTCTCTCCTCTTTCTCTCTCTCTCTCTTTCTCTCTCTCCTCTCTCTCTCCTCTCTCTCTCTCTCTCTCTCTCTCTCTCTCTCTCTCTCTCTCTCTCTCTCTCTCTCTCTCTCTCTCTCCAGTGTGCCCTTTTCACTCCACGACTGAGGCTTGGCACCTTGAGCCAACTGGGCGAATTTCGCACAGGTCACAATTAACACGCCGCAACTCTACACCGACTACCCACCCGCCCGATCCTCTTATTCCACTGCCATGCAGAAACACTCAGGGGAGGTTGTGGGGGGGGGGGGGGGCAAGTTGGGTGGATTCCGGGTGGGGATGGGGTGGAATGGATTCTGTTAGGGAACAAAAGCAATCAAGTCATATCGCGATGTAGACTGGAGTTCATACTCACGGGGATTGGGGTGGGGGTTGGATGGTTGCGAGGGTTAGGTCGGGGGAGGGGGGAGGGCAGGATTTGGGGTAAGGAACAAAAGCAATCAAATCATATCGCGATGCAGATGTTCATACTCATGGGTGGGGCAATATGAGTGAATTGGGGGTGCAAGAAAATGGAAGCGGGTGGGGGGGGGGGGGTGGGGGGGGGTGCAGAAATGAGAGCAAAACAACATGCAGGTAGACCCAATGTGATTCGCAGATGTCAAATAACTTGATCTGTAACACTTATTACGTAGATCACTCTGCTCGCCGATGTTCTCACTGAAAACACGTAGGCTAAGCACTGGAAATGAAGATGTTCTCGGTTCGTGGGTATACAGGTGAAATGAAGGTCGCTGATAAGCCAAAAGCCTTACAATTTCTTGTTGAATCTAGAAAATGTAATCCAACCCACCGTCCTAAATGCTCAAAGAAATTGCCCAATCAACACTTTAGGAAGTAAGTTCACACCGTATTAGCGCACCTGCGGCTAATTTTCGTGCATATGACGGCTCTTGCGATATGCCCGTTCATAACGAAGGTAATCTTACACAGCTTAATTGGCGGTGAACTCATCTTCCAGTGCACTGCTCTCTCAGTGACCGTTCCTGGGTTGTTAACGAAGCGTGTCAGTGGTCAGACTTGTGCAAAACAGAAGGATAACATTGGTTTAAGCAAGATTTTTATTCAACTGAATCATAATATGGTATTTAAAAGGAAAAACAGAAGGGCAACGAACTCAAGCGAACAGTTATATTATACGTGGCTTAAACAAATAAAAAATGACACGGGTATGAACTACTGCTGATAACATTCTTGTGGTTGTTTTTAACAGTGGTACCACAGAATTTGTTTCTGGTGCCTCAATGGCCTTTGTTCTTTACGTGGTGGTTTTTGTGTCTCGTCGTCGTCGTCGTCGTTGTTGTTGTTGTTGTTGTTGTTGTTGTTTTTGTTGTGGTTGGTGTTGGTGTTGGTGTTGGTGTTGGTGTTGTGTTGTTGTTGTTGTTGCTGTTGTTGTTGTCCTCATACAAGATTTAAATCTTTTGCTTCCAGCATAATGCCTCCCCCTTTGGTTGTGTCAGTGACGATTAGTCAATCCCAGCAGCTATATCGTTTTCAGTAACTTACACATAATTGAAGGCATGAGTACAGTGTTTTGAAAAAGATTCCCTGAAAATATTGAAAGGGGCTGTTGGGCAGTTATAGTGGTGCTCCTGGCAGTCATAAGGTTGAGCAAATCCACAAGTTAACCATACATAGTACATGCAGCACAAGGGACTGTAAGAAATCAGGTAGAAATCAGAGCGGATTAAGATTGCGACTGATACAGACAATTGCACGCTTACAGAGAAAAATGAAAGTGAAAAAAAGGGAACTTAAATAGAGAGAGAAAAAAAGGGGAGAAAAAAAGGGAGAAAAAGCAAAGCAAGGGAGGTAATCGAAACAAGGGGACGCGGAGGGCAGAATAAAAAATGAAAAAGAAAAAAAAAGGTATCGGGGGAAGATCGGGACGAAGGGAAGACAACTGAAAACGTTTACTTTGGGATCTACATGGCAACGCGAGAAGAGCTGATTACGGACAGACAGGTATTCGTTGTACCAGCTCCCTTTTACCTGCCGACCCCCCACCCCCATCCCCATCCCCCTCCGGCTCTGATATCAATGGGGATGAAAACGATGAGCAGACACAGGCCGCAACATGTGCTGCTGCAGATGAGTGTTCGTCTGCCCCGCTTCTTCAATTCGGAGGACTTTTTTCTTTCTAGTTAGGATATTTTTTGTTTTATGGGGCAGGGGGGCGAGGAAGGGGGAGTTGGATGGTTTGTAGATGGAGTGGGTATTGTTGCGTTGCTCATGTGTTTTGTAATCTTGTGGATTTGGCTGTTTTTGTTGAAGCTCAGTGTTTGTGAAGTTCGATATTTTGTTTGGCATCTTTTACCAGTGTTGTCATGCTGCTGTTGTTATCGATTTTGGTTGTTGGCATGTTGTGTTGTCGTGTTTTTCATATGTTATTGTTTTTTGTTTATTTTCATTTTGTAGCAGCTGGCATTTATTTTATCTTCGTTATTTTTGTGGTTTTTTTAAAAAAATTTCATTGACACTGATCATGTACCAGACCTTTAAATTTGAAAGTCTTGGTCATACTCATAGTGTTGATCCCTTTCGTTTGCAATGTTAGTTACGAGTATATCTACATGAATGATTTCGCCTTCGAACTCTCTCACTTTGATTTTGCAAGGTACTTGTTTGCTTTGTTTTTCCCCTGATACTTCTGTCCGATCCTAAGATTGCCTCTCTGATTTCTTGGTTGTATGCAGTCATGCTGTTGCCCTTTGGTGACCGTAGTTTTGTGTAAGTGTGTTTGTCTTTACTTGCCTTCTCAAGCCATGAAAATGGCCTGGCAGTTGTGGTGTTGGGTTATTGTAGTCATCGTATGAATGACCTGTCCGACATGATCTACCTGGTCCTCTGATGAGCATTTTGTGACTGTCTTGGAACTAGTGATCTATCATATAATATATCATATGCTCGTGTGTTGTTTTTTTTTTTTTTAAATATTTGTTTTAAAGATTTTTGATTGTGGTCGTTGCCTGATCTGCAAGTAACGGGTCATCCGACGTTCTCGTTTTTCCCCTTGAGAAATGTCTCGTCAAAGTTCT
The DNA here is from genome assembly GCF_037325665.1 of Littorina saxatilis. NCBI lineage: Eukaryota > Metazoa > Mollusca > Gastropoda > Littorinimorpha > Littorinidae > Littorina > Littorina saxatilis. The sequence continues at coordinate 9,581,911 of NC_090245.1, read as the reverse complement.
GACCGCTGTATGCACAAAGTGTGTTTGTCCTTTGGGTAGGTTCTGGACATTGGCTTTGAAAGTCTGAACTTGTCTTTCAGTCTTGATCTTGCTTCTTTAGATATTGCATCGTGGCTTGTGGATTGATTCTTTTTGTTCACCATCTGCGTTGATTGACTTTGTCCGTTTAGTCATTAGAAGGATTTAATATCCTGTCCCTTGGTTGTCTTTCTGGCAGTGTCCGTCCTGTGTTTCTGAGAGATCCTGTGTAGGATGTGGTGTCAGATGAGGTCCGTCCTCGGATCTGGGTCTGACGTCTGACGTTCTTGTCCTTCTGGATGTCGCTTCTCTGAGTCTTGGCGTGCATTCTTCATTCGGTTATTCTTAGTCCTTGTGTGGATAGTCTCTTCAAGGCTAAGGCACGTATAGCTTTGTAGTCATTCTCATCTGGAGGTCTGTTGTGTTCCTGTGAGACTTTTGTGGGCCTTTTCTTTCGGTTTATATTATTTTCTGTAATGTTTCGGTTGACACTTTTTTGTGGGCGTACTCATGAGGCTGTTTACCGTGCAGCAGTCTCTACCTCCCTTCTGCTCTGGTTGTCTCTACCTCCCTTCTGCTCTGGTTGTCTCTACCTCCCTTCTGCTCTGGTTGTCTCTACCTCCCTTCTGCTCTGGTTGTCTCTACCTCCCTTCTGCTCTGGTTGTCTCTACCTCCCTTCTGCTCTGGTTGTCTCTACCTCCCTTCTGCTCTGGTTGTCTCTACCTCCCTTCTGCTCTGGTTGTCTCTACCTCCCTTCTGCTCTGGTTGTCTCTACCTCCCTTCTGCTCTGGTTGTCTCTGTGCATTCTGCCTTTTTGCCCTGTCGATGCAGGTTTTGTTGGGTGTTTTTTTTCTTCTCCATTGTACTTAGTGTGTGTGTTAGGGGGGGTTCTAAGGAGTTCGCTCGAACTAATGTAATTATGAACATTTCCCCGTTTCTATTCTTTGCTCATTTGCTCTGTGTTTTCAATCTTGCGCTTTCGTTTTTTTTCCAAAAACAATTTCTTAGGGTTGTCAGCATCTGGATGTACTAGAGCGAGTAAGCGATCAGCGTTGTAGGTCTGAAGCTGGGTGGTGGTGGTGGTGGGTGGTGGTGGTGGTTGTGGAGTCTGAGGCTTGCAGAGCTCGCACAGTCGGGTCCCAAATGAATCTAATTTGCTGGCGGTAGGGCGAGAAAGCCGCTCGCTTGCGTGGTGTTTGGACAAAGTGGTAATAAAGCGACCAGACCGAGCTTTAACCGATACACTGTAGACGCTAATAGGGCGGTGTTTGTTCCGCTGCCTGTGTTAAAGGGATTTCACCGTTGTTTGACTTGCTAGCTTGAGACCCGGCTCTGTAAAAAGGCGGGCAATAAAACGCTGAAACAAAGGGATTTGCCTTGGGTGAAGGTGCGAAGGCTCTATTGCCAATTCCCCGGCCTCGCTCACTCAGTGCGGCCTTTAAACTATATAAAAAGTTGTCGGGTTGTTTTGAAAAGTCAGCCCCATGCGAAATAATGACACGCCGGGCTGATCTGATCTGATGGCTGCAGTGTCTTGAAAGGTTTAATGCATCTCGTCAGTGCAAGCAGAATCAGGTGGCGGTTAAGGACACAGCGTGAAGGGGTTTAATGTAAAGTATCTATGCAAATGAGTTTCTGGGTCAGGGTACAATGAGTCTGAAAATATCTCGTACGTCCTTCAAATTCGCGACGATTTCAAAGGGTTTATTGGCCGTTTGACTGTTGGTCTCCTGGGGAATAAAACGCAACCTTGCCCCATCAAACCATCAAATGGCACTTTATGTCCCTAAAGAAGCAATAACAGTGTAACAGAAACATGACATCAGATGAATGATAATATTGACGGTTGTGCAGCTTTGCGTTCACGGGGAGTTGAGCGTAGATTAACAAAGAAATAAGGGAGACACGCGATTTGCATCACGAAATAACTCCGCGCGAAAGTGGAATGAGCAAACGGCGGAGTTTGTAGCAATAAGAATCAGTTCGGAATGTGTGATGCTGGTTGTTGACACAGCCTTGAATGTATTTCGTGTCTCGAAACAACACATACACCTGCGTGGCTTTTGTGGCTTTTCTTTGTCATGACATAGTCACATTTCATGCAGACATATCTGAAGGCGGTAAAAGATGATGTTAAGTTGACACTGGTGACTTTGATTGGATTTCTTTGTTTCTCCTGTCCGCCATCATCCTTACTACAGAGTGTACTGGGTGAATATTCCTCTCTGTACGGTCTTCCCTCTGTGTAATCTTTGCCCTACTAACTGCTTGAGGTCACGTAAGAAGACGTTAGTCGTTGGAGCTTTTATTGGTTTCAACATTGTTTTACAATGAAACTCTGATTTAACCAAGTTGTGACCAAGTTGTTGATTTTAAGGGATGTATTCTTGTGGTTGTATTAAAATTAACAATGGTGTACAACACGCCCCGTGCGAGCTCTGCATGTGATAAGGGATCAGGGATTACGATATCGTTTTCCGGGACGACTCCACCCCCCCCCCCCCCCCCCCCCCGGAACAACATATTTTCCTTCTTATTTTTTTTGAGTCACTTGAGAAAAAGTGACTCTATGTAATCGGTCAGTGTTAGTCTGTCCGGCCGGCCGTAGACACCACCTTAACGTTGGACTTTTCTCGGAAACTATCAAAGCGATCCGGCTCATATTTTGTTTAGTCGTGACCTCCAATGACCTCTACACTTTAACGATGGTTTCGTTGACCTTTGACCTTTTTCAAGGTCACAGGTCAGCGTCAAAGGAAAAATTAGACATTTTATATCTTTGACAAAGTTCATCGGATGTGATTGAAACTTTGTAGGATTATTCTTTACATCAAAGTATTTACATCTGTCGCCTTTTACGAACGTTATCAGAAAAACAAGGGAGATAACTAGCCTTTTCTGTTCGGCAACACACAACTTAACGTTGGGCTTTTCTCGGAAACTATAAAAGTGACCGGGCTCAAATTTTATGTGAACGTGACTCCCAGTGACCTCTACACTTTGACGTCTGCTTTGGTGACCTTTGACCTTTTTCAAGGTCACAGGTATGTCTTGAAGGAAAAAAATTGAAATATCATATCTCTGAAACTATTCATCGGATTTGATTCAAACTTTATAGGATTATTCTTTACATCAAATTATTTACATCTGTATTCTGTTGTGAATAGCAATTTCTTCCTGTCCATCTGATGCCTCATATAATATTCAGAACTGCGAAAGTGACTCGATCGAGCGTTTGCTCTTCTTGTTTTTTAAGGAAATCAAGACTTTTAACAAGATTTGAAGTAACAGGTGGGAAAAGTTATGAGTTTTTGTGTGTGTTTTTTTTTAAACCTTTTTCACTTCACTGGGATAGACCTAATTGTCATTTGTTTCAAACGCAGAGACCACTTTGTAAACTGAGAAAGGAATCGACTGGCTATGTAAAATAATGATTTAGATAAAATGCTGCATTCAAACCAATGGACACAACATTGAATCGGTACCGAATAGCCAAATAGATCGAAAGGATATGAACAACGTGTGGCTATGTATCACCCACATAACGTCTTCATCAAATACCAAGATGTACTGGACATGCACATATTAGGTCAGGACTGTCGACTCGATCGTTAGTTGGCTTTTGGTATCCCCCAAGAACGATCAAAATAGCTGATCCTCGGAAAGTGGCTTTTGATTTATAATGACACGTACTAAAACAGCTTTCATGTCCTGAAAACACTACCCTCAAACCCGTCGCGATATAACCTTCGTGGTTGAAAACGACGTTAAACACCAAATCAAGAAAGAAACTACCCTCAAACGCTCGTCATCCTAGTAATGACCAGAGTCAAAGTCATCTTGAGTTTCCACTGCAACACTTGATCTCAGAATGCCTATTAACGTCTTCAGTGGCCGGGCTGGTAATCAAAAGATTCCGTGTCTTTTCTGGGTCGCATGTTTGACTGCCATTAACGACGCGTCTTCTGGAACTAGTTAATCTGTCTCAGTCGCACAGCAAGATGGCGACCGCCTCTGAGAGTGAATTGAATTGAATTGAACTTTATTAAACAAGAAACTGAAGCAAGCAGCCTGCATGCATCCAACACGGCCTATTTGAGTGCAGTATGCCCCATTCATTATAGATAATTTTAAGTCTAAATTTAATTAAGAAGTTATAGCGATTGTTATTGGTATATGCAATTGTGATGTATACTTATGTACTCTCTCTCTCTCTCTCTCTCTCTCTCTCTCTCTCTCTCTCTCTCTCTCTCTCTCTCTCTCTCTCTCTCTCTCTCTCTCTCTCTCTCGCTCTCTCTCTTTCTCTCTTTTTCTCTCTCTCTCTCCCTCTCCTTTCCTCTCTCTCTTTCCCTTTTATATTCTTTGTCCATTCTATTGTCGTGTCCTGTCTCCATTATGCCTTTGCTTTTTGTCAAATATGTATATATATATAATTATGTATGTTTGCACATTTTGTTTGTTTCTCGTTTGTTTTGGTTTAAAAAGTACTTGTCGAAGTCTCGTCGCAAGTTATCGTAATCCATATGTTAAATTCTCCCGTTAGGGTCACCACCATAAGCTTGAGCTTGTTGATGATCCGTAACATGTATCATGTTCAAATACATATGAATTGTTGAATAAACACTGTTTAAACCAACACGGCCTAATCTCGGCAATCAGGACAGTTTGAGAGGGGGATAACGGGACCTAAGGCTAGCCTTAATTTCAAATTGGTAGCGACTGAACAAGAATGTCTCTCTCTCTCTCTCTCTCTCTCTCTCTCTCTCTCTCTCTCTCTCTCTCTCTCTCTCTCTCTCTCAGTCAGTTTTAGGCCCTCTACTTTTCTCCATATACATAAATGACCTGCCCCTTCATATTAAAAACTTGTGTGAACTTTTTGCAGATGACACTACCATACACTCCAGTGACACCAATTTAAATCGTTTATCTGAATCACTGCAAGAAAGTTTAAACCACCTGAGTGCATGGGCTGAGCTAAATCATATGTCCCTGAACCCCCAACAAACTAAATGCATGATAATAATAACAACTAGACACAAACGACAGAACATAATCTCCACGTTTCCCGATTTAATGATGAAATTGTTTCAACAGTCAACCATCATAAAGTGTTGGGAGTGACCATCGATAACAACCTGTCATGGTCACACCACATCGAACAACTTTCTAAAGTCATGTCCAAGAAAGTATATCTCTTATCTAGAATCAAGCACTTCCTGAATTTGGAAGCCAGGAAGTTATTCTTTAATGCCCATATTCAATCTGTTATTGATTACGCATAAACCTTATGGGATTCGGCAAGTGATAATTCACTAAAACCTCAATTAGATTACACAAACGAGCGTTGAAAGTAGTCTTATTAAAGAAAACAACTCAACTCAACTCAAATTTATTAATCCATATGGAAATTATGTTGTAACAATACTCATTTCCAATCAAAAGAATAAGAATGCATACTAAACACAGTCTCACTAACGCAAACAGTCATCCGTCAAGTCAAGTCTGCCAACTCACAACTCACTCACACAACAACAGCAACAGCAATACAAATTAACAAAAACCATAATTCCAATAACAAAAAGACGTCCAAGAGTCCACCTCCACATCCACGCACACACAAGGTTTACAAAGCACCACATGTCGACTAGAACACCGCACATTTGGGCTACGGTAATACAGTTACTAAAAATACATACATTACAGATAACCCAGCAACAGAGTACAGTAATAATTATGACAGAGAAACATGATAGAGGCCTCTAACTTGTGATTGGTTGAAAGCATGGTTAGCTCTGGGAACAAAAGAATTGCGGAAACGTGACGTTCTAGCAACCCTGAATGAATTAGACTACATAAACTTAGGCATGCTCCCTCTGAAGGAAAGACTTGGCTATAATTTGTTTGTTTGCTTAACGCCCAGCCGACCACGAAGGGCCATATCAGGGCGGTGCTGCTTTGACATTTAACGTGCGCCACACACTGGACAGAAGTCGCAGCACAGGCTTCATGTCTCACCCAGTCACATTATTCTGACACCGGACCAACCAGTCCTAGCACTAACCCCATAATGCCAGACGCCTTGCGGAGCAGCCACTAGATTGCCAATTTTAAAATCTTAGGAATGACCCGGCCGGGGTTCGAACCCACGACCTCCCGATCACGGGGCGGACGCCTTACCACTAGGCCAACCGTGCCGGTTTGGCTATAATAAATGTACCCTTATGAGCAAAATTATCACTAGATGTGTACCTGAAACTTTATGTACAAAATTTACCATGAGGAATTCACGTCAATTTATGAGATTAAACACTCCTGTTCCTCGGATTGACCTGCTTAAGTCCAGTTTAGTGTATTCAGGTAGCAGTCTCTGGAACTCTCCTCCAACATTCCTGAGGCAAACTACCAGCACTGATAGTTTTAAGAGCAGATATTTGTCTTATGTAATGAAGTCAAAGTAAATGATATTTGTCTTAAATGGTATTCATTTTTTGTATTAAACATGCCCCTCTCCTCTTTATTGGTATAATGTACACAAACCTTTTTCGGATGAAGGGACTTAAAAACCAACCACTATTTAGATGTGTGATGATCTTAGCAATTCGTCGCGATATAACCTTCGTGGTTGAAAACGACGTTAAACACCAAATAAAGAAAGAAAGATCTTAGCAATGTCTTGCTTGTTTGATTGATTTTCTTTAAAATGTAATGTATGGATTAGAGCATGATGTTGAGAAAGTGCAAGCTGCACTATACCACTTAATTCACATCAATTAACTCGCAATTTACCTCAATGCAATGCATTTTGTGTACATATGTATAACTAGATGAATACCCGCTTCGCCGGGTACGGCTTCGTCGGGAAGAAGTTGAGCCGAATGCCCGGCTGCGCCGGGGACCCGGCTTTGCCGGCTTTGCCGGCTTTGCCGGGTGTACGCCGCCTTTGCCGGCGCACCGCACGAAGGAAGGGAGATAAACGCGCAAAACACTGGAGAAGAGTAAAAATAGTATAACGGGAATATGGATTGAGCGTTGTCGACAGTGACCTTCTAAACATAGAAACGGGAATATGGATTGACGCCACACGAAGGAAGGGAGATAAACGCTGAAAACACTGGAGAAGATAAGGAAGAGTTACTGGGAATGGATCCAGAGAAAAACCAAAATCGGTTCAGCGCTGCGCGCTGAGAGCACGTGTTGAAATATCTCATCGAGCAGGTTGTGTCCGGGGTGTACCTGAATATGGGCACCAAATTTGAAACAGATCCATCGAGAACCTTGGGCGTGCATCGCGAACACACAGACACACACACAGACACAAGTCGTATATATATATAGAGATGTGTTTTCCCTTTCGTTTTCTGTTAAAATGTAGAATTTTAGTTTTTCTATTTTCTATTTTTTATCTTGTATTTTTATTTCATTTTTGTAGTTAGTCCCTCTTTAGGGCAAGGGCTGAGATGACTACCACACAATGTCCAGAGAGCAGCAAGTCAACCTCATCAGGCTGCGTACTGGCCACAACAGGCTCAATGCTCACATGAACCGAAAGTTCAAGCTGGTGCCATCACCAACCTGTGCCTGCGATTAAGAAGACCAAACAGCGGAACACATCTTACAGCGATGTCCCTAACTAGATGAGGAACGAAAAGAAGTGTGGCCGTCACCAACTCCCTTGCAGACCAAACTATACGGCAGTCGACAGGAGTTGGAGAAAACGACAACATTTATCACCAGTGCTGGACTGATCGTGTAACCTCTGCGAACGCCAAGAAGAAGAAGAAGAGGGCGAGGGCTGGATGTAAAAAAGCAGACCACTGCTTAATCTACTACCCTCGTTAAATAAAGAATTGTCATTGTCATTGCCATTGTCATTCTCTCTCTCTCTCTCTCTCTCTCTCTCTCTCTCTCTCTCTCTCTCTCTCTCTCTCTCTCTCTCTCTCTCTCTCTCTCTCTCTCTCTCCCCCCATTAGTGACGGAACAAGAATCTTCTCCCATCTTTTTTGGTCAGTGGTGACTGAAACTGAAGTAAGCAGTCTGCTTGGCAGTCAACGGATCCAAAGGCTGGCCTTAATTTCAAGTTGGTAGTGACTGAACAAGATTCCTCCCCAATCATTTGGGTAGCGACTGAACAAAAATCTCCCCCCATCATTTTTGGTGGTGACTGAACAAGAACGTTCTTCTCCGAAACGGACTGGCTTGCCTGCCTTCATCATCAATATTAACCAATCCTGGTCTAGCTTCCTCAGTCCCGGTGTGACGTTTTCATCTTTCGCCGTGTTGATATTTCGATTCTCGGTCTCGTTGATCTAGTATAAACTCTACACTGAATAAAAAAAACACCCTTCAATAGTACTGATAAGCGACCTTGTGTACCTTACATTCATGGGGCCAAATTTGTCCAACCAATTTTTTTTTTATTTAACTTGAAATTTGATTCATCCTCAAATGTTTCCCTTCTTACTCAAGGGACGTAACCACTCGGTACACGTTTTCGAAAAAATCGATTTTGGGGGTGAAATCTATTAAATTTCACCTCCAATGTTCTTCACATGCAAGAAACTGACATGCTTTTCGTCCATAAATAATTTCACTTCTTAATTTTACCAGGAAACAACATTTCAGTCTTGAGTATATATCGAGGGGGAAATATGTACACAGGCGAAAGATGAAATCGTGACACCGGCTTTCCTCGCCCGCTTTTGCCGCGGAAATTTCATTTGTAGCGGAAAAATGATGGTGTTGGCGGCGGGATTCCGTCGGTCCCGGATTTGGAGCTATGATATTTGCATGAAAATGCCCGTGGCCTGGCCGCGGCTGCCACCGTTCGTCATTGAAACAAACGCGATAAAGATCTCATTATGCCGGTTCCGGGGCCCGGCCAGTCAAGACTTTGTGGGTCGTTTAGCGCGGGGCTGGGGCCGTGAAAAGGTGTTTAGCCCTCGCTCGTTAAAGACCTTGCCGAGCAACAGGTCACTGCAATTATCGGCTTTTGTTTGGGGCTGGGAGGCCGCGCTTGTCTTCCCCGTTTATACTTACTGGTGCTAGGTCTGGATAGGCCCCCGCTTCCAGGCCGGTCCATGTTAGAACCGGTTTTGGAAAAATCTCAGCCCCCCCCGATAACCGTGCGTCTTGACAATCAGCCGCATCCTGAACTCAGGTCAAAATGAGTTCCTTCCCTTCGGGTCTCATGTGCGATAGCGTGGACCGATGATTATCAGAATGAATCAACCGAGGCTAGATCTGACTGGGCTTTTACATCACGGGATAAGTCAATCCTTCCTCTTGGACATCCGACCACACAACAATCCACAGCATTCATGCTTTTTGTACCAAATGGGGATGTCTTTCTGTACCAAATGGGGATGTCTTTCTGTACCAAATGGGGATGTCTTTCTGTACCAAATGGGGATGTCTTTCTGTACCAAATGGGGATGTCTGTCTGTACCAAATGGGGATGTCTTTCTGTACCAAATGGGGATGTCTTTCTGTACCAAATGGGGATGTCTTTCTGAACTGATTTCGAAAAGGCGGTCCTTAATTGAGCCCCAAGTCGCCTTCGCGAAGTCTTTTTACCAAACATTCAGTGCCAGTCTTTTTACCAAACATTCAGTGCCAGTCTTTTTACCAAACATTCAGTGCCAGTCTTTTTACCAAACATTCAGTGCCAGTCTTTTTACCAAACATTCAGTGCCAGTCTTTTTACCAAACATTCAGTGCCAGTCTTTTTACCAAACATTCAGTGCCAGTCTTTTTACCAAACATTCAGTGCCAGTCTTTTTACCAAACATTCAGTGCCAGTCTTTTTACCAAACATTCAGTGCCAGTCTTTTTACCAAACATTCAGTGCCAGTCTTTTTACCAAACATTCAGTGCCAGTCTTTTTACCAAACATTCAGTGCCAGTCTTTTTACCAAACATTCAGTGCCAGTCTTTTTACCAAACATTCAGTGCCAGTCTTTTTACCAAACATTCAGTGCCAGTCTTTTTACCAAACATTCAGTGCCAGTCTTTTTACCAAACATTCAGTGCCAGTCTTTTTACCAAACATTCAGTGCCAGTCTTTTTACCAAACATTCAGTGCCAGTCTTTTTACCAAACATTCAGTGCCAGTCTTTTTACCAAACATTCAGTGCCAGTCTTTTTACCAAACATTCAGTGCCAGTCTTTTTACCAAACATTCAGTGCCAGTCTTTTTACCAAACATTCAGTGCCAGTCTTTTTACCAAACATTCAGTGCCAGTCTTTTTACCAAACATTCAGTGCCAGTCTTTTTACCAAACATTCAGTGCCAGTCTTTTTACCAAACATTCAGTGCCAGTCTTTTTACCAAACATTCAGTGTCAGTCTTTTTACCAAACATTCAGTGCCAGTCTTTTTACCAAACATTCAGTGCCAGTCTTTTTACCAAACATTCAGTGCCAGTCTTTTTACCAAACATTCAGTGCCAGTCTTTTTACCAAACATTCAGTGCCAGTCTTTTTACCAAACATTCAGTGCCAGTCTTTTTACCAAACATTCAGTGCCAGTCTTTTTACCAAACATTCAGTGCCAGTCTTTTTACCAAACATTCAGTGCCAGTCTTTTTACCAAACATTCAGTGCCAGTCTTTTTACCAAACATTCAGTGCCAGTCTTTTTACCAAACATTCAGTGCCAGTCTTTTTACCAAACATTCAGTGCCAGTCTTTTTACCAAACATTCAGTGCCAGTCTTTTTACCAAACATTCAGTGCCAGTCTTTTTACCAAACATTCAGTGCCAGTCTTTTTACCAAACATTCAGTGCCAGTCTTTTTACCAAACATTCAGTGCCAGTCTTTTTACCAAACATTCAGTGCCAGTCTTTTTACCAAACATTCAGTGCCAGTCTTTTTACCAAACATTCAGTGCCAGTCTTTTTACCAAACATTCAGTGCCAGTCTTTTTACCAAACATTCAGTGCCAGTCTTGTTACCAAACATTCAGTGCCAGTCTTTTTACCAAACATTCAGTGCCAGTCTTTTTACCAAACATTCAGTGCCAGTCTTATTACCAAACATTCAGTGCCAGTCTTATTACCAAACATTCAGTGCCAGTCTTATTACCAAACATTCAGTGCCAGTCTTTTTACCAAACATTCAGTGCCAGTCTTTTTACCAAACATTCAGTGCCAGTCTTGTTACCAAACATTCAGTGCCAGTCTTTTTACCAAACATTCAGTGCCAGTCTTTTTACCAAACATTCAGTGCCAGTCTTTTTACCAAACATTCAGTGCCAGTCTTTTTACCAAACATTCAGTGCCAGTCTTTTTACCAAACATTCAGTGCCAGTCTTTTTACCAAACATTCAGTGCCAAAGCTTCTCGCAACCAGCTTCGTGGAGCAGACTTCGCGAAGTCGACTTCGCCCAAGTAATTTGTGACCCTCCACCTTCGCATGATTTTCACATTTTTACATTTTCCTAAAGTGTTTTTTTATGCTTTATCCAGTGGTGAAAACCGTTTTAGAAAAGAGCAAAAACTGTTTGAGTTATAAGCCTGTGACTAAGGTGACCCTCACACTGTTACCAGACACTCCCCGGACTAATATTAAGCCTAGCGCAGAACCGCGCGAGGTGACATGCGACTCATTTCGTGGTGGAGGGTCACATTTGAAGTTTAAACAGACACGTTTTCAAAATTCGTCCGTTTGAATGTTGAGGTTTTGCCAATCTGCAAAATAAATTCAGACAACAACAACAAATCGCTTGGCACGGGCGGCAGTCAGGCTGTAGAATGTGTGTACCTGTCTAAGTGGAATGATGCTGTTCTGCCATGTAAAAGCCTCAACATAATTATCTGTTGTGGTTTACACGAGCGTTTACACAGGGAGGACGGTTCCTTTAAAAGGTTTTTTTCGTTTTCCTGTGCGCAGAACTGCTTCGGGTGTATGCTGACTGAAAATAGGTTCTTCAAAAAAAAAAAAAGTTTGTATTTTGATGATGTTATGTTTAGCCTGGTGGAGAAATAGTTATTTTGGTAGATCTAACCTACTGCGTTTATTTTCAATCATGAGTGGGTTCATCATTTATTTGTGACGGTCAAGCTCAAAGCAAAAACCATTTCCTGTTTGTGTGTGTGTGTGGGTGTGTGTGTGTGTGGGTGTGTGTGTGTGTGTGGGGGGGATGTTTGTTTGATTGTTTCTTTTTTAGATACTTAATTGGCCGTGTGCCATGCATTCGGTTTTACTTAAAAAATCCGAAACAGATAGACTACTAATGTTCAAAAGTCTAGAATCAAAAACAAGAAAAGTTAGTTATTGGAACGTTTAATTCATGACGAAACGAAACCTTCACGAGTACGTCGATTCCATGGTATTGTAGCGAACACACATACAAATAATATATTGAGAAAAAAAAGATAGCTCATCTGAGCACGTGCTGTTCGGCCTCAAGATGGCTGGAGGCGAAAAGGTATCAAATAACATGACCAGAAAAGCTATCCATTTTATTTTATTTATATCATAATTATGTGTATGTCTCTTTATTGCCCAGACCATTATAGGTTGACACATGCATCTTTCGTTTTGTCAAAAATTAAACGTTCCAGATTCCTAACATTCCTTGTTGTTTTATTCTGGTTTTGTTTCGAGTTTGCGAAATGTAGTTGTATATATATATAATAACAAAATCAAGGAAAAGAAAAGCCAAACAAAGAATTTCAAGTGGCAGCCCAAATTTTCGACCTGTTGCCAGGCCTTCCTCAGGGGCGTGTAATTCTGCGAGACGCCAATTCATGCATCAATTACTAAGCAACACAATAATAATTATTTATTTGTGACGGTCAATATATACATATATATATATGTTAATTGAAGTCCGTGTCCAAGACGATCGCATAAAAACGAGTTCGTTGGTTCACCCATCCTTAACAAAACTCTATGAATAAGTGGAAATAGCAGCATGCATGTCTCCATTTGGACACATACTCACACTCTACAGTCTGGCAGCTTTCTATGCAGAACTAGAAGTTTTGGGCTGAATTAATTTCGCAAGTGACACGTTTGTCAATCATCAAAATCAATTCGCCAAACAATTCCTGCTATGTGCGGGAAGCCGGCAGGCTGTTGTTCTATTTCTCGTTTGTGTGTGGGTGTGTGTTCAAGAATTTGTGTGGGTAAATGTTCAAGAATGTGTTTGGGGGTATGTGTTCTAGAATGTTTGTGGGGGTGCCGGTATGTGTTCAAGATTTGTTTTGGTATGTGTTCAAGAATGGTTTTGGGGGTATGTGTTAAAGATTTGTTTTGATGGTATGTGTTCAAGATTTGTTTAGGTATGTGTTCAAGAATGGTTTTGGTATGTGTTCAAGAATGATTTTGGGAGTATGTGTTTAAGATTTGTTTTGGTATGTGTTCAAGAATGGTTTTGGAGGTATGTGTTCAAGATTTGTTTTGGTATGTGTGTAAGATTTGTTTTGGTATGTGTTCAGGAATGGTTTTGGTATGTGTTCAAGATTTGTTTTGGTATGTGTTCAAGATTTGTTTTGGTATGTGTTCAAGATTTGTTTTGGTAGGTGTTCAAGAATGATTTTGGGGGTATGTGTTCAAGATTTGTTTTGGTATGTGTTCAAGAATGGTTTTGGGGGTATGTGTTCAAGTTTTGTTTTGGTATGTGTTCAAGAATGGTTTTTGGAAGGTATGTGTTCACGATTTGTTTTGGTATGTGTTCAAGAATGTTTTTCTAGGAGATATGTGTTCAAGTTTTGTTTTGGTATGTGTTCAAGAATGGTTTTTGGAAGGTATGTGTTCACGATTTGTTTTGGTATGTGTTCAAGAATGTTTTTCTAGGAGATATGTGTTCAAGATTTGTTTTGGTATGTGTTGAAGAATGGTTTTGGGAGGTATGTGTTCAAGATTGGTTTTGGGGAGGTATGTGTTCAAGATTTGTTTTGGTATGTGTTCAAGATTGGTTTTGGGGAGGTATGTGTTCAAGATTGGTTGGTATGTGTTCAAGAAGAGGTATACTATCTCTTGTCCCCTGTAAACACTTAGAAAGATCTATGGTAGTGTACATGAAATTGTTTGCTCGTGAAAAACGGAATCTTTCACGTGTAAGGGATCGTTTTAGGAGGAACAATTCTAGACAGCAGTACCCACCTCTCTACCCCTTTCTTTGTGTCGTGTCAAAAATAATATTCCCTCTCTCCTGATGATAATTGCTTTGAAATGAAAGTCGTTTTATTGTCTTGCATGCTGACTTTTGCCCAAGCTTTCAAGCCGGCATTAGTTTTGTTGGCACCCTTGCTCTATCGCTGTCTGGGCAAGTTGGAGAAACTGGTCGTTAAACCTGAATCACGGCATTCCGTGAAATGTTCTAATCTATCAGATATGTTTATGACCAGTACATTGAAGTTTATCATGATGACTGTTACCACTGGTGATTGTTGCCCTCATTATCTGGAGTCATCAGCGTCAGACATTAAATAGCGTCATCAGCATTAACAGACTCATCAGCCGACTACATCATTCTTTTAGCGGAGGTGTAAAAATCAAACGGCAACTTCATTATTTACAAAACATTAGCGCACAGGCTTTTTTTTTTTGTTAGTTGTTGTTTCAACTGCGTTATTTTGTTGTTGACACGTTGGCCGGGTTCGTCAGAGGCCTTTCTCTACTGCTGACGTTTAATGCACAGGGAATTATTCCGGGGGAAGAGCTGCAACAAAATGTGCACAACGAGGAAGAGGGGAGATTAAAAGCAGAGCAATAAAGATCAACGTGACACAGTCAAACAGTAGGGGAGAGACATTGCCCACTTTTAATCTGATTCAATTGCCGCCCAAAAGTCCGGGACGGTTTATTGTACCGTAGAAAATGCGACGGTTTGAATGCAGACGACGGTTCACGCACAGACACTCTGCAGGTCTTAGGCAATATATGTTTATTCGGGTTTGCAAGTTTTACTGTTATTGTTATTTATCTGCATTTTCATTTCTCTTCTTTCTGTCTTTCTCACTATGTTTTGTTAAGTCTGTTTTTATTTTGTGGTTTCAGCCGTTGAGCTGTAGTATGTAAGGGAAAACAGCACTTGAGACACGGAGGAAGGAGTCGTAAACAACTTCTCAGTCGAATAATCTTAATGATTGTTGGGGGGTATGAGATGAGGGGTGAGAGGGGTGAGAATTGATGGCGTGCTGTGATGTTGGTGGTCTTTGAATCAACCGGTGTTTACTTTTGTGTGTGTGACGTATTCTTTTGTAAGCGGATGTTTCTGTTCACCTGTTGGTATTTTCTTTTGTCGGAGGACCCATTATTTTGTATTAACAGAGACATACATTCTATCTATGTCTCTGGTATTAATTACTTTTTATGTGGAAGTGGAATTCTAAGGAATTGAAAAAGGACTAGGAATAGTGTACGAGTTAACTGTGTAATTGAACTTCGTTATCAGATCAGCAATCTTCAATCGTTATTACAGGTAACAGCTGGGAGAAATCTAACCGAATACTTTTTAAATGACAGCAATGAAGTTCAAAACGTATGCCATTGTTTTCTTACCATTGCTGTAAAAAGACTTTAAGTGCAATATTTTTGTATTTTCAGGTACACACAGACAGGTATTAAGAGTGGGAGTGACGTCAGTGCTACATGGACAATATGCCTGCTGATTGGTCAGACCGAAGATGACGTCATGTTGCTTCGTACGCCATCAATGGATGTTTAAAAGGTAAGTTAGATAACGGTAATTACTTGTGTCCTGTGGTCTGGTTTGTGTTACATGTATTTGTGTACTCCGCACTGTTGATACTCCGCACTGTTGATTAAGTCAACGCCAGGAAGAACGTGAGAAAATACGTTTTTGCTCAGGAAAAAGTGAGTGTAGGACAAGCAAAGAGAAAAGAATGTTCCACTGTATGAGTAGCCAAAATGATGACCATCGAAACTCTCTTTTCAAGTTGTTTTTATGTGTGTTTCTTTTTTTTATTGAAGTTTGCTTGGTGTTTGTATCGGGGCTCTCTGATTGCTACGGTACTGAGGCATTTTATATCCTCGGTGATTTCAACATCCTATAGATTGCCATGGAAGTACGTGGTATTTCTTTACACCAGCAACAGCCCCAGACGTCATTGTGAGAAAGAAGAAGAGAAAAGAAATGGTAAAATCTGACCGAAGGTCAAAGAGAAGATGGGAAGAGGTCGGTATATTCTTTCAGAAGAACCTTCCTCGAAACGTATATAAGTGATAACTCTTGCACCCAAGGGTGACGTAAGATTGACTACAATGAAGGGTTCCCCAGACAAAAACAACTCCATCATATCCTGACCAAAACGTCTTGCTCCCCATAGTTAACAAACTCCCTCGTCTACCGTCCGGACCCTATAGGCAGTTTCCAAAGAAGAGCCGCTCGAAGGAAGCCCCCCCCCCCCCCCCCCCCTTCCCCTTCTTCATTCAACTGGATCGACTCGCCTGTCGTGTCTCCCAGAGCTTGCCCATAGCGCATCACGGTGATGGATTTGATGGAAAGTCGCGATGTCTCGGTACGGCGCATTGTTCGGGTCCATGATGGAAACTCGTGATGGCTCGGGATGACCAATTGTTGGGGATGTTTGATGGCTCGCTTCGCGCCTTTCTTCCTGTCCGTGTCACAAGTACTGCGGCCACTACTGGGTATGATGGACACGACATTGATTGAGATGGTGGCGAGGATGAGGTGCATCGGAAGACCGGGAGTGGGGGGTGGGTTGGGGGTTGAGTGGGTACCAGGACTGCCGAGTGGATCAAGATTAGGATTGGGGAAAGGAGTTAACTCTCGAATAACTTTCTTTAGTGTTTGGTACCGGGGTGTGAGGGCCAGAGAGTGGTCTTGGATATCGCTCTCTAATTGGTATAGAAGTAACCGCGTGTTGATATTATCACAGTGTGCAAACCACTCAAGAACACGAATTCCATTTGCTTTTAAGAGTTCGCTCAAAAGCCGAGCTTGTTGTGCTCCATGTTCCTTATTTCATGTGTGCGGCAATATTCCAATGAAATGTACTGAATAAACTTGTAGACCACGAATGCGATGGTTGAAGAAGCGCTTATCACTTAGTTCGAAGATGTTTTATCGTCAGTCACTTTGTTTCAGCCCTTGATGAAAGTGTAATGTCAGTGTAGTGATACGCCAGTTTAGATTTCGAGCCATCGTGTTTTGTTGTTGTTTTGCTATTCGTTTGTTGTTTTTTGTGTTTATTTTCTCTTTACGTGTGTTGACCTGTTTCTTCTGAAACCTTTGACTGTTTGGTTATTTGAGTTACATTTAAGTTATTCTGTCAATATTTGCGTAGCAGAACTTTAAGGAGATATTTTTAAGTTATATTTAAGTTATTTTGTTTATATTTCCGTAGCAGAACTTTGAGGAGGTGTTATTTAAGTTATATTTAAGTTATTTTGTTCACATTTGCGTAGCAGAACTTAGAGGGTGCGTTTCAAGGGATGTGGAGAGGGGACTTGATACTTTTAAAAGTTAGAGAAGTTTGATTACTGAATCATCTTCTTCCGTTGGGAATGGCTTACGAACCCCTTGCCGCTATGATGTATGGCAAACAACACATCGATTGGCTAGTTGTTGCAGGCTGGGATGAAGAGTGGACTGACGATCATAGATTCCCAACCTCGGACCTTTGGATATGAGAGATGGGGGTGTGAACTTTTTTTGTTGGGGGGGTGGGGTTGGCAAAATGTTGCAGTGACCGTTGAATACCCGCTGTCTTTTCTTCTCCGGCTCCCCCTTCCCTGTCCCCTTTACCCTTGATGAATAGCCCCGGCTAAGTAGGGGCCCGTGTCCCCCGTCCAGTGTCTCTTCTCCAGCCAAGCCCCGGCCACTCTATCATTTGCCCTTTTCTTTTCCTCCCCTCCCATCCGTCGCGTTGACCCCCGATCCCGGCCCGTCCATTTGCGATGACCCTCGCGCCCTCCCAGACGCTCTGTGGTCACTTTCCATCGATGACCCCTCTCGCCTTGTCGGCCTGGCCTGGCACCCCTCTTAGTCAATGGGCCCGCCCCGTTCTTGACGCCGCGCATTGGTTGGTGTGCTGCTTCGGGACAGACCGACCTGTCAACGTAGGGGGGTTGAGAGTGATTTACATGACTGTGGACACGTAACGGAAGCCTTGTTGCTCCACTAGTTTGGCTTGGTTGGTCGATTGGGTACGAATGTTTTCGCACCATCTCACGTGGTGCTGTGATTTGTATCGATGGTTATTTGCATGCTGTTGACTAACAAAGATTACAAACCGCTCCACATTGCAGAGGCAAAGACTTCAAAGAATAATTTAAAAAAAAGTCATTGTCTTCACAAAATGGTAACAGAAACTGTCCTTTGTTTGAGTCCCGTTTTCTCCTACAATACTCTGCGAATGCACATACGATTAAAATAGAAAATGATTATCATTTAGCTAAATATAGTCAATCACAAGAAGTATGCGCACATGAATTGGCAAATATTGTCAAGTTTTCAACAAAATCTTAACATGTACAACACTGTCACTGGAAAACGGTAGAAAAAGAAACCCAAAAAGTACTAAATCTTGTGTTGATCCGCACAAATTATTGACGGTTGTGTCGTGCCGACTCACTGCAAGGTTTGTGGAAGTGGACCTAAAACTGAAGCAACCCTTGAGCAACGGAATGTCCCTCCTCGACGGTGGCGTTAGGGGGGAGGGACGCTGCGCGCTACCTGTTTCGTTGTCCCTGCTACCTGTAGCCATACTACCTGTAGTCTTTCAACTACACGTGTAGCACACCGGTACCTGCATGATACAAACAATACAAATGCCTGCATGTTAAAAAAAACTCACAACTGTAGGCGGACACGCCGTTTGTAACATGCCCTGAAGACATTATATGAAATAATAAGCATTTTCTAAGTTTGTGCCTGAAAGTTTAAGGTGTGACCCGTATTAATTAATAACAGTTTTAGAACTTACTCTGGCCAGAGGAGACAGCGCTACAAAAGAAGCTATACGGCCCCAGAGAGGACTTGGAGAGGACAGCACGTTTCGCCCTGCAGTCCGGACTGACGATCTAACAGCGAACGACAAGAAGAAGAAGAACTTACTTCTTCTTCTTCGGCGTTCGATGATGGTTGTGCCTGTATCCGTTGCCCCGTGAGGTACACAATGTGGGTTGTCAGTTTGAGGTCGAAAATATAGAATTAACGTACGTACTTAAAGGAAGACATGGTGCGATTGCCTAATGTTGCTCGAACTGTAGTTGTGTTGATGAACTTGACAATCTCCGAACACCATCGTTTGAAAGATAACACGTAGATAGCAGCCACGCAACAATAAAATTAACGCTTCTCCTATCACTGTGAATCTGACATCTCTCGGCCTCTTACGTCACGTTAGTGGACGCCCTGGTCCTCAAAATGACGTCACCTCTGTGTCACCGCCGCCATAAAGGGACGTCGTTAAAACCCCGCTTTCACCGTTGCTTTAATAACCACAGCCCTGTAATTATCCCCTCCGCCTTCACCACCATTCCCCCTTCTCCGTCCACCCTCCCCAACAAGCAGTAAACCCAACCCTCCTCCCCCTTCCTACGGCCCTCCCTTCCCCCTCGCACATTTTTATTGTGTAGAGGAATTGTCTTTCCTACCTGGCTGTAGCCTGCAGTGGTGGGGTGTCGTAGCGTGGTCGTTTGACAGGTCGGGGCTAATAGGCACAACGAATGTGCTTATTACCCCAAACCTGAATTGGGGCTGGACAGGTTTAAAGGCTGAGTCACCGGGTGCAGATGTTGAGCACAAAAAACGTGAGATGTCGTTGCGTTGTCGTTTGCCAGTTTGCGGCTCATACTTAAAAGGACTTTGCTTATTTACATAGATGGGATATTGTTGTTGCTGTTATTGTCTGTTTTGTATCATCTCACCCACCTCACCTAGAGGTACCTGGAACTTTGTGGTCAACAGATTTATATTTAAAGCCTGAGCCGCCTGTGCTGAAACCGAACCCCCACCCCCACCCTTATCCTCTCACCTACCTGTCCACCCCACCCCAATCCCCAGAGGAAAAAAAATCGTGGACGACATTCGTCTTTTGATCGTGTTTCAAATGAGAAACACATTAACTGTGAGCCCTGATTGTGTGTTTGTTTGTATGTTTGTTTGTTTGTTTGTGAGTTTGTTTGTATGTTTGTTTGTTTCCCCTTCACGACCCATTAAGCAACAAGTTAACTAACTAACCCTTCACGAAGATACCCAAAATATAGATAATATATCAACGGAACATTTACTCAAAAAGACTAGTTTGGTTCAAGCAGTTGCATGTCTTTGATTCATCTGAGTGATCGTCGCATTTTGAAATCCTGGAGGTCAGAACACGTCAACTCGGTATCCAAACAAACATACTCGAGTGGTGTAAACGAACGGGTAAGCGGGTGAGGGGTCAAAGGAATTTCCAACCCGGCTCGTTAATGTCATTTCCGCTGGTGAATTAAAGGTCGATGCGGGGGTCGGGTGAAAGAATGGATTTAAGGGGGGGGGGGGGGGGGAGGAGAACTGATAAGTGACACGATTACATGATTTTGTACTAAAGGTGCGAGAAGGGCTTTCTGTCTCTCGCTGTCGTTGCCGGGCGGTGGGGGATTGTTTTATGTTGGGACAAGGACTTGTGTAGGCCGGGTACAATGTCACCCGGCTCGTGTCCACAGGGTTAGTCCCCCCCCCCCCCCCACTCGTTACCTGACGTTACCTAACTCGCTGTGGACCTCCGTGTGCTTGCGGTCTACAGGTGGACTGAAACAGTGAAATAAAGGGGGAGATTAGGTTGGGGCGAGATTTGACCTCTCTTCCTGATACCTGAAACTTGATTTCATTAATTTTGTTTGATTTAAGCAAAGTTTAAATCCGTTGTATAATAATCGATATTCATATTATAAGTATTTCAGAAAACAACAACTGGCCTGCGGTTTACAGAGCACATGGTAGGATTAAAACTATAGTGATTAATGTGAACATAGTACATTTTGCAAGATACATATATGTGTTCTGATTTTGCACCATGTCATCTTATAAGTTAACAGCAAGAAACTTCGAGCTCTACAAGGATACACCTTTGATTGTTTGACGGATTGTTAGCCCAGTTACTCAATTTTGGAGAATGGGCTTGCATGCATGATGGTTTTATCAGCCAAGACAGTAATACTCTTTTATTCGTATTTTTTATTCTATTATTTAGATATTCTTGCTGCCGTGTTTGATAAATTATTCTTAAATTCAGTTCCAGATCGACACAAACGCCCATGCCATAGACTACCTGGAAATATCATGGATGTGAACTTGTGAAGGCACGTTTAAAAAAACAAACCCTGCCATACCCGCGCCCCCCCCCCCCCCCCCCCATCCCCATCATCAGCCACCCACCTGCACTTTCACCTTCCCATCAACAATCTTGTCTTGGTGACCTGTGCGAATGGCTAAGAAATACCTGCTCATTAATTCGTTTTAATTGGGGGCCCTCGTCAGTCGTAAAACGGTTCGAGAATGGAACAGGGCGACTCAAAGCGTCGAGACCTTGTGCGAGAAACAGCGATATTTTAATGTCCCCAGCCATCTTTGTCTCTTATCTCCCTGATTTTGGGGGACTCGAGGGTGGGTAGGCATGGAAGGGACAGAGAGAAGAAAGGGAAGTTGAAGGTGGGGGGTGTTATTAGCTGCTCTGTAATGACATGTAAATTGTTCCCATAAACTAACCCCTGGGTCCTTGAGCTCTCAGTGTGTATAGGATTGGGCAAAAGAGACTGGTACGGCGTGACCCAATGGAAAGACACTGGTAGCCGGAGACATGATGTCGGAGGATGAAAAACTTAACTGTGACGTCAATTTTCCGGGGTTCGTTCGGGAGATTTTTCCTCTTTCTTGTCGTCAAATTGGTTGACTGGGTAATACTCAGGAAGGTCTGTTTGACATAAGACATCAGATAAGACATAAGATCATTTATTGTCCATACAATTAATTACAATGGATGGAAAAGTGGGGTTCATCTGCTCTTAAAACAACCAAAACAACATATGACAACAACTAAGTCGCTTAAGGCGAAATTACTACATTTAGTCAAGCTGTCGAACTCACGGAATGAAACTGAACGCACTGTATTTTTTCACCAAGACAGAACAGCTTCGTCAATCCCCGCCCGGGTACATGACATAAGCTCGAACGACAAAATAATGCTCGAACGACAAAACCTCGAATGGACAAAAGCTCGATGCGACAAAACCTCGACGCGACATAAGGTCGAACGACAGAAGCTCGACCGGACAAATGCTCGACGCGACAAAAGCTTAATACGACAAAAGCTCGACACGACGAAAGTTCGACGCAACAAAAGATCGAACGTGTCTGTGCGTGTCCTTCTCAGTGTTGTTTAGCCTGTCTGTTTTTTGGTTTTTTTTATTATTTTTTTTAATCTGTCTGCGAGAGAGAGAGAGAGAGAGAGAGAGAGAGAGAGAGAGAGAGAGGGAGAGAGAGAGAGAGAGATAGAGAGAGAGAGAGAGAGAGAGAGAGAGAGAGAGAGAGAGAGAGAGAGAGAGAGAGAGAGAGAGAGAGAGAGAGAGAGAGAGAGAAGAACGAAGAGAGAAAAAAGAAGGGGGACGATCGTGTCGGGGTTTAGATTTGTCATTGTCATTGTTATTGTTTTAATTGGGAATGATTGTTTATCTGGAAAAAGTTTAAGTAAGCGGCATGCGGCACGGGCAAATTGACGATGGTGTGTTTGCTTGCTGTGAGTATATATCAATTCAGAAAAAAAAAGTTTCTCCGAGTCAACAGTGTGACCACTGTGATCAGAACTTGAATTATCGAAACTATCATGCAGAGTCGGAACTGAGTTGTTATTTCAAGTCGCGTGTCGGCTTCACACACTGCCTGCGCCATGGAGGTAACCAAGACACAAAATGGAATGCCTCTGTTATGTTTGGACGGCTTCACTTAAATACAATGTATTATTTAGTTGACTTTCAGAACAATCATGCAATAGTCACTTTTCAGAACAATCACGCGTGACATACGTACGTGCTGTCCTCTCCAAGTCCTCTCAATTTTGATGCAAAGAAAGACAAAAAGATCTACTGGAAGTGCACACAATCAAAGGACAAATGCCGAGGACGAGTAATATCTAGTAAAACTGCAGACGGGTCACCTGCAGACGCAGCCGTGTGTGTGTGAAATCTAGCAGCGTACTTACAACAACAACAACAAACAACAAACAACAACAACAAACAACACCAAACAACAACCAAACAACAACCAAACAACAACCAAACAACAACCAAACAAGAAACAACAACGCGTTCAGCGATATCAAACAATTTAGTCAATCTGTCGCTGGAAACTAAAATATCAAAACACTAAAAAAAACCAGCCATATATGACGTCATCTAAGCAGTTTTGATAGCATGGCTCTATACAAGATTAGCAACATGTGTGTGTGTCATCGTTTGATCTTTTGTCGCGTCGAGCTTATGTCCATTCGATCTTGTGTCGCATCGAGCTTTTATCGCGTCGAGCATTTGTCCGGTCGAGCTTCTGTCGTTCGAGCTTATGTCGCGTCGAGCTTTTGTCGCATCGAGCTTATGTCCATTCGAGGTTTTGTCGTTCGAGGTTTTGTCGTTTGAGCTTTAATTTGTCGTTCGAGCTTTTGTCGCATCGAGCTTATGTCCATTCGAGGTTTTGTCGTTCGAGCTTTTGTCGTTCGAGCTTATGTCGGACACCGTCACCTCCCACGTGCAAAACGCAGTGAAATTAACACGCCAGAATAGCGCGTTGGCGTATTGTGCTAAGCAGGAAAACATGCTTTTCTGTATTCTTCTTAATTTTCTGAGCTTTATTTATCTATTTTCCCCCCGCAGGTTGGTTTAAGCGTGTTTTTATTAATTTCTTGTATACATGTTATATACAGTAACAACATTAAGAACGTTAACAAGCAGACTGCTTATGGACACGTTCCAAAACTAATAATCAATACACATTCTGATAACAAGACATGGCGAACAAGCGATAACTTCAACCCTTTTCTTTCAAAATATTTCATAATATTTTATACAAATAAAGAGAGAGAGAGAGAGAGAGAGAGAGAGAATGAGAGAGAGAGAGAGAGAGAGAGAGAGAGAGAGAGAGAGAGAGAGAGAGAGAGAGAGAGAGAGAGAGAATGCTTTGCTACATCTATTGCTGTCACTGTTAATATAATATCAGCCGAAGCGATCAGTTGACATAACGTAATCTTGTACAGCAGAAAATATTTTCGTATTCAAAGATATAGTTAAGTCAGTATTGCCAAACAAAAGTGTTATGCAATCCAGAGCGTACGTTGGTAGACTATTGAATAAAATGGTTCAATGTTCTTTAAATTTTGGACAATGTAACAAAAAGTGTTCAGCGTCTTCCGGGCGTACTCCACACGTGCATTCTAAATTATCAGAGAGGTGTCGGTTAACAAGGTCTTGTTGCAAATCGCTCATATTTAATCTCAACCTGCTGTGAAATACCTGTGCCTTACGGTTGCCTAAATAATAATACTGTGGAACAACAACATCTCCATTCATCAAAAATCTTTTAAATTCACCAATTGACTGCGTGTGTCGTATATTTTCTGGAAGATTATTCCACAAAGCTGTCGTTGAAGGAAAAAATGAAGATTTACATAACTCACTTCTGCATAATGGAACCTTACGTTCAAGAGGGCGTCGTCTGTGGTAAGGATTTACATCGGAAACCAAGACCGGCAGTTTGGAATATAAATATGCTGGGGTTAAACGATTTACAATTTTATAATACAGCAAGAGTTTATGACGACGTCGCCTTTCTTTCAGGGGCACAAAACCCGATTCATTATACAATTTTTGGTGGCTTGTACCACGAACTGCACCTACAATAATTCGGATTGCATCGAGATGCAAGGTCTCCAACTCGTCTGACAAACACTTCGTACAGTTATCCCAAATAACGTCCGCGTAATCAAACAATGGTAATATAAAGGATTTGTATATAACTTCAAGCGATTTTCTGTTTAGACGATACTTGAATAAACCAAAACACGCAATTGACTTTCTACACTTAGCAATGAGACTTTTTATGTGGGAATCCCATTTACAATTACCTTGTAGGATGACGCCAAGGTGCTTGTGATTTTCAACATCAATCAAAAGTGCATCTTCAAAATACAATGGTGGAAGTAACACATTTTTTTGCCTACAAATGTCCAACAATTCTGTCTTTTGACAATTAAAAGTGACTTTTCATTTTAAAGCCCATGCGCAAATTTTATCCAAATCAGAATTCAAAATCTCAGCTCGTGTAACATTGTTATCTAAACATAAATACATGCTCGTATCGTCTGCAAAGAGTTTCAACACTGATTCAAGACCAATACCAATATCGTTAATATAAATGAGAAATAATAGAGGTCCTAAAACAGAACCCTGAGGGACACCAGCAGAAGGGGTGACATAACTTGATTTGGTTCCTTTCAGTACTACTGCTTGTCTGCGATCACTCAAGTAATGTTCGAACCAAACAACCCGAACAGGTTAGGGGGAGTCCCATATTGGTTGGGACGAGAAAGAATTTACCCGATACTCCCCAGCATGTCGTAAGTGGTGACTAACGGATTCTGTTTCTCCTTTTACCCTTGCTAAGTGTTTCTTGTATAGAATATAGTCAATGTTTGTGAAGATTTTAGTCAAGCAGTATGTAAGAAATGTAAAGTCCTTTGTACTGGAAACTTGCATTCTCCCAGTAAGGTAATATATTGTACTTCGTTGCAAGCCCCTGAAGCAATTTTTTGATTAGTGCTTTTGTGAACAAGAAACAATTGACAAGTGGCTCTATCCCATCTCCCCCCTTCCTTCCGTCGCGATATAACCTTGAATGGTTGAAAACGACGTTAAACACCAAATAAAGAAAAGAAAGAAAGATTTATTTATTTATTTTAAGCGCTTTACATATTAATTTCTGCTTTGTTTTTGTTTTGAATACAACCTATCATATCTATATGTTTTTTGAATCAGGAAATGATAAAGAATAAGATGAAATCATTTTGGATCGATTTCTTAAATTTTAATCGTAAGACTAATTAATCTATTTTCGTTAATTGTGATCACATTTTAAGAGTAAACATGACATATGTATTATATTTTTAGATTCAGAATGTGATGAAGAATACGATGCAATCAATTTTAAATCTGTTTGCGAAAAATCGATTTTAATGACAACTTTAATGAGCAAACTCATTATCTAATTTTTAAGCCTCCAAGCTGAAATGCAATACTAAAGTCCGGGCTTCGTCGAAGATTACTTTACCAAAATTTCAACAAATTTGGTTGAAAAATGAGAGCGTGACAGTGCCGCCTCAACTTTCACGAAAAGCCATATGACGTCATGAAAGACATTTATCAAAAAAATGAAAAACATGTCTGGAGATACCATACTCAGGATCTCTCATGTCAAGTTTCATGAAGATCGGTCTAGTAGTTTTCTCTGAATCGCTCTACATACACACACACAGACACACACACACCCACACACCCACACACGCACACTCACACACACCCACACACACACACACACACACACACACACACACACACACACACACCCACACACACACACACCAAGTCAAAACTTGACTAAATAAAAAATAAGAACAATAAAACATACTAAGTAAGAACACCCAAAGTAGCCTACTCCAGACAGGCACGTCCGCCACATCCATACTGCACACACACACACACACACACACACACACACACACACACACACACACACACACACACACACACACACACACACACACACACACACACACACACGTTCGCACGCACACTCTCGCACACATGGGTTGCTGGTAAGAGATAGTAAACAATGCATTGCACTTCTATCACAATCCTAAAACATATAGATAATAACAACTTTTGGCCATACATAAAAACAGTACATGCGGCATCACAGAGGGTTTCAAATTATTGTGATTACATAGTTACACACAACACACACACACACACACTCATACACACACACACACTCACACACACACACACACACACACACACACACACACACACACACACACACACACACACACAATCAAGAGTGCCCAATGAGTATACATGTCAGAAAAGGTGTTCATCAAGGAAATACATTAAGTCCTATACTGTTCAACATTTTCATAAACGACTTCACTACAAATATACCTGATTTTGATTCACCATACATTGATATAAACTCAAAAACAAAAATATCATGTTTAATGTATGCAGATGATTTAGTAATGTTATCCAAATCAAAGTTAGGTCTGCAACAAAAATTAGATTACTTAAATATATACTGTCAACAATGGGGATTAAAAATAAATACTGAAAAAACGAAAATTGTAATATTTTGTCGTAGTCTTCCCAAAATGAATACAATATTTAAATGTGGAGATTGTATTATCAAAAGAACAGACCAGTATAAATATTTGGGTATAGTGTTCAACCAAAATGGAAATTTAAATATTGCCCAGGAGCATCTTAGCAAACAAGGAAACAAAGCAGCTTACTCTCTTCGAAAAGCGTTCAGAAATAGTCTTGTTCAAACAAAAACAATTTTAAATTTATTTGACTTGTTAGTGTCCCCAATTATTTGTTACGGCGCAGAAGTATGGTTTCCGTACATTATAAAAAATACACATATATTTGACGACATTGATGCCTTTTTTCAATGTTGCATCTCCAAGGAATGCCCTCATGAAAGTGCACATATAAGATTTTGCAGATTCATTCTTGGTACGCATAAGAAAAGTATGAAAATTCCAGTGCTAGCAGAACTAGGACGGTTTCCAATAGGATTGAGAATATTATCACAATGCATAAAATATTGGGCTCATATACTAGAGACTAAAAAAGACTCCTACATATATCAAGCATATTTATCACTATTAGATCCGTCACGGGAAAGTTCATGGTCACATTTCATAAAACAAGCAGTAGATAAATTAGGATTTAATCATGTCTGGCAAAATCAATCTACATTTAATTCTAAAAAGTTACAAAAAGCCATACAAGAGAAATTAGAATGCAAATTCATAAAATTCTGGATTAAGAAAAAGTCTGAAGGAAGTTCAAAATTAAAATTCTACGTAAAAGTAACAGACTCGAGGAAATACGAATTGCAATATTATATCAATGAGGTAAAAAATTTAGATCACAGAAAAGCATTAACAAAGTTAAGAATAAGTGCACACGATTTAGAAATTGAAAAGGGTCGACATTTAAATACACCAGTAAATGACAGATTATGCAAAAAATGTAATGTGATAGAGGATGAAATACATTTGTTGGATAAATGCACCAAATATACTTCCATTAGAGAAAAATTCATATCAAGCATAGCCTATTCAGGCCAATACACTCTTCCCAGCCAAATATTACAAATACCCAAACTACAAACCCAGCTAGCACATTTTGTTTACGAATGTTTCAAAAAACGGTGATGTTTTCTTTTATTACAGTTTCTTTGTTAATTAATTACGTGCCTTATAAACTGTGTGTTTCATGGCAATAAAGATTATTCTATTCTATTCTATTCTATTCTATTCACACACACACACACACACACACGCAATATGCACGAAGGTGGTAAAAGATAAAAACCAATACATTGCACTCTATTTTATCACGGCATCCTGTTTATCCACACCCCCCCCCCCCTTAATGTTCCAATTCGCACCTTCTCCACCACCGGTACCTATTTGCAGAAAAGAGTAACCCGTTTTTAAAACGTCCACATATCTGAGAATATTAAGTTCTAAGTAGAGAGCCCGTTGAATAAAATAGAAGTAACAGACCTGGGAACCCATACGAATTCGCCGTATTGTGTACGAATGATTGTCTAGAATACGAGCAGTACGGTCAGTGGAACAAAATACAGGGAACGACGAAGAAGAAGAAGAAGTGGAAAAAAATACGACGACAAAAATGTCAAGACTACTTTTCTTCACAAGCGCATCCCGAAGCCGATCCAGTAATTTGACACATGATTACAGTTATTGTCAGTAAACGCTGAAAGAATTAAGCATTTGTTTTAAATGTATTGGTCAACTTAATTAACGGTGCGACGGACCCATGTGAAGCATGTTTTAATCATGGATGTTCAAATGCTGTGTGGAGTACGTTCATTTTTTCTGAAAAAGACACCAAGTTTGTTTGAGTATACTCCAAGTGCAAAACAGGGGTTCCCAGGTCTGATATAAATTAACATATGGTATGATCAGAAAATGATATGAGGAGGGATCGACGTCTCAAAATACTGGATCTTAAAAGGGGGGGAGGAAAGGGGTCCACTCACCGACAAAGTAGGTCGACACTTCCTTGTCCAACACACGCAATACACGAAGGCCTGTCTTGTAGTCATCATTTATTGTGTTTGTGAATGTATGGGCGCCGTTTATTGCCCGCCACTTTGGCTTTCCGCTCAGCCAGGCGTTATCACGACTTGTAGTCAGCGTACAAAGTACAAGAGGCTTTTAAAACCAAAAGGAAAGGGAGAGAGAAATCATTGGCGAGAAAGTAATTGGCGCTGCACGATAATTGCCTTGTTGTGGCGTCAGAACAACAAACCGTGTACAAATTGACGGGGAGGGGAGGGCTGAGGGATTTATTGTACGGGTGCACGCCTGTGACCGGAGGGGGGGGGGGAGGGGGGTAGGAGAGGGTGGTTTAGAGCTGGAAGATTCAAACTGGACATTGTAAAGGGGGGACGATGATAGTAATGTAAGAACACTCTGTTGAAGATGGAACAGGACAGTGCAAAGGGGGGACGATGATTAATGTAAGAAAACTCTGTTGATGATGGAACTGGACAGTGCAAAGGGGGGACGATGATTAATGTAAGAAAACTCTGTTGATGATGGAACTGGACAGTGCAAAGGGGGGACGGTGATTAATGTAAGAAAACTCTGTTGAAGATGGAACTGGACATTGCAAAGGGGGGACGATGATTAATGTAAGACAAATCTTTATTTATTTTACTTCAGAGAATGACGTAATGAAATAAGCATACTGTACGCATTTACGGCGTTTTTACCTCAAAGAGCCTCTGGTCCTTTTTGTCCAGGGTGCTACCCATTAAAACAGGAGAATTGAACCACCAGGCTCAGATATACATGTGTACATCCAGCACTCCCAAAGAGAATATCTACAAGAACAGGAGACAGAAATAGGGAACAGGCGAGGAAGGTGAGAGGGGGGGGGGGGGGTGTCGACTAAAGACACTTGTTCCCCCTACAACACCTGCAGAGTGAAGTCCAGAGCACCTCTCACACAATGACAATGACAATGACACACAGACCCTGCATGAGTTTTTCTCCACCCGGAATTAGCCCTCCTTAATCAGCCAGCCACAGTTCACAACCCCGCCACCCCTGATTAAAACCCAGAGAGGGGTGGACAGTGAGAGGGAGAATGAAAGAACCGCGGGTGGACAGTGCGAAAGAGAGAGAGAGAGAGAGAGAGAGAGAGAGAGAGAGAGAGAGAGAGATGAGAGAGAGGGGGAGAAACAAGAGACGTTGTGGACAGTACAAGAACGGGAGAAGGAAGGGGGGGGGGGGGGGGGAGGCGTCAGAATCGTGTGGACAGGTTGTGTCATTGAAGGTGGTCAACCCCCTTATCTCCTTTGCTGAGCGACAAGAAGAAGAAAGCCTAAGGAGGAGTGTAAAACTACGTGTGAGAGAAAGAGAAAGAGAACGTTTTACTTTTAACATCCTATTCCCAATGCTTTTGGAGACAACGGGTGCCAAACCCAAATATATTAAATCACACTATCTAGGAAGAAGAATTTACTCCTCTTAACAAACTTTTATCATCACCACTCCGACCCACCCCGTCATCCTCCCCTCCTTTCTCACTTTTACCAGCTTTTAGCGTATCACCAACTCATGTCCCTAAAAGGAAAATTTCCTGTGAGGACGTTTCAGAGAAAGAGAGGGGCCCGGGTAGCTCAGGTGGTAGGTAGAGCACTGGACTTGTGATCGAAAGGTCGCTGGTTCTTCTTTTCTTCTTCGGCGTTCCAGGATTTTTGGCCTCAGGTCAGACTTCAAGTTTTGTAGCTTGAATAAAGCTGGTGGTCAGGATCAGGGAGTCCGGGCCGGGACGGACACGGGTCAACTTTATGTGCAGACCCAGAGACGGTATCCATCTCCCACCCCCTCGGTCATTCTGCCATAAGTGCTGATACCACCTAAACACGCATACACTTGTGTATCTCATCTAAAGTCGGGTTAAAACCCGGGAACATGCCCCTTATGGCTTTGCCGTGAGGGCGTAAAAACTTGAATTTCTCAAGAGAAAGAGAGAGAAAGTTTTGCACTGGCCCTTTTGTCCTGATCCCTGTGTTTAGCTCCTTACCAAGGAACAGCAAATTGCAGCTTGTTGTAAGGAGCTATCTGTGGCTGTATAACAGACCATTAATTACAAGGCCCTCTTATCGCGGTTATCTGCCTGTGGAGGGAACGAACCGTTAATCGCCTTTGCCTGGGAACAATCTTCTGCCCTTCATATACAAAACTCGTCCTCTCTTGCTTATTGATTCTGGGGCTGGGCCGTTATCATAGAGGGAAAGGGAGTTTGGGGTGGGAGTGCGTGGAATAACTGTCGTTTGCGTGAGGGTGCCATCGGAGTGCAGGATTTAGTGGTGTCGTATTTGTCGTGCAAGAGATAAATCAGAAGCTATTTTTGATTTTAGAAGTCGGGAACATAAAAATCGTAAGAATGTTTTCTTTTTATCAAGGCCATCGTTTAAAATTATTTTACCTATAAGTGAGTGATTTGCCAAACGTTGTTTAACAAAGACATGCACAGAAAAGTGAAAGAGAATTACGAGATGTATGGATCAAGAACCAAACAAGGTTTACATCGTCCGGTCAACCCTGCGTCGTATGGTTTCATGAGAATCTATTTTCGGTGAAGGGCGATGCATCAGGCTCTTCGTTCGTGTGATATATTATTGTATTAGGGTTAGGGTTAGGTAAGATATATTATTGTATACGCGGAAGCAAATTCGCATACAACGAACACGTGCAGTTTTACTTCCAAGAGACGAGAGGTGCAACAATTGTAAACGCTTTGAAAGGAAGCTCTCAGGGGTTGCGTGATTGCGGGTCCCGTAGCGTGTCATCATGGTGGTCATCAGGTCCTGCCGCTGGCCTTGTCGCCTAGCTGTTTATTGTGATTGACACTGAGCCTCTCATCTTGACCAGCCACCAATCAGCTATCTACCTGCAAACTCGCTGTTAGGCTGACCCTTGCGTAATGTAGCCTTTGAACTTTAGTGTTCGCCGCCTGGTACACGTCGTGATAATTGTAGCTCTGTCCATCTGCAATTTGTTGTGTGTTCACGATCCTGGCGGCGACAAGTACTTCTCCCCGTTTGGAGAGTGACGTCGGCGTTGTCCTTTTTGTAGACAGTGACGTAATACCACCACATGATCATTGGGAAAGAGAAATGGGGCAGTTTTTGAACATTTTCTTCAGGTCATTTTCAAGTTGAGCGGTTTACACCAATAGCACAATACGATTTTGCTGCTACCTTTGCCACGCATCCGGCGACTCTTTGCCTTTCAATGGATTTTTCACGGATAGAAACTATCTTTCCGTCCACGTTCTGCCTTCTATGGTGTCTTTGTAATTACTAAGATTAGTTTCTAAGACATTTTGCTTCGGCGTTTCAGCTTGAAGAGGTGTATGACGGAAAGCAATCCCCTGCAGCCATTCAAGTTTGCAAAAGATGTCAGTCATTTACATAATGCAAACTTGGGAAAATCGTTGGGATGAGCAAAGGTGAAACTAAAGTATGACCAGATTAACTGCTGTTTTACGTCTTCTTCGAAAATAAGATCACTCCTTTTGTTCACATTCCTCCACGCCTTCACAAATCCATTTAAAGATTGTCATTCCTGTAACGGTAAAATTTCCCTTCGTCATTGTTCCAAATGTTGGACTTGCTCTCCCACAAGTTGAACATGTGAACAACCGTTTGTGCATAGATTGTCGTCAACTCGTGCTGGGGGCTTAATTCCAGGGTTCAGGCCTCCCCCAAATCCTCCCTGGACAATTTTTGACAATTTCCCGGGCAGCGAGAATACTTAGTTGGCTAATGTTACGCTCCCGAAATCTCACCTTGGCTGTATACTCTTCCCCCTTTCTCTCTATCTCTCTCTCTCCCGCAAAGACGAGCCCCAATCCTGGTTTATTTGTGCGTGTCATCAGAGATGGCAGTTGAAGTGATGTTTAATTGTTATGCTAGGTGGACGCCCAATAGACGGGGTGCAGGGAGGGCTGGGGAAAGGTGTCTCGGTGGCTCTGTGATGGCTTGCGTTTAGTCCTGTGCGAATGGGGGTTCGAGTCTGAATCCCTGCTGCGTCTGCGTTTGAGACGCGGGGATTGACGTAAGCCCTTTGAATGACGTCTTTGATCAGCTTTTGATTTTTATGGTCGTTGGCCGTTCTCTGTTCGTGATGGCTTGAAAGGTTATTTTGCATGTTCTGTTTAGTTGCAGTTTGTGGCTGAGTTGTGTTTTGGGGTTTTTGACATCCTGTTGTGTTTTGTTAGTTTTGGGGGGCAAGTCGTCGAAGCCTGTTGAATTAATTAAGACATTGGTGGTTTCATGTGTGTGTGTGTGTGTGTGTGTGTGCGTGCGCGTGCGCGTGTGCGTGTGCGTGTGTGTGTGTGTGTTTATGTATGTTTCTGGTTGCTAGAATTTATGAAAAGTACGGAAAAACTACGCTTGATATTTCCAGCACAGAGTAACCATCTCCCCCTTGTCTAATACGCGCGTTAATGGAATGTACAAGTGGCGTTTGAGTTTATTCGCTTTGTTTCAACTGCTAACTACGCGAGTGTTGACGTTTTTCTGTCCACAGTACTTCGATCGCTGTGCAATGGCTGGTACTGACACAGCACACCACAGCGATATTCAACATGCTTTATTTTAACGCATAGAACTGGTCTACCCTCACCACCACCCACAATCACCCTTATCGGTCGCGTCACACAGACAGGTCATCATTTGAAACTTACCGTGCCACGCAATAAAGCTGTGATCTGGGGTAAGCTCAAAATCCGCGTCAATGGCGCTTGTGATAGGTTTGAAATGATGACCTGCTCTGTTGCTAGGTGCAGAGGGGTCGCAAGACAGTTATGTTAATTCATGCACGGCTTATTGGATAGGGGTCCCCCACCGCCACAAACTCCAGCGAATCATAAAGACAGCCCTGAGAAACAGTGGCCAGGATTTTTAATTGCCTACCAAGAGTACTGTCGTGAGAAGCTTTGGAGTCCCCCTTCCTTCGCCTGCGTTGGGTTGTGTAACACAAGGTTGTCAATGTGGTTACAGTTGGCTTAAACAAGTGTTCATTCATTTCGGTGGGGGACAATTGTTGCACAAAACTGAACTACATGTAGAATCAAAAAACAAAAATGGTACGTTTAATTTGGACGTTCCAATAACTTACCAATCTTTTTTTTTTTTTTTAATTCTGAAGTTTGGAACGATAGCAGACCATCTGTGTTTGGATTTGAACTACATGTAGAAAGATTAGAAGTAGAAATACTTTTGAACCATTCCAAGGGTGAGCATTAGACAGCTACGCGCGGTTGCAATGGAGCAAACAGCCGTTACAATCTAAACTTATTTAACGTTCA
>NC_090245.1:9502616-9545116 GCF_037325665.1 Littorina saxatilis | reverse complement strand
GAACTAACTGAAAGCAAGTGCTGATTGACATGGAGGGTGTCAGGAGCACCCCCGTCCCCAAAGAGAAAGCTCGGAACGATCAGAGAAGATCGACCATCAAAGCCTGGGAGTGTGCAAGGTTACTCAGGGGACATAACTCACACACAAAATAATAGAGTTGCCGTACATAACTCACCTACACCTACACCGAACACGGTAGCCGGATACATGTATTAGAAAATGGCCATGGTGTCTCTCCTCTTCCGTTTAAGGTATGATTAACGTAATTGTTTGCTACGACCGTGTGTCGCCCATTTCCAAGCTACACACCCAAGTTCACCTCCATCGGCCAATAAACACAAGAGATCTAAGTGAGGACAGAAGGACACACAGACAAACAGACACACAGACAAACAGACAAACTGACAGACAGAGGGAATATCATACACCCCTATTTTACGGGCGTGTAAAAAAAAATCATCCTCAAAAACTGTGTCAGTCAACGTGTGACCCAGCCATAGTGTCCACGCCTAACAATATTTGCCGGTTGATATTACTGCAGATGAAATGTCCTGTTGCCTAATTGCGCTATTTCAGGTTCACACCTGCAGGCCAGAAATCTCTGTTTTCCCCTGTGTAATCTAAACAAAAAATGACTCACAAGCAAAGTCATGATCAAAGGGTGCTTTATAGTCATGAAAATCAGGAGTCCAAGTTTGGGCAAAAAAAAGGGAGATATTCTGATCAGTCTATTAAAAACAAAACGCCTGCCGTGTGGTATTGATACGTTATTATGTCAAAATATTTAGTCCCTGCACCTGCTGCAGACACAGTCGTGACGCGTCAGCACATGTTTATCACACAACAAATCATCATATTTATCATTGCGTATAATTGATATTGCATGCTGTGTGTGTAATGGTGAGCCGTTGCGACACAACGCACGTATACGGCTGTACTTGGTTTAAACAGTGTTTTATTCAACAATGTTTGGATATAATATGTAATAAGTATGTTAAGGATCAACAACAAGCTATAAGCTTATATAATAGTGGTGATCCATAAAAGGAGAAACAAACATACGGATGACAATACCTTGCCGCGGCTGTTTTTAACTTGTGGTCATACAACGGACATATATACTGTGAAAGGGATCCCATTTCGCTTAACGACGGAAGGATGCATTCTTTTAATTGTTCTCTTCATCTTGTCTCGCCTTCTGTTCAGTCGTTTTCCCGTGCGTGTGTACGTGTGTGTGTGTGTGTGTGTGTGTGTGTGTGTGTGTGTGTGTCTCTCTCTCTCTCTCTCTTTCTACGTACGTACTACGTGTGTCACTGTGTACGCAATTTTGTGAGCGAGAGTGTGTGTGTGTGTGTGTGTGTGTGTGTGTGTGTGTAAGTGTGTGTAAGTGTGTGTGTGTTTGTGTGTGTGTATGTTTGTGTGTGTGTGTGTGTGTGTGTGTGTGTGTGCGTGCGTGCGTGCGTGCGTGCGTGCGTGCGTGCGTGCGTGTTTCTGTATGTACGTCTGTTTGTCTCGCTTTGATGATATGCATCCGCATGTACGTAGGCTATGTACACGCAACTTATACCGCAGCTGCAGACCTATCATATTTCATGTTCTAAGCAATTAACTTGTTTGTTTGGTTTTCTCGTCGCGAAACAGCGCGAAAGCGTACTGTCGTATTCATTAGATATTTGTTCTATCAACGCGGCAGTAGGGGAAAAAACCCTGCTGATTAATTCCAAAGAAGTAAAAATAATAATAACAAGATTACGTTTGCGTCAGAGAATATTAATCAGCTATGCGCATACATGCGTTCGCTATCAGTCAATGTTATTTCGAAGTCTCGTAGGATGTCATCGCAACCTTATCGTTTGTCATCCCCCTCCCCCCCCCCCCCCCCCCCCCCCCGATCCCTCTCCCTCATCTCGCACGCTCGCACGAACGGACGCACGTGCAGCCTCTTAGACACAGGCAGGCAGACTTATACAGACACAAATACAGACACACGGAGACATAAACATAAAAGACACACACAGATTCACAGACACAGACACACACACAAACAAACACACGCACGCACGCACGCACGCACGCATGCACGCACGCACGCACGCACATACACACACACATACACACACACACACACACACACACATACACACAAACACACGCGCGCGAGTGCAAACACATATATATATATACCCACACAAAGAGAGTACAAATGCCCACTTTGTAGACCTGTGCCCCCCCCCCCCCCCCTTCCCACAATCCCTTCCAACCGACAACCTACCCCTCCTCTTGTCATCTTCTCCCCCCTCCACCCCCCCTGCTGATAGCATGCTCATTGAAGTTGGAAGTCATCAAAATCCTTGCAAATAAACGTGACTCCTAAATGTGAATCTTACACG
Organism: Littorina saxatilis; assembly: GCF_037325665.1. NCBI lineage: Eukaryota > Metazoa > Mollusca > Gastropoda > Littorinimorpha > Littorinidae > Littorina > Littorina saxatilis. The sequence goes on along the minus strand of NC_090245.1, from coordinate 9,542,726 downwards.
AAGTTAACGGTAACCAAATCTGACTATTAATTGCTCCGTTATTTGTGAATTTTCTCCACATATTAAGAGAGATTTTCAAGGTACAGTTTCGAATCGTCAGCATAAAAAAAGGTTGAAAACAAATTAAATCGAAGACCTTTTTGCTATCGAAATCGAAATCCACAATGAAAGTGCGGTCGTCCTATTTTTTCCCTCATCATTTTGCTTAGCCAAGTCACTGCGAAAATGTACTTCAAATCTCCAGTCATACAATGGCCAACGACAATCATATTCCCAGCTGATTACAGTCAGCTAACAACAAACTCCACTTGCAAATGTATTCCTTCACACCCCCCCCCCCCCTCCACTCTCTCTCTCAACCCGCCCTACCATACCAACCCCCCCCCCCCCCCCCCCCCCCCCGCCCTTTTCGGCTAATGGCCATAAAGCCGTAATGAGTGACGTTTTGTTTCATATTTCAGTCCACTTTTTCTTTTCTTTTCGCCCTCCTTCTCTGCCTATTGTCACTATCCTGCGCCGAGCGAGAAACAGAAATCGATAACCGCATCTGGTGACGTTAGCGCTTTGCCGCTGACCCGCCTAATGAAGAATAATTACACCTAGCCCTTTAGACCAAAGGGCTACCACTATAGCTCGCCTTTTTCAATAATTCAACCATTTTGACCTCAAAACGCTCTTTTCGCCGTCATACTGCAAGCACAGGCGCTTGGTGCTAGTAAACGTTTTGAAAAATGAATTTGGTTGAATGTTAATTCTCACCAGATTTGAATTCGATCAAGACGATAGTTATCGTGCTTAATGACGTTGGAAAAAGAAGATGTCTGCGTAATAATGACTTGATCAACAATTTTCTTTGAAGTTACAGTCCCATGAGATTGTGTGTGTGTGTGTGTGTGTGTGTGTGTGTGTGTGTGTGTGTGTGTGTGTGTGTGTGTGTCTGTGCGCACAATACAATACAATACAATACAATACAATAACTTTATTAATCTCTAAAAGAGAAATTGCATTGCTGAGCTTTTGTGTCCGTAATAAAACATACATAAAACATTCAAAAATAAACATTTGTTCTTTGTCATTCCTACATTCTTGTGTTCTTATACATTTCTTCAATTCATACATCAATATTCTATCATAATTATGTACATACATTTATTCTCTTTTAACAGTCTGTCTTCAAACGCATCTCAGAGAGGGAGGCTAGAGATTTGTGTTGTGCCATAGGTAAAATCATGTGCTTAGCTATGTGTGCGTGTGTGTGTGTCTGTGTGTGTGTCTGTGTGGCGTCCGTGTGTGTCTGTGTCTGTGTGTATGTGTGTTTGTGTATAATTATGTCTATATGTGTGTCTGTGTCTGTCAGTGTGATGTCTGCCTGTCAATATGTATGTGTCTGGGTGCGTGCCTGTCTGTCTGTTTGGCACGCTTCTTGTGCTTGTATCAATGAGTTCCTCTGCCCTACACCCCCCCCCCCCCCTACAACGCCCCACCCCCACCAGCCACAACCCCCTCTCTTCTTTCTTCAGCTGAATGACACAGAAGTCACAATCAAACGTTTCAATAATCACGTGCCTATGACCACACAAAAAAGAAATGGAATACAAAAACGAAAGAGAAAAAAAATTGAAAAAAAGATTGTGCGGATTGGCTTGAGTGGCAGTGAGGAGGTGGGTAATGGCCTTACGTGGCAATGACTGGCATGACAATACTCACAAGCCACCAATATCCGTCTGGCCCCGGGTCACTGACTTGCTCCTGTAAGCCTCCAGATGCAGAGAGAGGTAGGAGGGAGAGAGAGAGAGGGGGTGACAAGAGAGAGAGAGAGGGGGGGGGCAGGCAGAGAGAGGGGGTGACAAGTGGGAGATAATGAGAGAGAGTAGATAAAGAGAGGGAAGAGAGAGAGAGAGAGAGAAGAAAGAGAGAGAGAGAAGAAAGAGAGAGAGAGAAGAAAGAGAGAGAGAGAAGAAAGAGGGAAAACGCGAGAACGAGAGAGAGAGAGAGAGAGAGAGAGAGAGAGACACACACACACACAGACAAGACAGACATAGGCCTACATACAGACAGACAGACAAACAGACTGACAAACTGACAGATTCACTGGCATACAGAGGAGAGACTGACGTAACGTCAAACCGTTAGACAGACAAAAAGAGTGGAAAACACAATGAGACAGAGAGAGAGAGAGAGAGAGAGAGAGAGAGAGAGAGAGAGAGACAGACAGACAGACAGACAGACAGACAGACACAGACAGAGAGAGAGACAGACAGACAGACAGACAGAAACAGAGAGGGACAGACAGACAGAAAGACACTCGGACAGACAGAAAGACAGAAAGACAGACAGACAGGCAGGCAGGCAGAAATACGAAAGTCAAAGACAGAAAGAGACAAGAGGGACTGATGGGAAAGGGAGTGATTTTTGTTGTTCTTACTATTTTTTTTGGGGGGGTAGGGGTCGAGTGGTGGTGGATGAGTCCCCCTAAAAATCAATCTTCAACCGTTCTGACATTAAGACTTCTCCAAGTAGTCAACGGGTAATGACGGCTTTTAACACACGCTCTGGGTAGTTTTTGCCCAAGAGAAAGATCGGATCAGGTGAAGACGTCACTCTGAAGTCACACTGTCTTCCTGTCTTTGTTTCAGTGTGCTCGCTCTGTTCAGCGCATGGCATTGAGTGACTTTAACAACATTGTCCCGCTCTGTACAAACAAATCGCCAGGCCGCTGTTGAATGCTGGTAGATCCTGAAGTTGAAAGCCTGGAGAGATCTGAGGTGGGTCTCACTTGAACACATACACAAATTCAAAAGCCTGCCTGCGTTCTGTGCAGAGCGGAATGTGTGTCTGAATAAATTGTACATGAAGACACCATACCTGTCAAGTCTTACGTTCTTCGCGTAATTCTTACGGAATGTTGATGTTTTTTAAGTCTTACGGCGTATGCCGAAGATCTTACGGTTTTTACAAAACAATTTGGTCAAATAAAAAAAGATCGCAAAGGTTCGTCCGAGAACAAAGTAACAGCTACAAAATCTCGCGGTAACTGATCCGGCGGAAGTACAAGGCAACGCGCATGTGCACACCGTGAGCACGATCTGACCGAGTACTGTGCGACCACGCTTGACCACACGCGACCTCAAATTAAAGCAGTTACATGTACTATTGTTGTTGTTCTCTGTATCTTCAAGGTATTTTCTCACGTTGTGTGAAGTTTTAAGCCATAGAAATGAAACTAAGGGAGTTGTGATGCATTTTCGAAGAGCTCGCGATCGAAAGCGAAAGGAGCCAGATTTCTGTCACATCCAATCATGTCGGACTTGTTTTTAGAACACGCGTGACCTCAAACTAAAGCATTTACATGTCATATTTTTGTTGTTCTAGTATCTACACAGTATTTTCTCACGTTGTACCAAGTGTGAAGACATATAAATAAAAATAAGGGCGTTGTGATGCATTTTCGAAGAGGTAGAGAGCGAAAGTTGGCACCGGATGTTTGTCACAACCGATCATAATTATATACGACTTGTTTTTAGAACATGCGCGACCTCAAACTAAAGCATTTACATGTCATATTTTTGTTGTTCTGGTATTTGTCCTTGATTGTTGAGACACACATGAGTTTCTGGCTTGTAACTTGTGTGTTTTACATGTTCTGTTTGGCTAAAATGTTCTCTTTTGCACATTGTGGTGGGGGTTTCCATTCATGATTGAATCACTGTGCTCAATGAATGAATGCTGTTAAAACACACTTGTCTTGTGCCTTTACTATCGGCATGTGGTGTTTTTGTGCATTCTGGTAAAATTGTTGTGAGGGGTGTAAATGTTTGTCTGGTTAGACGTGTGCCGTCTTTGTACAATTTAGGTGATTCTCGGTACAATTTACATTTAAACATGCTTTGCATTTCAAAATTACATAAAACAGTGCAGTACAGTGTTGAGAAAAGTTTTTTTTTATTATGTGTGAAATAAGGCTGATTTCTTGTTTTTGTGCGTGTATGTGTGTATGTATTTAGTTCCTGTGATGATTAATCTAACGACCGTTCTGCTGTTTTGCACGTTGTCTTATGCTTTTTGGTGCAAACTTATGGTTTTGTGAGCAAAATCTTATGGTGGGAGTCCACAAGACAGGTATGAGACACTTGTGTCAGTTTCGAAATTAATTCAACAAAATTCTCCAACTCTGTACACACAAATTGTTGGTTTGAAGTTGAAAGCAGCCCAGATCTGAGGTCGGTGGCATGATGGGTTACCCGTGAGAAGTAAGGTACATTTAACGTCTGCTTTTCCTCAACAACCTGAGAATGACGAGGGAGGACACACGTAACACACAGCGTAGTGACCCATACTTTGACGAAGTGACCGTCATGGTACGGAGTTCACCTCTCCCAGTGTGGAGTTAAAAACAACGCTCTTACAGCTGGGATGAAGAATGGGATTCAGTGTAACTGAGTAAGGTCCCATTCTCAGTCATAAATAATCATCACAGAAAAATTAATCAAAAACCCTGCAAAAGAGAGATAAAAACATTTTTTTTAAAGAGAAGCAAGACTGTTCAACTTAATCCAGTCAGCAGTTGTCAAGAAATGTCTTTATCAGTCACAAAATAGTTCCACAAACAATCATGCCAAAGCATGGACGAAGCCATTGACCCCTCTCATCCCAGCCACCCTCTCCCCCGTCACTCCTTAAAGCAGTAACGGTAACCATAGCAATAGACGACCACACAACCCGCCTAAGTAGGCAGGCTGGCAAAACAGTGAAAAGTCACTGATGAGGATAGGAGCTATAGAGAGGAAGCAAAATCCGAAGAAAAAAGACTGCAAGAAAGTCAAATGAGCATGAGACGAGCAAAGGAGCAGAGAAGAAAAAGAAAACGTCTTCCAAACAAGTGGCCGAGCAGACGCTGGCACGGGGCTATCATCGGATAGTGTCTGTGTGTGTGGGGGGGAGGGGGTTGTGTGTGTGTGTGTGTGTGTGTGTGCGTGCATGCTTGCGTGCGTGCGTGCGTGCATGCATGCATGTATGTGTGTATGTATGGCGGGGTGTGTGCGTGCGTGCGTATGTGCTTGCGTGTGTGTGTGTGTGTGCATGCGTGTTTGTATGAATGGCGGGGTGTGTGTGCGTGCTTGCGTGTGTGCGCGTGCGTGCGCGCGCGCGCGTGTGTGCTTTTCAACCTTACGAACTAGTCTCCTTCTACCAGTTATCAGCCGACGGGTCAGTCAAAGACACAAACTCAAAAACTCTTGAGTGAGGACGGATGGCGATGGAGAAGACCAGAAAATTCGGGTGGGGTTACAGGGGGACACGGCGAGGGGGAGGGGTATCACCAGAGGGCATTGCATGGGGTTGATGGGGGCATCGGAGGAATTGTGAAGGGGGTAGGGAAAGGGGTATCAAGAGAGGGTATCATGGCATGGGGCTGGCGGGGTGGCATTTAAGGGTACTAGCGAGATCTGCTGCTGATTGCCCGTCTCTCATTAGGCGGGCCAAGGCTTGAATGGGGGTGGCCCCTCTCTGTCTGGACCTGTGGCTTGCCGCTGAAAGACTGCTATATACCGTTTGGTTGTGGGTGTTTTTATCTCAGTGAACGACGGAGGCTGGACAAAGAACGTGCTGAAAAGTAAAGGTAGTAAGTAGGAAGAGGCGACCTTGCGAGAAAAAAAGAACAAAGGAAAGAAAAACATAAAAGAGAAAAATAAAAAAGAGACTGAAGGTTACAAAAAAGAAACTAGGAACACAATGGAGATACGAATCAATATATAAACGGTCATGTATATCAGTATAGTAGAGAGTGTGTGTGTGGCGGGGGGGGGGGAGGGGGAGGAGGGGAGCAAGTTGGAGGAAGAGAAGAACTCCAGCCTCTCCTCCCCGACCCAGCCCCTAACTCCCACGACGTTTCCGAAACTGCATTAATCACCTGATAAAATCTTAAAACCTAACTTTACAAAACACTTAACACCAAATATCAGTTGAAAGCTGCAACACATCCACCCTATCTCTATCTCTAGCCTTTAATCACGTTGGTTTAGAACAATACCGTGCAAAAATCAAAAGGAGACGGGTAGAATACACACCAACATTGAAAAAACAAAAAAACAAAAAAAAACTGGTCTAGCCATCAAGCCCTTGAAGAAAAAATAACATCATCGTCGTCTCTCAGCAGGCAGAAAGTACTCCACATATTGATGAGACTGTTCAAGGTTTCTTACACAGGCAATCAGCAAAAGCCAGGAGTCATCGGCTTCCATTTACCCGTGATGAGCCCGGGACGGGGGGAGGTGCACATAAATACATTACTCTAACGAGACGCAAACTGGGCCCTCACTGCGTCACTGGAGCGAGGCAAGAAGGGGGTACATGTCGAGAAAAAGACTTTTAACATCCAATCTGATGATGATGATGATGCCTATGTACAACTCGGTCTCGGTTGTAGACTGACGAACCGTGGTTGACCTTGGCGTTGTTGCACGTGAACTACGTCTCTTGTTCACAGTTTCGGGTACAAAAGGTTCTTCTTTTTATCTCTTAGTATAGATTGGTAGTGTTTTGTTTGTTTGTATCTATGTTTGTTATCCCAAAGACAGATTGTAAGAAAAGGCCCAGCCATAAATCTTTATCCTTGTAAAATAAAGTTCAGTCTCAGTCTCCTCTTCTTCTTGTGATGCTACTTTTCTTCATCATTATTATGAGTAGACTTCAACTTCTCTGTGTATCGGAATTTCACACAAGTAGATTTTATTTTGCATGATGGTTTTCTACACCCTCATTTACACAGCAATATTCTATTTCCGGTGGTTGGGGGTGGGAGGGGGTGGAGGAGCAGTTGGAGCAGCAGCAGACAAAAAATTATGCGCCTGCCACAATCAGGAGCGTAAAGTATCATCAAAGGTGGGCCGTCTGATCAAGAAGCCATTACGAGCAGGGGAGGTCAGATCATGGCCCCAGTGTCACGTGCTGTACAGCAGCGTGTCTTGTTTGCCTCACCCCTCTCAGACCACCGGCACTGCAGGGGTCTTGCGTCTTGCCCCCTCTGCTTGTATGTCTGTCTCAGTCAGTATCGGCCCACCTATACCTCTGATAGCCTCTCTTTCATATCATCTTACCCCTCTCTCTCTCTCTCTTTCTCTCTTTCTCTCTCTCTCTCTCTCTCTCTCTCTCTCTCCCTCTCTCTCTCTCTCTCTCTCCCTCTCTCTCTCTCCCTCTCTCTCCCTCTCTCTCTCTCTCTCTCCCTCTCTCTCCCTCTCTCTCTCTCTCTCTCCCTCTCTCTCTCCCTCTCTCTCCCTCTCTCTCTCTCTCTCTCTCCCTCTCTCTCCCTCCCTCTCTCTCTCTCTCTCCCTCTCACTCCATCTCCCTCTCCCTCCCTCTCCCTCCCTCTCTCTCTCTCACTCTCACTCTCTCTCTCCCTCTCTCTCTCTCTCTCTCCCTCTCTCTCCCTCTCTCTCCCTCTCTCTCCCCCTCTCTCTCTCTCTCTCTCTCTCTCTCTCTTCTAAACTGCCCCTCTCATTCAGTACGGCGCTCCTATACCTCTGATAGCTTCCTCTTTTATCTCACATTTCACTCCCAACCCCCCCCCCCCCTCTCTCTCTCTCTTTTCTCTTTCTTTCTTTTCTCTGTCTCTGTCTGTCTGTCTGTCTGTCTGTCTCTCTCTCTCTCTCTCTCTCTCTCTCTCTCTCTCTCTCTCTCTCTCTCTCTCTCTCTCTCTCTCTCTCTCTCTCTCTCTCTCCTCTCTGTGGAAATGATCTTCCTGCCAAATGATGTTTTAGTTAACTCTGAGTGTAATGTTTCTAAGGCTGTCAAGATTGAAAAGTTTGTTTGGTGTGATGAAAAGTCGATTTCGTTTGTATCCTCATTCTCTTCTGAAGAAATTCAGGCCCGCCTCCGAGATGCCACTGAATTAATAGAAGTGGATGTCAATTTATCTCTAAGTAAATTTAACGAAGCAATGACGATGGCAGGAGAGTGTATGAAAAAAAGAGTGTATATTGGAAAAGACAGACAACAAAGGTGGTTCGATTCAGAATGTTACCATAGTAGAACAGATCTCAGGCAAAATCTTCGTTTATTTCATAGCGGCCGTGTAGACAAGGATTGTTATACTGAAAAAAGAAGTAGCTATAATGAACTTATTAGACAAAAGAAAAAATCTCATCGTCAGTCTATTATGGAGTCTTTAGATAAAGGGAGTAGTGATCCTAAATTGTTTTGGAAAACAATCAAATCTTTGGCATCTAAGGTGGCAGGTGTGATTTCCATTAATACAGAACAGTGGTACCAACATTTTCATAATGTGTTTAACTCTTTTACAAAAGAAAATAATGACCATACTGATTTTGTTGAGGATGGTGTTAATCGGGTATCTGATGGGGATGATAATGAGGAGATGTATGACATGGATGCGCTTGAACGTTTCATCACTGAAAACGAAGTAAAAGAAGCTATTAGAGTATTAAAGAATGGTAAAGCTGCAGGACCCGATTATTTAATTGGGGAGTTCTTCAAGAATTCCGCCACAGCTGTTGTGCCGTTTCTTACAAAATATTTCAATAAATTGTTTACCTCAGGACTTTACCCTGATGTATGGACGGAAGCCATAATTCATCCCCTTCACAAGAAAGGTGATAAGAATAATCCTGATAATTACAGAGGTATTTCATTACTATGTATATGCAGCAAATTGTATAGCTACATTTTGAACAACAGATTGACGAATTGGATCGAAAAACATGAAATACTAAATGAGAGTCAAGCTGGTTTTCGCAGAGGCTATAGTACCGTTGATCATATTTTTACACTACAAGCTTTGGTACAGAAGCAGTTATTGACACACAAGAAGTTGTATGTCGCTTTTATTGACTTTCGTAAAGCTTTTGATTCAGTTGTAAGAACTACGTTGTGGAAAACTTTGAAGAAAAATGGAGTTAAAGGAAAGATGTACCAGGCGCTCAGCTGTATGTATGACGTGGTAAAAGCAAAAGTGCGATCAGGAAGTGATTTTTCGGACTCCTTTATGTGCCCAAGGGGTCTAAAACAGGGAGAAATTTGTAGTCCAGTTTTGTTTTCTCTACTAATTAATGAGCTAGCTAATGATATTGTCCAGAAGGGAGAACATGGTATTCAACTTATTCCAGACTTTTTTGAAATACTCATTCTGATGTTTGCAGATGATATTATTCTTATTTCAGATTCTGTATGTGGGATTCGTCTAGACGTCTTGGACTTGAAGTTAATTTAGACAAATCTAATATTGTTGTTTTTCGGAACGGTGGTCACTTGGCCTTGCGAGAAAGATGGATGTATGGTGGACATCCTATGAGCGTTTTGAACATGTATAAGTATTTAGGAGTATGGTTGTCTACACGCCTGTCCTTCTCTCACACTCTTAATGATTTTGCTGCAAAAGGGAAAAAGGGAGTCATTGGTATTCTAAAATGTTTATGGCAACTGGGTGACAGATCTCCAGCTATTTTTTTCAAGCTTTTCGACGCACAGATTCAACCGATGCTGGCATATGGTGCCGAAGTTTGGGGGGTTGAAGCAGACCATACACCTATAGAGAGAGTTCATTTATTCGCACTTAAACGTTTTTTGAATACGAGTATGAGAACACCAAATGCTATGGTTTATGGAGAAACGGGAAGGTACCCCTTGTTTATAAACAGCTTTGTTAAATGCATTCGTTTTTGGCTACGTATATTGAGGATGCCACATCATCGCCTTCCGAGCAAGGCGTATAAAATGCTGAAATATCTCCATGAACAAAATAAGAAAACATGGGCCTCCTCGATCTGTTACACTCTGTACATGTACGGTTTTGATGAAGTATGGGAAAACCAAGGTGTTGGCGATGAGAGGGCGTTCCTAACAGCATTTAAAGAAACACTTATTTCATCCTACAAGCAAACCTGGCTTGAAAATGTACAAGGAAGTGAACGTTTCTCTCTGTACAGAACCTTAAAATCAACCCTAAGATTATCCAACTATTTAAGTGATTTGAAACATATTAAAGCTAGAAATCTTCTGATTGGACTTAGATTGGGAGTATCTCCTCTGAAAGTGCATCGATTTCGCTTTAATTTAAATGCAACCTCCGCTGATTTATCTTGTCCATTTTGTTGTAGCAGTGTTGAAGATGAAGTCCACTTTGTTTTAGTATGCCCTAAATATGCTGAGTTAAGAGAATATTATATTCCACGAAAATACACTAGAATCCCATCATTGTTTAAATTAACCATGCTGTTTTCAAACACTAGTAAGCCGCTATTGCTACGTTTTTCTACATTTGTCATGAAGGCGCTTTCCATTCGTAATCCATAATCCGTAAACGAAACAGGGCGATACAAGTAGGATGTTCTTGTTTTTGTTCAATATGTGCATTTGTATGCTGGTGCTTGAGATGTGCTCATCTCCATGAAAAGGGCCCAAGGCCTACTCATTAAAATATTCAGACTTCAGACTTCAGACTTCTCTCTCTCTTCTCCTTACCTGCCCCTCCAATCCGAAGTTTACCTGCCTCATGAGACCCGAAGGTAAAGATATGGGTAGTGGTGGTGATGGTCATTGAAGGGGCAAGGTGCGTGCTGGGTTTAGGCTGTGGGATAGGAGTGGGGCCAAAGGTGTCCAACCTTTACCTGTAGCGATGGCCGGGAAGGGGTAGGGGGTAAAGTGGGGGGGGGGGGGGCAAAGATATCATACCTCACTCTACATGTAAAGGTAAAATCTCTTTACTGGTGATGGGGGAGGGCAGCCTCTGAAAAGCTGTTCTATCAATTGCCCCTTACACGTCGCGGCTAATACATCAGCGCGTGTAGCATTGGGACGCATTACTTGCTCGTTCTTCAACTCCCTTGAGTCAGTGTTGTCTCTGGATTTCACTTCCCTTCTGTTTTGTTGTTCTTTCCTTAGTCGAGTGATTCAGGAAGGCTTGCAGATAAGAGATTTTGTTCTGGCCTTGCGACTGTATCATAATCATCTCTTATCGTCTTCCTCTTCTTCCTCGAACCCTAACTGATTCTACTCTGCCTGGGCTTCTCTTCTGCCCGGGCCATCTACCCCGTTCATTTCGTTTGGCATTCTATCAAATCAGGTCATGAGCTCATCGTTTTAACTGTGATATAGATAGATATATATACTCTGGTTCTGGTTCGAGCAATAGCAACATTCTCTCTCAATAATTTGTTATATTGTCCGTCTGGTACAGCAAAACAAAGGCTTGCTGCACAAATCAGGCCTCTCTCCTTCTTTTTGAAATCACATGTTATTATCAGAATCGCTCTTTTAACTTCTGAGTTCTCTTTCCTTCCTTCCCCATGAAAGTGAACGATAAAAGTAGTTGCCGGGCCTCATACTACACGTGGTAAATCGTTCTCCTTTCCCTTACCTTCACCTGTAATGATCGCTCAGCTAGACAAAGAATAATTATGTGCATTATTTTTCCTCCTTATATTGTTCACTGCGTTCGTTCAAATCATTTAAAATGTCCCTATAGCTCCATCACGCCCCACTCCCCCCCCCCCCCCCCCCGATCCATCACCACCAAGGCCCCGGCCTTACCTCTACAATGCCAGGCATCATCTTTACCTGTCGAACACAATATAACAGGTACGTGTTGATCTTCAATGAATGTAGTACCATACACACAGACACACACACACGTGGAATCTACATTCCTATAGCTTGCACAAGGTGCACGTGCTGTTAGATGTACAATTCCCCACTGAGAGGAACACACAGAAAGAGAGAGAAAGAAGGCAAGGCAAGAAAAACTGCCTTGCGTCATTTGCGAGCCCTGTCCGACATATCTCAAATCGTGTTTCTCCTATCATCATCCCCGTTAATGCTGCTCGCTCTCTGGCTGTTTATGTTTCTTTCTGCCAGGCATGGTTTCCTGATCAGCCCTCTCCATCTTTAAATGCATTTTCCTTCGTCTCCTTCGTCTTCATCCGTAGTAGGGGGCATATAACTCTGTGTCGGTGTGTGCTGGCCGTACAGCTATAATCTTGTAGTTGCTTTTTACCCCACTTTGTTGCTTCTTTCTACCAAGCTTCCTGTCATTAGAGTTCTCATACAGTGCAACCCATCCCCACAGTCTCCCCGTTATTTTAAAGGACTAGTATTCAATGTTAACCGGACCTCACAATGTGGAGTTAAAGCGGTTTCTATGAGGGCATCTGGGGACATATAATTTCAAATGTTCAACAAAAAGTATTCAAACAGATGCTTTTATTTTGGGAAATGGAACATGGGACCACAGGTGAAAGGAACCGGTGCAACTGAATTTCACGCACTTTTGAATTTCACGCTATGAATTTCTCGCATTTCTTAACACATGAATTTCACGCAGGTTTCCAGTTAAAATCTCTCCTTACTTGTCATTTGAATTTCACGCACACGTATGCACACGCATGCACGTATCCCACCTGCATCGGTGTGTTCGTGAGTGAGTCCCGTGTATAGACGCGTGAATACAAATCACAATTCAGCAAGACACGAATATATGGGAAATCCGTGGGAGTTTATACGTCACGACGGTTCGCTCACAACTCACAAATCAGTTCAACTACACGGCTCATTTCGCCATGGCACAGCAAGAGACGAGCATCACGATAACAACAACCAACAGGGGAAATCCGGCAATTCTCAGCCGTGGGAGTTTATACGTCAAGGACCGTGAAACCAAGAAATCAAAGACATGGCGTTGTTCGATACGTGGATGTCCAGCGCGATTGAAAACAAGTCTCGACTTCAAGGACCCGATTTACTCAAATGAGCACAATCATGAACTAAAGACAGAGAAAGACATTTCCGTCTCCAAGGTGAATTGAGACTCATCATCGGTCACGAGCAACTCTATCTCATATACACACACCCCAACGCATACACTACATGCGTGATTTTCAAAAGCTCACATGCGTGAATTTCAAAAGCTCACATGCGGGAAATTCAAACCACCAAATGCGGGAAAATCAAATGCGGGAAGACGAAAACATTTTTCAAATGCGTGAAATTCAAATGCACCCGAAAGGAACAAACAAGATAGCAATAAAAATGTACTCACCAGAAAACAGAAACAAGAACAAATAATCATGGACTAGTTTCGAATGTTTTGCTGATGAAGATCGACCAAAGTCGAAACTAGTCCATGCCGCCAATTTGTTGTGGTTGCTGTTTTCTGGTGAGTACATTTTAATTGTTATCTTGTGCGATGTTTTTTTTTTCAGTCTTAGCAGCTAATTTCCTCTCGTCGCCTGACATCAGCTTCTTTTCCCAGATGTGCCCTAGGTGGTTTTTTAAAATAGATATTGCCTTGGACACTGTTGATCTAATGTCTTTGGCTTCTGGTTTCCCTTGACTGCTTTTCTGTTGAGGCCAGTTTGGTCACCACTGGTCTATCTTTTCTGTGGAGGCCAGTTTGGTCACCTCTGGTCTATCTTTTCTGTGGTGGCCAGTTTGGTCACCTCTGGTCTATCTTTTCTGTGGTGGCCAGTTTGGTCACCTCCGGTCTATCGTTTCTGTGGAGGCCAGTCAGTTTGGTCACCTCTGGTCTATCTTTTCTGTGGTGGCCAGTTTGGTCACCTCTGGTCTATCTTTTCTGTGGAGGCCAGTTTGGTCACCTGTGGTCTATCTTTTCTGTTGAGGGCAGTTTGGTCACCTCTGGTCTATCTTTTCTGTGGAGGCCAGTTTGGTCACCTCTGGTCTAACTTTTCTGTTGTGGCCAGTGTGGTCACCTCTGGTCTATCTTTTCTGTGGAGGCCAGTTTGGTCCCCTCTGGTCTATCTTTTCTGTGGAGGCCAGTTTGGTCACCTCTGGTCTATCTTTTCTGTTGTGGCCAGTTTGGTCACCTCTGGTCTATCTTTTCTGTGGAGGCCAGTTTGGTCACCTCTGGTCTATCTTTTCTGTGGTGGCCAGTTTGGTCACCTCTGGTCTATTTTTCTGTGGTGGCCAGTTTGGTCATCTCTAGTCTATCTTTTCTGTGGTGGCCTGTTTGGTCACCTCTGGTCTATCTTTTCTGTGGAGGCCAGTTTGGTCACCTCTGGTCTATCTTTTCTGTGGTGGCCAGTTTGGTCACCTCTGGTCTATCTTTTCTGTTGAGGCCAGTTTGGTCATCTCTGGTCTATCTTTTCTGTGGTGGCCAGTTTGGTCACCTCTGGTCTATCTTTTCTGTGGAGGCCAGTTTGGTCACCTCTGGTCTAACTTTCTCCCCTCTTGACCGATAGTCTGATACTGTGGATTCTCTCTTCCAAAAATCTGAGAAAATCAAGACTTAAAAACGAGGGAATCTTAACATGGGGGTAACTTTACTGAGGTAATAAAAAGAAAGTCTCAGAAACAGGGTCTTAACAGGGAGGGGGTCTTAAATTGGGGGGGGGAGGGGGGGTTAAAGGGGGGTTCCACTGTATCACCAATTGTTACCTTTTCTGTTGTTACTAGGTTGTAGTTGTTTGTTTCTTGTTGTTGTTGTTGTTGTTGTTTAATTACATCGCTGTAATTTCATGCCCAGCGTCTCTTGCATTTTTTCCCAGTGTTTTCGGGTGTGGAAAAGAAGACCAATCCTTGGGAAGAGCGTTGGGTATCTCTTGCCAATTACTCCCTGGTATTATCCCGCCTTAATTTCTCCTCTTCCCATCCACATCATTCCATGTCTTTCAAGTTTTAACCCAGCTTTTCATCAAAGGGCCAGATTTCATTGTAGTCACACCCACAGCAGATCGCGACCAGTTTCTTCTCCTTCTCATTCGCGTCTGCTTCTCCTGCTTCTTGGGAGCTGACAAGCGTGAAAGGTGTTTTTTGAGCAGAGGCGGCCTTAATTCGTGTATTGACTCAACACACGACTAGGACCCTTGCCATTTGGGAGAGGAACCGGCGTTACCCCCGGCCCGCGGATCAGTAAACACAATTGATGGGGGGGGAGGGGGGTGAAGGGGGGGAGCCAGTGGATGATCAGGGGGCTAAATATTTGTGGGAGGGTGCCAAGAAAAACACGGCTCATCCCTGGAGCCGCTTTAATTACTCAAACATGCCGCCAAATGTTTTATGCCATCCAGATCAGGCTAATTCTGTCTTACCCCAGCGAAGAGAGTCTTTTTTCTTCTTCTTTTTTTGATGGAGGTAGATGGGTTTTTCTTCGTCTGCTTTTGCCCGGTGCTTTTTCGGCGTGATACTTTAAAAGGTTCCCTGTATTACCTTCGATATGTCACGGGTCGAAAGCGTATGGTGAAACGGATTCGGTTACGACGTCATTAAGTGGTGTGGAGGAACATACGGGGCAATCTCTCTGTCTCTGTCTCTGTCTCTGTCTCTGTCTCTCTCTCTCTCTCTCTCTCTCTCTCTCTCTCTCTCCTTTCCCTCTATATGCGTGTATGCATCAGCGTGCGCGGGGTTGTCTGTCTGTCTGTTCATCTGTCCATCAGACAGACCATTCTTCGATCTGTCTGTCATTGTGTCAGTCTGTGTCACTGGCAAGGAAGCACCTTGGTCACACTTTGAGTGACAAATGATTGCTTGCTGACACTGCCCTTCAATGAGCAAGGGAGAAGCACGACCATATCATAACACTGACCACAAGATTATCGTGTCAAACGAAGTTATCTGCTGTCAAGAACAGATTTTCACGTCATCAATCTCGGACGATTTCATTGGCTTACCTTTACAAAGGTGGAACTTTTCTGTTCTACTGCATCGCTATGTCAGTGCCGTAATCTTCGTTTAGTTTTGGATGACAAGCATTATGTTTGTTTGTATACATATATGCATGTACATACACATATTTCTAATCGCCGTGAGCCCTAGACTATGATAGCAAGAATGGTGCGATTCATAATGGAATGTTATCATCGGTTTACAAGGGATAATTAAGGTTGACCCAGACTTGTGCACAAAGAAAATATTTTCATACAACGTCCTCGTAGTCAAGCAACATAATTGAAATTACAAAAAGAGAGATCGATAAGCTCTGAGAACAGACCACACGAGCGGACTTCTCAATGTTTCATTACATTGGACAAGAGTCACAAGGATTTTTGCCTAATCATTTGCGACCTTGATCAGCTTACGCCGTTCGTGAACAACACGTGCCATGGCTACAGAAGCTGCAGAGCTTAGCTGACACTCATTGGCGAACCAAATCTGTATGATTCCGTGAGTATTGTACTGTACAGCAAAAACGAACCGACAGCTTGTGTGGGCAGGAAAAAACCCACACAAACCAATGCCAATGACCATCACAGGTGGAACAGTGTCAGTAATATCAACGGTAGAACAGTCTCAGTAATATCAACGGTACAACAGTGTCAGTAATATCAACTCAAACCGAGATATTTGGTAAATATCTTTCTACGGAACACACTGACCAAAAGCCACTGACAATAATTGTGTGGGCAGAAAAAAAGCCACAGACACCAATGCCAATGACCCTCAAAGGCGGAACAGTGTCACTAATATCAACTCAAACCGAGATATCTGGTCAATCTCATTCTGCGGAACAAATCAGACACACTGACCAAAGCCACTGACTGTAAGATCGGACAATAATGGTCAAATAACGATGCCCTTTCTAAAAGAACATTATGGGCTGGCCCCTAGGCTCAGTAGAGGGAGTGAATAACTATGACTAAGAAGTGAGATTAATGCCACAACAACAAGCAGTAGTATTTCTCGTTTTATTTCTGTCAGTCTGATTCCATCATATCCCCCCCCCCCCCTCCACAACCCCTGCATCTCCCCCTCCCGACTGCACAACCTCTCCTTCAGCTGACGTCATCGGTGCAAACGCCCATTAGTGAAAATAAACGGTTTCTGCCCACAAACCGTGTGACATGTAATCAACAGCTTACCCGCATCACACCACAATTTGATCTCTTCTTATCTCATTTCTTTCATTTTCGCATCCTGGGCCACCACCCCTTCTACCGCCTCTCTTTCACACTTTAAACCCGCCTCTTTTCCCCCCACCTCTCCCCACTGCAGACCCCCATGCCACGGTATCATCAACATAACCCCTTCTTTTACTTCCAAGGCCGCATAACGTGTGCGGCATGCATGGTTGTAATGGGGGTTTGCGCTAATCGCTTCTTATCTCTTTTACATTTCTCATCACTTTTTTTTTAAAGTCTCATGCACCTCCCACCAAGCTGGCATAATTCTGCAACCTCACTCCATTCCTATGCTCATGATATTCCCCTAGCCCCCCCCCCCCCCACACACACAAAACTTTACCCTCCCAACATCCCCCATCCCCCCCCAACAACCCCCCCCACCACCCCCACCCCTCGTTCCTTGCTGTCAAAGCGTCAAGTGATAAAAATGTTGCTCTAAATTTCAAACCTTTCCACTGCGTACCGACCCCACCCCCATTCCACACGGTACCATCACCCTTTTTTCTGCTTGCACAATCATCAAAATTCCCGTTCCGCCTTTCTTTCACACTCTCCCAAGATGTGTAATATTACCCATTGAAATCCAAGTTCTTTCCCTCTTAGAAAGCCTCATTCATTTCGTCTATCTTGGATGCTTGCACTTCGAGGTAAATTCTACCTTTAAACTTCCAGACTGCAGGCAATACCAACTCTGCCCCAAACATAACCAACGCACAGTCCTTCGCAAGTCCCTTCCCCACCTATGCCATGCCCAGGTCATCCAAAACGCTGATTACAACCTTTTTGTTGCTCACTGTTACTATTTTTGTACCACCTATGCCCTGCCCACCTCATCCAAAACGCTAATTACCTTATCGTTGCATGCTCACTGTTACTAGTTTTGTCCCACCTATGCCCTGCCCACCTCATCCAAAACACTGATTACAATCTTATTTTTGCTCACTGTTACTAATTTTGTCCATGTGTGTCCATTTAATATTTGTTTCTAACATCAGACTTATCACTGTTAAACGCAAATTGTGGTTTTTTATCACTCCCCAATAAGTATACTGCCCGGTTAACTGATCGAAAGGTAACCACCAATTGAGTCTACACCCTGTTTCACCACGTGTATCCACCATCTTTCAACTTTTGGAGATTATGTGTGACAGCGTTGACATTCCCTGATGAATTTTAGCCTGCCGCTGTTAACTTAAATTTACTTTCTCCTATACGCCTCGTTCCTTTATTGGTGAATAATCATTATCATCTGGCAAGATGCCAAATGCAAACCTAAGATTCCTTTACACAATTCAGCCTGTAAGTTTCCAAAAGTGTTCCCCAAATTCATTTATTCAACTAAAATTATTATCAACTGCTATAAATCCACGATCCCTTGCAACCTTTCTGTTCATGCTTGCTAAATGTTTACATTCCTGCAAAGTTTGCCCCAATTTGTGTTAACTCTGGACCACAATCTTTTGTACACCTCGGGCATGAGATTATTCTTACAAGAGCAAGAGCATCTGCAGAAGCAAATGCATGAACAGAGTCCCATTAGCCCCTAATGAGATGAATGTTAATCAGCAGTCTCGCCCTGTCTTTCGGCTATAAACACTCGTCCAGTTTCTCTAAAGCTTTTAACGGCGAGGAGCTTTTGTGTGGAGTGTGTGTGTGCGGGGGGGGGGGGAGAAAAATAGAAATGCAGAGAGAGAGAGAGAAAGAGAGAGAGAGAGAGAGAGAGAGAGAGAGAGAGAGAGACAGAGAGAGAGAGAGAGACAGAGTCAGACAGAGACAGAGAGAGAAAGAGAGACACACACACACACACACACACACACACACACACACACACACACACACACAGATAAAGAAAGAGGGAGAGAGAGAGAGAAGACAGACGAAACAAACAGACAGACTGACTGACAGACAAACAGAGACGAGAGCTTGAGACACACAAAGAGAGAAACAAAGCGAGTAAAGGGGAGGGGTGAGGTGGGGCGGGGTGGGGGGGGGGGGAGGGGGGGGGGGTAAGAGACAGGAGCTCCAAACACTCATAATGCACCCTTCCCGTCCGGTGATAAGCACCGCTTGTTTTTCAACGATAAGGGTTCTTGTCCGTGTGGACGCCTTTCTCATTTATTTATGCTCTCCAAACTTTTTTTGTATATGTCTTATTAGTTTCTCCCTCCCTTTATTTAATGCTTCCTTTTTCTTTCTCTCAGATTTAATTACACGCAAATAATGATATTGCTCCTCCCTCTCCGGGGATGGGGTAGGTGAGTGTGTGTGTGTGTGGGTTTTTTTTTTTGTTTTTTTTGGGGGGGGGTGGTTCTTTTTCATACAATGCAAGACACTCGTTGTTGCTAGGAGAATAGTATAGGGGCATATCCGCTACCCCACCCAGTAGACGCTAAAAGGGTTGCCGGTGATTAGACATTTGGACGAGTAGTTTTGATAGGGCGACAGAGTGTTTGCAAACCATAGACAAGTCCCCTCTTATCGACAGGGGTTTGTAAGTAAGTACGCTATGGGATGGGTAATATAAAACTAGGGAAAGTGTTCACGACGCAGCTTTTAAAAACGTTTTATCTTTGGTTTGTGAAACAAAACCTTTGAAGAGAAGAAACCCCTCTGGGATTGGAAGGAACACAGAGCATAATTTGTTGTTGTTGTTGTTGTTGTTGTTGTTGTTGTTGTTGTTTCCAGTTGTTTTATTTTGTGTGGGTGTTTTGTTTGTTTGAAATGCATCAGTACTACCTACCGGTTAGTGAGTGATATTTATTCGTAACCAGAAACACCAAGCTTTCTTTCTTTTTCTTTCTTTCTTTCTTTATTTGGTGTTTAACGTCGTTTTCAACCACGAAGGTTATATCGCGACGGTTTCTTTTTCTGACGAACACCGCTTAATCCTCACTGAGATGTCTGTCTGGTTGGCTTTTCGCACTAGAGCCTGAGCAATAAGCACGTGCACTCAATAGGTAAAGCCTTGATCGGCTTCAATCAATCCATTTATCAATTAGACACATTTCAAACTGTCTCGGGTCTTATCAGCCGGGCCGGGACAGTAAATACCAAAAGTAAGAGCCATCATTCTCTTGTCAGACGCACAACAAGACAATCCGCGCCATCCGCGCCATATCTCTCCGCCGATGAGAGGGTCTTATCGTCTGGACTGTCCATACTGCTAGAGTGGCACAGAGTGACCGTGGGGTCAGACCGCCACACACGTTAAGTGCTGTTCACAAGGCAGACTTACAACCAACTTTTCCCCAACTTTTGTCGTTTGAAAATCTTTCACGAGTCGCCGAGGCCAAGTCGGCAAAGAGTCTGCCATGTGAACGGCCCCAGCGATTTAAGTACGATTTAGACCAGATTCAGCAGCGACTCCAACACTCAGTTGAGCACTGCTCGACTCAGCCGTGACTGACTTGTCAAAGATTTTGCGCAGACTTTTACTCTTACTGTGCAGTTCAATAGGCAGCGATTTTGATTTGACTTGCCACCGACTAAAATCGCTTGAAAGTTGGGGGACTCCTTGGGGGTTCCAAGTCTGCCATGTGACCAGCACTCAAGTGTATTTAAAAACAAGACGTAATGTGCTGAAGTGCAGATCAGTTTTGCTCTGGCTTTCGGATGTTCCCTTGTTTCGCACGTGCCTTAAACATTGACCTTCATCACAGATTTCAATTAATATGATTAAACGCCTGGGCCCGGTTTTGTCCGCAATCGCATTGACCTGACATCCTCGTTCTGCGTGTTCATTCCCTCATTACACCCATACCTATTGTCTTTATTTTTTTTCTGTTTGATTAGTTGAAACAAGTATCAAATTTCATATTCCATGAAGAAAAACTAATCTGGCGAACACAAGTCGTTTGACATGACATGCAAGGAACGACGAAGGCGGAAATATCAATATTTGGACTTTTCCCGCGTTAAAAAAAGTTTGCACGCTGATGTCAGCGACACGTGAGAAACCAAAAAAGTGAGAGTAAAGATGACGACATCGCGACGGACGACTGGGGAGAGGTGGGGTGAGGGGAGGGGGGGGGAGGCGAGGGGTAAAAGAAAGAGGTTTTGGTTCTTGTCGCATCCGTCGCACGGAGGGCGCATTTTGCTACAAACCGCGACAGACCATGCTAATAGTTGCAGCAAAGGACTGCGCACGCGAACAAGCTATCTTGGAAAGATCTACGACAGTCAAACTAGGCAAACAGGCAAACACACAAGTGTGATTGAGGGAGGAACTGAGTCAGAGACTCACGGAGACAAGTGGAATATTGTGTACACACTGACAAACATATAGAGCAGACACGCTATAGCTTATACGGACGCTTGGGAAAACACGAAAGACAAGAGTTCGAAATCCATCTCATTAAAGGATGTTGTGCGCGGGGAGGGATGGGGGAGGAGGAGGGTTACGGAGCGGAGAGGAACAGAGGAAGGGGAAGGGGGGGGGGGGGGGGGCTCAGCCTGGAACAGGAACGGAGGGAGGAGGGGCTAGGGGCTGGAGGTGTAACGGAAAAAGAAATGACCAACCAAAACACAAAAGCCTACACTAACATTCAGATAATAACCACAGCAGAAGCAGTGCTGAGCAGAAGAAAAGACAATCAGTGCAGAAGATCAGGCGGCTAGAGGAGAATTGGAAAGGAGCGACAGACAGCGGCACACAATAAAGGAGGAACAGGTGGGCCCTCTCATTAAAACACAATTCCTGATCGCGCCCCCAGCGTTCCTGTCTAATCTGGGCCTGTCTGTTCCACTATGCTACGCACGCGCCCCTGTCGCTGAGTGTAAAGTATAAAGTGCTCCGCCACAGCTAATTAGACGGCGAGCTGATGGGCAGTGACGTATTGTCCGTTTGGGGGTAGTAGGGTCGGACCCCAAAGTGGATTTCTCCGTCTGCAGTTGGAAACGAGAAAACAACAAGTCGCGTAAGGCGAAAATACAACATTTAGTCAAGTAGCTGTCGAACTCACAGAATGAAACTGAACGCAATGCAACGCAGCAAGACCGAATACTCGTAGCATCGTCAGTCCACCGCTCATGGCAAAGGCAGTGAAATTGACAAGAAGAGCGGGGTAGTAGTTGCGCTGAGAAGGATAGCACGCTTTTCTGTACCTCTCTTCGTTTTAACTTTCTGAGCGTGTTTTCAATCCAAACATATCATATCTATATGTTTTTGGAATCAGGAACCGACAAGGAATAAGATGAAAGTGTTTTTAAATTGATTTTGAAAATTAATTTTGATAATAATTTTTATATATTTAATCTTCAGAGCTTGTTTTTTTTTATCCAAATATAACATATTTATATATTTTTGGAATCAGAAAATGATGGAGAATAAGATGAACGTAAATTTGGATCGTTTTATAAAAAAAAGTTTTTTTTTTACAATTTTCAGATTTTTAATGACCAAAGTCATTAATTAAATTTTAAGCCACCAAGCTGAAACGCAATACCGAAGTCTGGGCTTCGTCGAACATTACTTGACCAAAATTTCAACCAATTTGGTTAAAAAAATGAGGGCGTGACAGTGCCGCCTCAACTTTCACGAAAAGGCGGATATGACGTCATCAAAGACATTTATCTAAAAAATGAAGAAAACGTATGGGCATATCATACCCAGGAACTCTCATGTAAAATTTCATAAAGATCGGTCCAGTAGTTTGGTCTGAATCGCTCTACACGCACGCACGCACACACACATACACACACACACACACACACACACATACACCACGACCCTCGTCTCGATTCCCCCCTCTATGTTAAAACATTTAGTCATAACTTGACTAAATGTAAAAACACACACACACCATCAACAACAACAAAAGCGCACGATTACGATAGTGAATAACCTTATGACTGAGAGGCTGGATTCACGTGCAACGTGGGCAGATACTGTCACCATGCACTAGGCTCAATCAGTGCAACGTCGGCAGATACTGTCACCATGCACTAGGCTCAATCAGTGCAACGTCGGCAGATACTGTCACCATGCACTAGGCTCAATCAGTGCGACGTCGGCAGATACTGTCACCATGCACTAGGCTCAATCAGTGCGACGTCGGCAGATACTGTCACCATGCACTAGGCTCAATCAGTGCGACGTCGGCAGATACTGTCACCATGCACTAGGCTCAATCAGTGCGACGTGGGCAGATACTGTCACCATGCACTAGGCTCAATCAGTGCGACGTGGGCAGATACTGTCACCATGCACTAGGCTCAATCAGTGCGACGGGTGCAGTGCGGCTACTATTGTAAGTTTCTTTCTTTATTTGGTGTTTAACGTCGTTTTCAACCATTCAAGGTTATATCGCGACGGGGAAAAGGGGGAGATGGGATAGGGGAAAGGGGGGAGATGGGATAGAGCCACTTGTTAATTGTTTCTTGTTCACAAAAGCACTAATCAAAAAATTGCTCCAGGGGCTTGCAACGTAGTACAATATATGACCTCACTGGGAGAATGCAAGTTTCCAGCACAAAGGACCCAACATTTCTTACATACTGCTTGACTAAAATCTTTACAAACATTGACTATATTCTATACAAGAAACACTTAACAAGGGTAAAAGGAGAAACAGAACCGTTAGTCGCCTCTTACGACATGCTGGGGAGCATCGGGTAAATTCTTTCTCGTCCCAACCAATATGGGACTCCCCCTAACCCGCGGGGGTTCTATTGTACGTGTGACAAGGAGGAAAGGAAGACTTGGACAAGACGGCATCATTTGTCTCGCTGTCCGGGCTGGCAGTATATGGCGTTTGATCGACAAGAAGAAGAAGAAGAAGGAGTGTGACAATGACTGAGAGCGCGACAGGTGGAGGGTGAGGTGGAGGGACACTGAGGCGGAGGGGTCTGGGGATGTGGAGACGGGATAAGATGTGGAAGGAACACACACCAACAGGGAGTTGGTATGAAGGGGGGGGGGGGGGGGTCAGTTATTCGAAGGCTGTGATGCAAAGGCACATACGTAAGCAACACATGTTGTGCATGGCATGTCTGGATCATGGTGACTTTTGTAGATATACCATCGTCTATTAGCTAAGCCAAAAAAGCACATATATTATAAGTCTCGCTTGTGGTAAATCCCAACGAAGCAAAGGCTAATCTGCTGGCTTTTGTCCAATAACTTGCACTCCACAATTCAAGACTATAATTCTTTAGTAAGATTCCGGGTGGGCTAAACAGCTACAACAACAAAATCAAAGTATCTGAAAGGTAAAAGCAGCACGCAACAACAGCGAAAGACAACATGATGACTCATCAACAACAGCGAAAGACAACATGATGACTCATCAAGGCAACCTCCTGTACCCAACCCTTTCTTCCTCATGCAAGCGTCAGGACACGCTGAGCACGTGCCCCTTGCACAAAGCACTGTCACAGCCATCCCCTACACCCTCTTCTCTTTATCATTAACCAACTTGGCATCAAATAACAGGAAGCAGATGATCTCACGACTGCACTAAGCAGGTGACACCTTGCGCACCCGGCCATCGGCCAGAAGGATGACCGTCAGAATTCAATGACTTAAAATTAGGGGTGCACGAGCGTCAAACCATCCGATCTCTACCACGCTTCGCACACGGGCCGGTTGCTTTTACGTCAATGCCGATGCCTTTACGTGCACCCACCCGTCAATCTCTCGGAGAAGAAAGAGACTGGAAGAACTCAATCGACTCCACACAAAAAAGATGCACGAGTATTTCGACACCCGATACCTATTAGCTATCCCTGGCGCTTCGCATAGGCACTGGTCAGCTCTTTTCATCCTGATGCTGAAACCATACACTTACACACTCATCTCCTCATGCAAGAAAAAAGAGATCAGACAGTGAGCAGTAAGGTCTCACATGCTATCACCAACATTTTGCACACACAAAACAATCCATCCCAAAACAGCAAGGTGTTAGCATGGGCCAAACAGCCAATAACGCTCAGGCATCCATTCTATTCATCTGCCGCTGAAGTGATAATGGGTGGGTCGACCTCAAAAGAGTGGTTGACCCGTATCCCTGAATAGCCACTAAAAGCCGCACCCGGCATAACAAAAAAAAAACCACTACAGCATTATCTACCCCCAGTAGACAATGCAAGTGACCTCACACGAAAGGGTCAAGCACACCTGGACTGGACACCTTTTTTGTCTGCTTCTTTTTCCTTTGTTAACACACACGACCTTTTTTGTCTGCAGTGTCTGCACCGGGCCATAATGTTGGCGCGAGATTGCAGAAAGATTGGAACATCGGCTTAATCGCGGGACCTCTACCTGAACCCTTTTGAAGGACAATGTCAACAATGACTCCCTTCACGCGCAGCCAATCGGATACGACGACGCTAATGATGACCCTGTCATCAGCCAATCAAAATGTAAGGTATCAGACAATGTCAACAATGACCCGGTGCATCAACCAATCAGTGAGCTAGAACGTACACAACCTGCACCGACAAAACAACATAGTCCACAGTCTACCGTTCCATCGCTTAAACCGTTAATTAGTGTTCCCTCGTCCGCGTCCGTGTCTTTGTCTATCTCAAAACAACTTACCCTTCAGTCTATATCATTCTCCTCGCCGAAACAGTTAATAAGTGTGATCACTTCTTCGCCGAGTCCTTTGTCTATCTCAAAACAACTTACCCTTCAATCTATATCATTCTCCTCGCCGAAACAGTTCATTAGTGTACCCTCTTCCGCATCCGTTTCTTTGTCTATCTCTAGTTCATTATTGTACCCACTTCCGCATCCGCTTCTTTGTCTATCTCGCTGTTCCTCCAAGGCCTTGTTGACGTGTTATTAAGTTTAATAATGCAGGCTACTGTTCAGTCAAGCGGGGGAGGTGTGCGCGCAAAGTGTTCAACTCGGAGACAGGGGTGGACCTACGTGGTCTCTTTAATTCTATGTCCGCTTCGTTATCTTTTCTGGAGCTTGCGATAATGACACCCAGTGTTTGAACCGTCTCGGGTTTCAGCCGCACACTCACAAAAGAAAAAAGTGGGAGGGGGCGGGGGTAGAAGACCGTTATGCACGATGCACTTCCGGTCTTTTTTTTTTTAATTCGTTGATTTTTCATTGATCATCACCTGCCTACCGATACCCGCTCCGCACTCTCCCTCCACCCCTCCCTCCCCTCCTTTGTGAAACCTACAACACGTACACAACCAACGTGGCTGTTACCCCAGGGCGACATGATGGGGCTGGGGCTGGAGCGGAGGGATGGAGAGGCGACATTACAATAACTGCAGGAAGCAAGAATGGGATTGTGAGCCGATGCAAGAATGGGATTGTGAGACGATCCAAGAATGGGATTGTGAGACGATGCAAGCATGGGAATGTGAGACGATGCAAGAATGGGATTGTGAGACGATGCAAGAATGGGATTGTGAGCCGATGCAAGAATGGGATTGTGAGACGATCCAAGAATGGGATTGTGAGACGATGCAAGAATTGCCCGGTAGCTCAGTTGGTAGAGCACTGGACTTGTGATCGGAAGGTCGCAGGTTCGAATTCGGGCCGGGACGGACACGGGTCAACTTTATGTGCAGACCCAGAGACGGAAGCCATGTCCCACCCCCGTGTCATCACAATGGCACGTAAAAGACCTTGGTCATTCTGCCATAAGTGCAGGTGGCTGAATACACCTAAACACGCAGACACCTGGGTAGCGCGACTCCGTTGCTGCTAGCTTTCCACTGGGAGGAAGCGACCCGAATTTCCCAGCGATGGGACAATAAAGTAATGAAAATGAAAATGAAATGAAAATGAATGGGATTGTGAGACGATGCACACAAAAAGACCCAAGTGTTGACCTGTTTTGGTTAACAGCGCACCTGATTTTAACAGATGTAATCCTTACACACATTTAAGCCATTACTAGTCTTACAGATTGTCCAGTACCTTATCCAGATTAAAACAGACAGAAATTCGAGAATTCAAACTTGTTCTTTTCTTTGTCTGGAAAACAAAAACACAATCCAAAAACAACGAAGGAAGTACAACGAAATTACATCGTTCCCAAAAGAAACCCCCAGACATCGGGAAAACACGTGATAAGCAGGACAACAGCAATCAATCTTGACCATTAACACGACAAAGAAAGAAAACGAGACACGACGCGGACCTGAAGTAACCGGCGGAGGGTGTGGTTTTTTCTCGGGAGGGGGGAGGGGGGGGGGGGGGAGTGGGTTAATGAAGCTCCGAAAGGACTGGACAATGACAAAATGGGGGGGTCAGACAGACAGGGACGTCACAGCGGCCGCTTGGACACTGACCAAAGAGGGGCCGGGAGAGACACTTTGCTCATTTAACCTACTTGCCTTTCTCACGACATGCGTAAAGAGCATTAGGTGGTTGTTTTTCGTAAACAAGGTGTACGGCATTGCTTGTTCTTCGTGGCAAACGCGGAACTTGTAAATAAATGCAGTTAGGTAATTACTACGACGAAAGTACTAAAACGAGCATAGCTGTACGTATGATTTAACGCGTGCTGTCTCCATGCACGCCAAGAAGATCTTATTAAAAATCTGATAACAAGATTAAAGCGATCGTATTTGACACATTCTTGTTGGCAGACATTTTGTGTCCAATCACTTTCAGACTAAACACTGGTAACGAAAGTGACCCCAAATCATAAATGTACAGGTTAACACTTATGGAGAACAAGGTACCGCCCATGCAATATTAACAAAATACCTACAGTCCAATCCGAACAAACGTGCACGTAACAAATGTGTATGTTAAATTTTCTTCTGGTTTACGTGAGTTGCTATATATACAAGCAAGCGTTTCCCGGAAATTCGATGTTCATTCGTTGTGAGTCAACGTAAAATTTCTAAATTTCTCAGAATTTCATTAACAAAGTTCATACCTAAGACTTTAAAATTGGCAATCTAGTGGCTGCTCCGCCTGGCGTCTGGCATTATGGGGTTAGTGCTAGGACTGGTTGGTCCGGTGTCAGAATAATGTGACTGGGTGAGACATGAAGCCTGTGCTGCGACTTCTGTCTTGTGTGTGGCGCACGTTAAATGTCAAAGCAGCACCGCCCTGATATGGCCCTTCGTGGTCGGCTGGGCGTTAAGCAAAACAAACAAACAAACAAACATTAACAAAGTTGAAAATGAAAGTCTAGAAGGACAGGTAAAACTCTGATTTATACACAGACGTATACAGTACAACTTAGAAACAGGGCTTGTGGAGTGAAAGGGACAGAAAAAGACAAATAAGAGGTATGGGTACACTAAGTAACCCTACGTGTCGCACTAAGAAGCACAGAAAGCAGTGTAATTAGAACGACTGTCGCTGGACAGTGACAGATTAACACTATCCCTAAAAGCTTAGCTTATAACGGGGACAGAGCAGCTGGACATACGGCTTGAATTATTCACGTAAGCCGTAGACAATAGGCGGGCTGAAAGGGGGGGGTGGGGGGGGGATATGGGGCGCGTGCGTTCGTGCGTACGTGCATATGTGTGTGTGTGTGCGTGTGCGTGTGCGTGTGCGTGCGTGCGTGCGTGTGTGTGTGTGTGTGTGCAGTGGGTATGTTGGACAGGAGGAGGGGGTGATGGACGGGGCGATGTATTCGGGAGTTAGTGGGAAAGTAACGTGTGTAGGTGTAGTACGAATGTACACATTATTTTTATACAGAGTTATGGCTCTTCAAAGATATATTCAAAACACACATATCTAGAAGGTAGTTTTTTTTAGTTAAAAAATATATGTTTACTACTGCTTGTGAGCGTGGCCAACGTTGCAAAGGACACTGTAACAGTACATTGCACAACAAGAAATTCCTCCGAGGTAGGAAAAACACCCCCGTCCTTACCATTCTCACTGCCATCAACTGAGAAGGTTATTTCCCTTTGACCATTAATATGTCCCTCTATAAGTCCTTGTAGAATCTTAATCCACCAATAACTCCCTAACCGTGTGTTTGACTGGTCCCAATTTTTGTAAGGACCGTCTCAGGAATGTATAGAACCTGTTCACCAAGTTTGGTGACGATCGGTCCGTTCATTCTTGAGATCTATATGCGAACACAAACACACAAACAAACAAACACATCGACCGAATCCTATACACACCCCTATACCGGGGGTGTAAAGACATTGTGTTCCCAGGAATTGCGAATTAATAATTGTCCAAGTGGATGATCCGATCCTATGGAAAAGCCAGAATAGATCTGAGACGGTGAGCCAAACTTTTGAATGTATGTGCTTGTTAAGACCAGGACTTCGCATTTAAAATTCAATCAGTCAATAAACGATTGGTTTCAAACTCAAACTGAAGTTCCATTCCGTCCCGAACAAGAAATTCCTCCGAGGTAGGAAAAACACCCCCGTCAAAGGGAAATAACCTTCTCAGTTGGTGGCAGTGACTGAGTGAGAATGGTTATTTCCCTTTGACCATTAAGATGTCCCTCTATAAGTCCTTGTATAATTTTAATCCACCAATAACTCCCTAACCGTGTGTTTGACTGGTCCCAATTTTTGTAAGGACCGTCGCAGGAATGTATAGAACCTGTTCACCAAGTTTGGTGACGATCGGTCCGTTCATTCTTGAGATCTATATGCGAACACAAACACACAAACAAACAAACAAACAAACAAACAAACACATCGACCGAAACCTATACACACCCCTATACCGGGGGTGTAATAAAAGCTGAACTCAACACTGGTTGGATGGGATGAGAATGTCGGTCATTCAGTTGAGGAGGGAAGGACCAAGGCAGCAGTGAAATGGGGGTAGAGGTGGCGCTCGTAGGTTAATCATTATAATGGTTTTTCAGCGTTGAAAGGTGGACAGTCCCCCATGGGTCATCGGGTCAGCCATACCAATGGCCTGAGGTCAAGGTCGTTTTTGTGTCGTCTGATTTAGGCTACCTGCACAGTGTTGCCTTGTGTTTTACCTGTGTGTATTAGAATAATAGACATGACACGTTTAAGGAGCAGCGTAGGTCAGGTCTACTTGAGGAGTGTATGGGTGTCTGCATGTTATCCACACCATGACAAATATCAACGACTTTCATGTTGTATGGCGGAATACATTCCTTTTCTTCTTCTGATTGAAACAAGTTCCATATTTCAATATTAAGATCTGTCAAATAGGGATCTTCTTGACTTGCCTTTAGCTTTGTTATGTTGAAACAGCGGACACGATGACCATTGTAAATTGCTTAAACACACACACACACACACACACACACACACACACACACACACACGCACGCACGCACGCACGCACGCACACACACACGAACACGCGCGCACACACACACACACACACACACACACACACACACACACACACACACACACACACACACGCACGCACGCACGCACGCACACACACACGAACACGCGCACACACACACACACACACACACACACACACACACACACACACACACACACAGCAAACATGTATAAGTAAAGTATAAAACAATTAATTCATAGGCCACGCCTTATCAGCATTAAACGCAATAGAATGTCAACATAATTACTAAACAGCTACAAATTGCACTGGACCACCACCCCTTTCTTCTTCCTTAATAGCCAAATTCCACCCTCGCATAGATCCAACCCACATCCTCCAACCCGATTCTCATTAAAGCTTGACGATATTACAGATGCTTGCCATCTGTCTTGCCGTTAATTAGACCAGCCAGCTACTTCATGAACATTTCAATATGTTACATGGTTCTGCTGTTGGAAAATTTATCTGGCGGTTTATTCGACCCTGGCCCCGTAATTAACACTTCCATATCCAAACTCTCTCTCTCGCTCTCTCTCTATTTCTCTCTTTCTCTCTCTTGCTCTATTTTTCTCTTTCTCTCTCTCTCTCTCTCTCTCTCTCTCTCTCTCTCTCTCACTATCTCCCTCCCTCTCTTCCTCCCTTCCTCCCTCCTTCTCTCTCTCTCTCTCTCTCTCCCTCCCTCTCTATCTCTCTCCCTCCCTCTCTATCTCTCTCTCTATCTCTCTCCCTCCCTATCTCTCTCTCTCTCAATCCCTCTCTATTTCTCTCTCTCTCCCCCCCCCCCCACCGACTCTCTCTCTCTCTCTCTCTCTCTCTCTCTCTCTCTCTCTCTCTCTCTCTCTCTCTCTCTCTCTCTCTCTCTCTCTCTCTTTATCCCTCTCTCTCTTTCTCTCCCTCTCTTTATCCCCCTCTCTCTCTCTTCTATTTTTCAACAAATTCAAGTTTTCTTTATACCTTCTCGCCAATTATGTAGATCCAGCTGAATCTATCCGTTACCCCCTTGCACCCCAGTCCCGCACGCTATCCCTCCAACATCTTTACCTGTCTACCTATCTCATATGATTACCAAAACACATCCTCTATCCGATCCGTCTTCCTTAGATTTTCTTGCAGCATAGTTTCTTTTCACAGTCCCCCCCCCCCCCCTCTCTCTCCTTCCCTCCCTCTCTCTCTCTCTCTCTTTCTCTCTCCCTCCCTCTCCATCTCTCTCTCAATCCCTCTCTATTTCTCTCCCCCCCCCACCGACTCTCTCCCTCCCCCCCTTTCAGCTTAATCTATCCATTTACGTCTACCTCCTCCGTTTGCTCTTTCTGTCCGATCGTACACCGGTTTTTTTCTTTCAATATACATATTTTCCATATGTTACCGCCCTTCTAACATTATCTATTTACATCTACATCTCCCCCCCCCTCTTTTTTCCTTCTGGTCCCTCCTGTCCCCACCCCCACCCAACCCCACCCACTCCAACATAACACTTCTCAGCCCGTACCTCCACCTCCACCCGATCCTTCCGTTGTTCTGTTTTCTCTTCCAATGTATGTTTTCCATATTGTCCTACCCCTTTCCAGCTTTTAATCTATATCCAACTATATACATCGACTTATACACAACCCCCATCTCCTCTTAGCCCCCCCCCCCTCCCTCCACCCGCCCTCCCTCTGCGTTTTGGGTGGGTGCACAGAGGGAGACGGGCAGAAGAGCAGTATGTTTTCTGGTCGGATGAATGTTATGACAAGACAGGGCCGCTCACTGCAGGGCTTTAGACAGATGGAGATTCCAGCCCCCCTTGTCTTGCTGCCAACTTAAAGGCCCGGGATCGTTGCCTTTGGTCTCTTTTCTTTTCTCCAATATTCAAAAACAAACACGAGTGTAAACCTGGTATTACACAGAAGTTTTTGTTGTCACAACAGCACAAGGTTTGTGACCACCCGTGGATTCCAAAGCCAAATCTCTCAAGTTTTGGTCCCCCCGCCCCCAATATTTGAGAAAAAAACAACGAGTGTAAACCTGGTATCACACAGCAAGCCATGTAGTATTCTGTTTCTCCTACATTCTGTAATTGCGTGGCTTCTGCCTCAAACTGCCAGACGGCTCTGTCGCTTTTGATCGACTCACTTCCGCCGGAACTTGAAACCTTTTTACTTGACTTGGCAACCCTTCATTCGCATCATAATTCGTTCGCTTTTTCTTACAATGTGAGGGTTTACTTTGAACATTGCATCAGGTAACTTCGAGCATAATGTTTTCTGTTCCAAAGGATAATGGAAACTATTCGCCTAAAGGACGATAGAAAAAGAAAGAAAGAAAGAAAAACTTGCGCTGTCGTGTCACTGAGGTCGGAATGTCCATGTTGACCACCCGTCGTTTTCCAAAGTCAAAGCTCTCACGTCAAAAGCGAAATAAGAATTATAGCGTCACGTTGAAGTTCTCAAAATGCTCTCAGCTCAGGGGAAACAACAAAGTATTTTCGAGCATTGAAAAATTACTTCTGAATTCTCTGCCAGGCAGTAGTTTGACCCGACTCCATTTCCATGATATACACACATGTGAAGAGATGGTTTATTTATCACATGGGTGGTCTCTCTTACGTACGTAGGATAAAGAAGTACAATGTTCTGCAATGCATGGATGAAAGTAAATCATTCCCAACATAAGGAAACTCACATGCCGGAGGCAGGCAAACACTTTTCAATTTGTCGGAATGCCTGAATAATTTGAAACGTTTTTTCCTTATTCACGCTGTTTCCGTCAGCACCAATACAAATCAAGATGTATAGGCTCCCCACAGTGCGCGTCCCTGCGTCATATACGCACTAGAAGCCGAAAACACGTACTGGAAATGGAGGGGGTCCATGGACGCACTAAACTTTAAAATAGCGGGTCCTGGGACACACTACATTTCTTTTATCGTGCGTACCGTAATTCCTTTTTCAGGCAGCGAGACCACAACGTTTTATAAGTACTCCGGGACGTTTTGGTTTTTGGAGCCTTGAAACCATCTAAAATTCTGCAGTGGGGGGTTCATGGACCCTCTAAAAATTCTGCAGTGGGGGGTTCATGGACCCTCTAAAATTCTGCAGTGGGGAGTTCATGGACCCTCTAAAAATTCTGCAGTGGGGGGTTCATGGACCCTCTAAAATTCTGCAGTGGGGGGTTCATGGACCCTCTAAAATTCTGCAGTGGGGAGTTCATGGACCCTCTAAAATTCTGCAGTGGGGGGTTCATGGACCCTCTAAAAATTAAAAATGGGGGTCCCTGGACCCTCTAGGAGGGCCGTCCGTGGGGAACCCTGGTAATTGTACGACTCAGACCCTTTTTTGCAGGCTCGCCCTGCTCGGTTGCGTCGATGTTTTTTTTCTTTTCTTTAGTTGTTATGCATGCCTCAACATCCCCCTTCCTCTTCACTGCTCCACAAAGGGGCGGAGCAAGATTATGACGCCGGGGCCAAATTGTTGAAATACGAATTGATATTCACCCCGCATCAGCGGTACCACTAAGACAGAACGCGCTAACTTTTGAGGACGAGCAAGGGTGGGGAGTGGAGAGAAGGGGTGTTGGAGGAAAGTGTCTGTGTGTGGGGGGGGGGGGGGGCATCTACGCGTGCGTTCATGTGCGTGTGTGTGTGCGTGCGTGCGTGTGCGTGTGTGTGTGTGCGTGTGTGTGTGTGTGTGGGTGTGTGTATTTGCATGTGTGTCCATCTCCCTCGGTCTGAGAAACATTACACAGAGACTTTCAGAGATGTTAAAAAAATAATAATAATGCAACATTGCGCGTGTCAGTCATCGTCCGAAACATCGAAACTGGTTATTGCAATCCTCGATGAGAGATCATTTCTAAGATTACTCGATCGGGCGTCTGCTACGAGCATAATCCATCGCAACAGTAGATGGGAAAAAATTAACAGGAAACAAAGCTCAAATAATAACGGCGTCACCAAGAAGATCTTATCAAATAGATTATCTAAATCTTCGAAAACTCTTTTTTCTTTGTTTGTTTGTTTTCTGTTTCTTTGTTGTAGGGTTATTTCACACAAAAATCAAGAGAGGGAGAGGGATGGACAGACAGCGAAGAGGGTAGAAGCAGTAACATCATTTGTAGGAATTGCGGGTTAAAGGTGCAATACCGACTTAAGTTAGGAAGCATATTTATTCTTACTGCACAGCAGAAAGAACAAAGAACGAATACAAAAACTTTCAAGGGGAACACTGAATCACTCTGTAACGGACAGAAAGCTTAACTAAACTGACAAGATAAATGGTTAGGTGACGAAAACCTGAGCTAAAAAAACAAAAGGCAAAAAGAAAATAAAGCACACACAAACAAAACACACACAAATCTCACACAAAACTCCCACCAACAGTTTCACTTTCGCACAAATTAAACATCAAACAACACAGGAAAAGGTAAACTCATTTCGCCGTCACAAACTCGTCCGAGGTTTCTGCCCTAGAAGTCACAAATCAGCACAAATAATCGGCTGTTAGCCTCAAAGTCAATTTGAACCTTCCGTCATCAAGTGTTATCTCTAGAACATTAACCCCCGCCAACCAAACTGACGTGCTTTGCTAAAAAGCACCCCCGCTGTGGCAGTCAGATGATGAACAATAATTAAAAACGTCACGTATTTTTGTGTGTTTTTTTTTTTGCTTTCGCCTCCGTTGCACCAGGAGGAACCTCTCGGGTTGTTTCCCCTGTTATCTCTGTCATCTTTATGCGAGAGAATGAAATAGCACAAAACAAACCGCCATATTTTCTCAACCCCCCCCCCCCCCCCCCCCCCCCCCCCTCCCCCCCCTCCCTCACCACTCTTGTTTCTTGTTCTTATTTCTTTCTTTACCTTCTATTTCTTCCTTTTGCACATTTGACACTTTTTGTGTCCGTGTGTAACTTCTGTTTCCTAACATAAAATGTTGCCCAACACGTAACACATCTATGACAAAACGTCACTAAGCCTTAGCACAACAACAACAAATAGCAACTGCTATAGGATCATTCCTTCTTCGTCCTTTTCGAATCTCTTCTCTCAAATCCTCCTCATCTTATCGTCTGATGGAGGCGACAAAAACAAGGAAAAAGGACCTGAAAAGACGAAAAGCTGGCCTGGTTCTTTATCCAGCCAATCAACATTAAAACCTTCATCTTCTCGCACTCACAGACTCCCTAGCCCCTTCTCTGCCTTTATCTGGCCAATCAGCATCCATCATTACCGAAGCCTGACGGGAAAACTAAACGAATGTGTCTGTCTATCCGACACCATTTTGTTTTCCAGACATCCTGCAGCCAGGCTCTCTTGTTTTTCCTCACCTAGGATATATTAGCTCCCTCTCCCTCTCCCTCTCTCTCTCTCTCTCTAGCTAGTAGCATCCTGTTCTCATTGCCAAAGTCTGTGTCTCTCTCATTTTCTCCCTGGTCCCGGCAAAAGCTTGGCCTTGTCGCGGAAGATTACCCATTATTACGCGCGCACCAAACAAAAGACGCAAATGTCATTTTAATTTCGTATCGATCCGGGCAAAAATATTGAAAGGGGAGAGCAGTCGGCGCAAAGGGAGAAAATCCAATCTCGTGTACTAATCTGACGAGTCTGAGTCTTTCTCTCTCACTCTCGCCTGACTGTGTGTAGCTGGATGAAAGTTGAGTTGCTGCCCTTTGTTTCCAAGGGACGTAATCACCAGCAACGCGACAATGGCCGGCTTACGTACTTCCTGTTTCCACTGTTTTCGGACGTAATTATCACTGTCATTTGCAGCCCAGGAGAAGCCTATACGTCTGCTTCTCTCTCTCTCTCTCTGGCTTTGACTTATTTATAGGTTTCTCTGCTCAAATGCTATCTTGATATTTATTTTGTATCCTTTCAAAGGAAGGGAGGAAGATTCATTGTAGGACATGCAGTTCCATTTCGATATCCCTCATTCCGTGTTTAAGCCTGTGTGTGCGACATTATTCCTCTATGTCTCTTTCTCTCTCTGTCTCTGTCTCTCTCTGTCTCTGTCTCTCTCTATGTCTCTCTCTCTCTCTCTCTCTCTCTCTCTCTCTCTCTCTCTCTCTCTCTCTCTCTCTCTCTCTCTCTCTCTCTCTCTCTCTCTCTCTCTCTCTCTCTCTCTCTCTCTCTCTGCGTGTTGAAATACCCATGCACTATATGAACAGGAATAATATAATTAGTGTGCATGTTTGACCAAGTTCTCTCTGCCTTGATTTCCCATCGGATTCAATATTGATAATGACAGACTGACTTCCAGCCCTAACTCCTTTCCTCCCCCCCTTGTCTTCATCTCCTACCATCTCTCTGCAGGAATAATACCAAAAGGAAGACATAGACATAGACAAAGAAAACTGAATTATCTCAAAAATATAAATGCATGTGTGTTATATACATATATATCACAGCATTAGACAGCATACACCATATAAAACAGCAACAGTCCCGGCATGCACAGCAAAAATACTACCATTGAACATCACTGCAAGTTTCTGATGGCTACGTTCATCGGTAAAACAGAATCATCATACATGATCAGGCAGTAACAGTGTGCTAAACAACGTGTCTACAATTTGCCATTACCGTTCGCCGTAGACACAGCGTTACGAGTAATAAGCTCGATCGCTCTTCGTTGACTCCTGCATGTATTTTGTTACCCTCTGTACTTTTCACTGTTCGTACGTTATTGTCAATGTGTTTTTACTTTCTAAAGCAAAAATAGTCAGCAATGTATTCATATCTTTATGCAATTCTGTATACGTAAACAGTTAACACATATCTTTATGCATATCTTCAATCATAAACACAGACACAATTGCATACATGCGCACTCACACACAAGCACAAAACATCCCCTCAAACCCATCTTCCCCCCTCCCCCCCCCTACTCACCACCCACAAAAGCTCAAATGAAGGCACGTGCACAACTCCACACAAGATAAAAACACAGACACATAAACCCAAACAAAGATCCTCTCGGGACAGGTTTCCCCCCTATATCAACAGCAAAATGACAATTCATCTATTCTTTCTTTTTTTCATCAGGCCAAAAAAAAAAATTGTCTGTTTAGGGTAACATGACCAAAAAAAGTAGGGTCGGTAGGTAGGTAGGGGTTTTTTTGTTTTTGTTTTTTTTGTGTGTGTGTGTGTGTGTGTAAATGCTATGTTGGCTGAACATTCACTTCTTATATTTGATGAATACATGTTTCAAAACTAACGTATAAATAAAACAGAGAGAAAGGGAGAGAAAGAAACGCCAAATGTCTCTTTTTAGCATTTTTACCCCTTTTTTTTTTCTTTTTTTTTTTGAAATAAAAAAAAAGTTTTTGGGTCGGCGCCAAATCGATAGGGTCGGTCGGGTTACCCTAAACAGACAATTTTTTTTTTGGCCTTAGGGAAATTTCCTATTTAGATAGAGTCGAGCGATAAGAACCTTACGTATCCAAAGCCGTCCTTTATCTTTTACTCTCATGTAACACTGCGACATGTACACAGAGCTGTTCCCGCACAATACCTCCCTGTGTTGTAATTACCCCTTCCACATTATCAGCCAAAAGGCTGTAAGTGGGGAAATATCACTGAACAACCAAGGGATCTTCTGGTAGGGAAGTCGTTGTCGTTTATCTTCACCGTAGCGCATTGGAAAGCTTTCAACACAATCCTCAAATTTATATTCATCATGATGAATAACTCGGCTCAATACTCGGGGAAAGCAAACTAATTACTTCAGCCATTAGCGGTTCGATAGAAGTTATTAAGGTTCCGAGCTATGAAATTAGCCGGTAGAGAAGACGCATTAAAAAGATACAAGGATAACGGTTCTGATGAGGCTGTGTGTCCTATTGGTATTTGTTAAATCTACGTAGGCAGCCAATTATACAATGAAATTAAAAATGAAATCAACCTTGAGAAAAGAGCTATTGTTACGCATACAGCGCTATAGAATAATGTACGCGCGAGCATTTATTGTTGTCATACGTTGGCAACCGCCTGTACGACGGTATTCAATTAACTGTCTTAGATAATGTAGTATGATTATTAATGGCCAGAAAAGTTCTGCCAATCCTACCCAGAACATACCGCAATGGAGAATGAGTGTTAGACTAAGATATATCATGAAAAGAAAGGCAACTAACAAAAATCTCCCAAAGGATCTCTCCCTCTCTCTCCCCCCTCTCCCTCTCTCTCTCTCTCCCTCTCTCTCTCTCTCTCCCCCCCCCCTCTCCCTCTCTCCCCCCTCTCCCTCTCTCTCCCTCTCTCTCCCCCCTCTCCCTCTCTCTCTCTCCCCTCTCCCTCTCTCTCTCTCCCTCTCTCCCTCTCCCTCTCCCCCTCTCTCTCCCTCTCCCTCTCTCTGTCTCTCTCTCTCGCTCTCTGTCTCTCTCTCTCTCTCTCTGTCTCTCTCTCTCGATAACTATCCGCAATCAGACAAAAACATGATTACATTAATCAATCTTCTTCTTCTTCTTCAGCGTTCGACGATGCATTAATCAATCAATCAATGACGCTTATATCGCGCATATTCCGTGGGTACAGTTCTGGGCGCTCTGCAGTGATGCCGTGTGAGATGAAATTTTATACGGCCAGTAGATTGCAGCCATTTCGGCGCATATTTACCTTTCACGGCCTATTATTCCAAGTCACACGGGTATAGGTAGACAATTATTAACTGTGCCTAAGCAATTTTGCCAGGAAAGACCCTTTTGTCAATCGTGGGATCTTTAACGTGCACACCCAATGTAGTGTACACGGGGGGAGGGTTCGGACTAACCCAGATGGTCGATCAAATCAGAACTTCAGGTCAAAGCAAAAATATTGTAATTTACAAAATCACTGCATGCCATTTTAATTTCATCGCAGACATTATCACTTTGACATTTGGCTCTTCTTGTTTAGTGCGCAATTGAAAGAGTGCATCTGAACTATGAAATGTTCGTAGGGTGCTGACCGAGCCATGTGAAGTACAAACACGGGTCCGTTCACATTTTGACCCTAAGCATCATTATCACACACATTAAAACAAATGTTCGACCTGAGAGAGAGAGAGAGAGAGAGAGAGAGAGAGAGAGAGAGAGAGAGAGAGAGAGAGAGAGAGAGAGAGAGAGAGAGAGAGAGAGAAACTTGCAAAAAGTAGAAGTAAAATAATTATCATGTGCTCCATGTTTGTGAGTTGCCTGCTCATCACGAATCAGCATCGGCAAAGAAAACAGAAAAAACAAAATCTTATTTCTGTAACAGCTTTGCACAACACGATGGTATGCGTGTATCAGTAAATACACATCTCGTACTTCCTATAAGCGGAATGATCAGGACAACAACACAAATCTGGAAGTGTGGGCAATGGGGCAGGGGCAGCAGAGGGAGGGAGGGGTGGGATGGGAGAGGGGGGGCGGAGGGTAGGTTAAACCATCACCATCAACCAAGCGATGGCAAAATCAGTGGCAAGGTGGAGAAAACATGTAAATGACAAAAGCCGTGCTCTGGCTCTGGCCCCTGTTTTGTGACTGCAGGCAAAACTGGCATCAGTCTATTTTCCTAACCCTATGATTTCATTCCCATAGCGTGGATGGCTAAGTACATCTTCCACAACCCAGTCTAGAGACATCCTGCTTGCTGCCGCGCGAGCCGAGAACATTTTCCCTCTTTATCTTCACTGCGCTGGCTGCAAAACCCCTCCGCGCAGAGGTGTTTTTCGACACCTCAGACACAGGGTGAATCCATTTTGTGTCCTTTTTTTGTGCCAGTCTTGGAGGCAGAAAATATAAGTATG
Source organism: Littorina saxatilis (assembly GCF_037325665.1). Classification (NCBI taxonomy): domain Eukaryota; kingdom Metazoa; phylum Mollusca; class Gastropoda; order Littorinimorpha; family Littorinidae; genus Littorina; species Littorina saxatilis. Next base: position 9,502,878 of record NC_090245.1, on the reverse strand, counting down.
GACTCTCTGTTCAGCCGTTTTGCTGGAAGAGACATAAGGTGGAGGGTAAAGAGGGTGTCAATCACCTGAAGACGGTTTCATCGTTAGTTTTGTTGTTGTGAAGTGCGAGAAGGAAAGGAAAAGCCATCGGCTGCGCACATATTATTAACAACACGCGCGACACACACGGACAGCCAGGTACGCGGTACATCAAGGATGGGTATGAGATAAAGCTGACACACACGGACAGCCAGGTACGCGGAACATCAAGGATGGGTATGAG
>NC_090245.1:9474880-9502416 GCF_037325665.1 Littorina saxatilis | reverse complement strand
TTCTCTCTCTCTCTCTCTCGCTCTCTCGCTCTCTCTCTCGCACTCTGTATTGCCAGAGAGCGTTGCCTGACTTCTGGAAGCAGAGAAGAGCCAAGGAGCAGTGCGGCATGCACATTTTGGCCTTACGTTTCATATGCGCCTAATTGTTTCAATAAGTGGAACATGCCAAGCTACCATTGTTCTCAAACTACGTTCATGTTAGGAGGGAGAAAAAAGTCCCAAATATTTCTGTTAAAAGCTCTAACACGACTGACATTCATACTAATAAAAGTCGCGACTCTGGAGTGCATGAATGCCACCTTAAAATCAAGACTAGTCCATTTTTGAGCACACAGAGAGAGAGAGAGAGAGAGAGAGAGAGAGAGAGAGAGAGACAGAGAGAGACAGAGAGAGAGAGAGAGAACTTTAAACTTTATTTATTTATCGAGGGTAACAGAATAAGCAAAGTATCCATGCTTTTTTTCGTCCGGCCCTCGCCCATTGAGGGTATACATAACTAGAGAGAGAGAGAGAGAGAGAGAGAGAGAGAGAGAGAGAGAGAGAGAGAGAGAGAGAGAGAGAGAGAGAGAGAGAGAGAGAGAGAGAAAGAGAGTGGAAGGGGGGTGGCAAAAGAGAGAGTTTGTGTGTGTATACTGGGGGGGGGGGGGGGTAATAGAGAGAGAGAGAGGAAAAGAAGGAAATCTTGGATCATTAACAGCGTTTACATTGCTGATGTTTCTGTAGGGGGTCCATGGAATGGGGCGGGTGAAGAGACAGGTTGTTTGATGGATGAAGGTGTGCAGCGATATTACGAAGCCGCTAATGACCCTCGCTCTCTTTCTCTCTCTCTCTCTCTCTCTGCTTACGTCTGCTGGCTTTATTTCAATAGCTGCAATACCACTTACCATTACAGAAAATTGCTCCATGGCTGTGCCCAGTGTCAGAGAATATTGTGTGCGTGGCACCGTTAGAAGAGGAGAATGTGAGTAAATCTTTGGTCCAGGGTTGCAAGGCAAGTGAAATATGGTCTTGTTGATTTGAAGCCTTGTTGATTTGAATTCGGTAGTAGTCTTGGGTTTGAGTGCGGGGGGCTGAAGGGTTATTTTCCTCCTCCTCCTCCGCCTCTACATCCTCCTATTTCTCTAACTCCTCCGCCGCTGCATCCTCCTATTTCTCTAACTCCTCCGCCTCTGCATCCTCCTATTTCTCTAACTCCTCCGCCTCTCAGTGCATCCTCCTATTTCTCTAACTCTTCTTGGTCCTGATCTCCTCGTAGTTATTATTATTCTCCTCAGTTTCTTTGACTCAGTCTCTTCCTCTTATACCTCTCCTCCTCAGTCCTCTTCCTCTTCGTTCTGCTTCTTCTATTTCTCTCTCACCATTGCTGTCTTCGTCGCCGTTTTCGTTGACTGGCGAAGCCAATGTCTTCAGCTTATGTACCACCCGCAAAATGGAGCCACCCACTGGCACCCACTCCCCACCTACCTCACTTCAGCCATCCATTCAATTCGTGAAACATACACCTCTGGATAAACCCATTCACTCTTACACACTTGCCCCGAGAATCCACTCACAGTTTTAACAGTTTAACACCCACGAAATCGAGCCACCCACCCACCTCACTCTCCCCCAATCCATTCTATCCGTGAAACCTGCACCTCTGGATAAACCCATCCACTCTTACACAGTTACCCCTAGAATCCACTCACCCGTCCACTCACAGTCTTTACAGTTTACCACCCACGAAATCCACCCGCCCACCCCCCACCCACCTCACTCTCCCCCAATCCATTCTATCCGTGAAACCTACACCTCCAGATAAACCCATCCTCTCCCACCGCCCAAAAATCAGCCACCCAAGATGGTTATGGATCCGCCCAGACCTCCCCTCCCCATCTTTTAGCAGAAAAAAAACCCTTGTGCTCTTCCGCGCCCTTCGCTTGCTAAGCGGTGATCTTTGCTCATAAAACTGATGAAGATTATGCATGTAGACAGGAGGGTTACGCATCGCGACCGGGGAAGACGCGGGTACAAAAAGAAAGGAACATCTCTGCTGTGCTGGAGGTGCAATTTTTCTGCGTCGTTTATCAAAATTGCGGACGTTCTCATTACCGTTTTTCTCTGCCTTGCTGTCTGCGTGTGTGTTTTTGTAACACTCAATGTCTGTCTGTCTGTCTGTCTGTCTCTCTCTTCCGTTCACTTCTCTTATAGAAAGCCTTATTCCCGTTGGTGTATGTTTATCCCGCTCTGTTTTTCTGCCCACTCTCTAATTTCGCCTCCACGCCCCCCCCCCCCCCCCCCCCCACACCTCCTCTCTCTTCGCCTCCCTTTTTCCTCTTTCTACCCCCCCCCCCCTTCCTCTACCCTCCCTGTTCTTATTGGTATTTAACGCCCTCTCCCACTATCATCTTTTTACAGTTTTCCGGGGCAACGAATGAATCGTCTTGCGTAAACATGTTCCATGGCGAGCGCCTCTCCCTCCGGAGATCAGGCTGGGCGCAGAAACATTATCGGAAAACTACTTAGGTCTTGCGAGGATTCTTCTGCCCAGACAATGTGCAATTAGTTTCAGCTTTTGTCTTTCTTCTTTCGCTAGCTGCAAGTCTCGCCCTCCCCTCACTCTCCCCTCCTCACCCTCCACTCACCCCCTCGAACGCTTCGCTTCATGTCCACCCTCCTTTCAGTCCCTCCACACCCTCTCAGCCTCCCGAAAACCTTTACGTCCCAACGTCTCTTCTCTTCTGTAGTGTGTAGTAGTCTTTGACGTTCTGATACGTAGACCTTGTCCATTCTTGTCCGCAGACAGAAACAAGCATGGTTCCTGTCGTGGTGTAGTCTATAACGGCTTACTAGTGCCAAACCCTGGGGTTACCCATTATCACGTGATAATTACTAATTAACGCTGTCAGTAACTGTTTTCACTCGTTACTCATTTTCACGGGATAATTAGTTATTTTCTCGGGAAAATGACTAATTTTTAGTTTTGGCACTAGCAATCCGTCAGGAAGTAAGCCAAAACTAAAAATAAATAACAGGTGAAAGTAGTAATTTTCCCGGGAAAATGAGTAATTAACACGTGAAAATGGTAATTATCAAGGGAAAATTACTAATTTTCCCTTGATAATTACAATTATGAGGTTTTGGCACTAGTAAGCCCCTATGACGGCTTACTAGTGCCAAAACCTGGGGTTACCCATTATCACGTGATAATTACTGTTTTCACCTGTTTGTTACTCATTTTCATGGGGAAATTACTAATTTTTAGTTTTGGCACTAGCAATCCGTCAGAAAGTGAGCCAAAAATAAAAATTAGTAATTAACAGGTGAAAGTTAGAAATTATTCCGTGAAAATTAGTCATTTTCCCGGGAAAATTAGTAATAAACACGTGAAAATGGTAATTATCAAAGGAAAATTACTAATTTTCCCTTGATGATTACAATTCTGAGGTTTTGGCACTAGTAAGCCGTCATAGTAGTCATCTATGCTGAACACATTTCTTTTGTTCATTTATGTTCTGTTTACTCAGTATCCTTAAAACTAAATGATGTATGATTTTTTTCTGGTATCGTTGGCCTCATTATGATGGAAGTCGATACGTAGGTGTGTTAACTTCTTTGTTTCATTCTATCTTTTTCTTGAGGACAGATTCTTCTTCTTCTTCTTCTTCTTCGTTCATGGGCTTAGACTCCCACGTACACTCGTTTTTTACAAGAATGTTTCAAGGTGGTTGAATTTCTAACACGAACGTCCTTTCGTTAATCAGACCCTCCCCACCTCTCGCTCTCTCTCTCTCTCTCTCTCTCTCTCTCTCTCTCTCTCTCTCTCTCTCTCTCTCCCCTCTCTCTCTCTCTCTCTCTCTATCTCTCTATCTCCCCCCCTCTCTCTCTCTCTCCCTCTCTCTCTCTCTCTCTCTCTCTACCCCCCCCCCCCTCTGACCAAATTGCTCTTGTTACGTTCGGCGAGATGCATTCATATCTCTGTGTACTGTTTCTAACGGTTTTCAGGGGGCGAGGTTAAGAATTCTCAAACCGACGCCGTTCCACGGTCATTAAATTGTCGTATAGTCTCTTCATTCGATACCTGAAAGCAAAAGGAATATCCTGTGTGCCTTGCCACACACACTAACACACGCACTAAAAGACAAGTTCTAGTATGTTTACTCGGCAGTTCAGTTGCAAAGAAAGGGAGAAAAATCACAGTCAAGATGGCCGCCATTTTCTTGTCTGCTGTCTCTTCCAGAATGATAATCTGTTTTGCTGTTTGCTAATGGTGGAAGAGTTGGCCCGTTGTGTTTTAAAGGGGAGGGGGGGGGAGGATTTGGGGGTTGGGTGATGAGACGCAACATGGGCTCCTGCGAAGATGGGCCCGATAGGTGGAATGAAAAGAAAATCAAATTAAAGCAAGAGTGTGGAGAAGGCGGTCTCATGTTTCGCCGTCTATCTGGTAAGGAGTGCAGGAACACCGTAATTCCCCCAATCTGATGAGACTCCCAAAAATTGGACCACAGGCGCTTGGAACTTCTGTTTTTTTGTTGGTGGGTTTACGTGACAAGGACAAGCTGACTTACTCTTCAATTAACCAACCAACCAACCAACCAACCAACCAACCCAACGACCAACAGCGATATGAAGTTGAATAAAGACGTATAGAGTCACTCATATTAACGCAAATTAAACCTATCAAAGCGGCCTGAACACACGCACACACATACATACACGCGCGCACCCACACGCACGCACGGTCGCACACACACACACACACACACACACACACACACACACACACACACACACACACACGCACAGACCACTACCCAAAAACCTAACAGAGGTAAGCGTGTGGGTAAAGCTAATCACCTGTGGTTGAGTCGGGGGGGGGGGGGGGGAGTAAAAATCACGTGCTTTGAAACGCGCACAAGCACGCTCGTGTATTAACACGCAACTACAAAGCGTTGCATATTGTTAGTCCCTGGAGGAACATGCGATGGCGTGTCTCCAATGTGAATGAAAATAAATGTAGGACACGTTTTTTTTGTCAAAAAGTCATGTTGTTTTGTTTGATCTTGCTATTGAAAACAACCATGAACTAAACATTGGTAAAGGAACGCTAGCCTGCGACGTGTTGACGCACATTAACGAACCAACACCGACAATTCACGTACTCAAAGCAAGAACGCACGCAATCCCGCACGCACGTACGAACACAGACACACATGCACACAATCGTCTCCAGGCTTCCTTCCTCCCTCGTTTTATCCCTCTCTCTCTCCCTCTCTCTCTCTCTCTCTCTCTCTCTCTCTCTCTCTCATGTCTCTCTCTCTCTCTCTCTCTCTCTGTCTCTGTCTCTCTCTCTCTCTATCTCTCTCTCTCCTCTCTCTCTCTCTCTCTCTCTCTCTCTCTCTCTCTCTCTCTCTCTCTCTCTCTCTCTCGAAAATGCTTATGAAAGACACCAAACATGTAACTTCAATGAGTGCACGCGCGTGAAAGCGTGAATACGAACGTGATAACAAGGTGTTTTTATAAACTAAACATGTATTTATACATAATGACGAAACATCGAAATTAAATTCTCGTTACGTCACTGTGACCTAAAGACAATTTAATTAACATGATTCGTGTTTTTCTCGTGTTTTGCAGGAACTTGATACGGGTTCTTCGCCTGCATCAAACCAAATTTGATTGTATTTAGCCTCAGGTCTTGACTTATTATGACTAATACTTTCATTTATTTATCGCAACCAAAGAGGTTTATCTATGCACGTTGCTCGAAAAGTCAGCTAGCATGCTGACAGGGAAGGTGAAACAGAACATTTCGCTATTTGTTGATTGGATTGGTGTAATTTAAAGTGCTTGCGGTCAACAGGGAAGAGTATGTTGTGGGTTTCGCTCCAAGATTTCGCCCAGCGGCAAACTTTCACATTTTATGTGATGAGTTTATGTTTTGCCATGATTACTGCCTGCCTGCTCTGGTGCAAAATGCAGCAGAGAACGTGTGTGTCTATATGTGTGTGTGTCTATATGTGTGAGTGTGAGTGTGTATGTGTGTGTCTGTGTCTCTGTCTGTGTCTCTGTCTGTGCCTGAGAGTGGGCCTACGCGTTTGAATAATTCATTGGTAAGCAGAGCAGTTTCATTACTAGAATTGTCATAGCAGTTAATGGGTAATTAAGTTATTAGATACAAAATTCATCTTGGGTGTGACCTGCGTCACTGTCAATGCTTTTAAATCGTTATGCCCAGAGGGTAGTGCTGACAAGCGGCTGTTAATTCAGCTTTGGAAATTGAATAATTCATTGCACTGCTTTCGCTGTCGGTGTTTTTTGTGTGTGTGGTGTTTTTTGGTTGTTTGTTCGCTGTTTTTGTCAAAATGGTGGTACTAACTCGAAGAAATAAAAATTCAAAAGTTGCTTGAAATCATATTCTCTGATCAAAGAAAAAGGATGCATGCAAATGTTGGGAGAATAATAAGTTATATTAAGGTTCAGATAGAACCCTTTGGCCGGCAGTATAAAGGACCCTGGAAATGAAATCGTGTTTTTCCCGGAGAGAACTACGTAGAGTTTGCAAAATGAGAGAATAATAAGTTATATTATGGTTCAGATAGGCTGGCAGTATAAAGGACCCTGGAAGTGAAATAATATTTTTTCCGGAGATAACCACGTAGAGTTAGCTGAGTCAGCAACTGCATGTTCTGTCGCGATTACTGCATGTCCGGCTGGCTTTCCCTCATCGACCCATTCACCCTGCCTCCCCCCTCCCCCTCCCCTCTCTCCCCCCTCTCCTCTCTCCCCCCCCCCCCCCCCCATCTATGCGCCCCCTCCACACCTGTTTACTTTTCTTGGTTTGTTCCATCCCCTCAAGAAAATGTTGGTAAAGAAACTATAGGTGTCAGTCAATTGCTTATCAAAGATAGTCACAGACAGTCAGACAGAGAGAGCACACATGTAAAACGAGCTTCTAGAGCAAAAAAAACAACAACAATCAAGTAGCATTTAGACATTAACAAAAAATATACGCCTTTGCTGATAAAGCTTGCAATTTTCGGAGCCTGTTGCTGGACCTGGCAGGGGCAGACATCCATAAAAATTACAATTATCAACTCGCCAGAAAGCAGGAGCTAGGGAAAGACTAATAGTCTGCTGCGTGATTTAGGTGGCAGGCCGGGCTATTTTCATCTGCAATATTACTTTTCGTCTTAAATATTCTCCTCTGCCTGCTTCTCTTGTTTTATTGGCTGTTCTTTCTTCTTCGCGCGGCCCTCCCCTCAGCGTCAGTCGTCATCTTAGCACAGCCTCTTTTTTCCTTGGCTACTTTATTCCTTGGGCTGTTGAACCAGGTAGACGCACCCTCTACTCTCATTTTCCTGGATGTAGGCTGTCGATTTTCCTGTTGTCTTTGTCTGCCCGTCTCTCTGTCAATTCGTCAATCTGTCTGTCTCTCTGTCTATTCGTCTTTCTGTCTGTCTATGTGTCTGTCTGTCTCTGTCTATTCGTTTGTCTGTCTGTCTCTCTGTCTGTCCCTCTGTCTATTCGTCTTTCTGTCTGTCTATGTGTCTGTCTGTCTCTGTCTATTCGTCTGTCTGTCTGTCTCTCTGTCTCTCTGTCTATTCGTCTTTCTGTCTGGCGGTCCACAGATACCAAACTCGTTTGTTCGATTTTTTTCATCCACAAACATTAATTGCATAGTCATATTTTCATACTGCGTCCACATTCAGATTAATTAAAACGGTCAGGAAAACCATACCGGTTCCTCCAACCAAAGACTAAAAAATACCAGTACACTTTAAGAGCAATAAGTTTGCCGGTAAACAACCTACACACACTCCCAGGTACATAACGCTACGAATCAGAATGGTTCAAACACGCTGTTAGGTTAATCACTTTCACCGCGTGCTCGCTTACCCTTAGTGCACCAATTCGATATTATTCCCATATTATTTTACTCGTCAAAATCACCTCCCCACAGTCAATAGATTGTAAAATGCTAATGTGGCAGGTATTTCCGCGGCTCGGGGAAATCGGCGAGTAAGTGTTTTTGTCCGATGGCCAATATAAATTGAAAAGAGCGTGATTTTTGAATGATTTCATTCGTGATTCGACGTGCTAGGGGCTTTTTGTTTGCTTGACAGGAAAAGGCAGAATAACACTGGCGTCTGCTTGTTCTTGTCTGTCATTATCTGTTGATCGAGGAGGTTTATTTATTAGAGTCCCTATTTTTAAAGTTGAAACTAACGGCCTGATCTCGTTGGCGGGGTAAAAGAATGTATTGGGTTTTGTTTTCGGGTCTTGACAGACGCGTCCTGTATGTCTGGGGGACTTTTTATGCTGGTAGTTTTATCGAGTACTTTGTCTGTTTTATTAAGCTTTTTGTTTATTTGTGTTTCTTTCTTGACTCATAGCTGCACTTTTGAAACATGATTAATGCTATTTCCTCTACTGCCTTTTACGAGTGAAGAAGATTTAGAGGCAGCTAGCAGTGTGTGGATGTGCTCGCATGCGTGCTTGCGTACTTTTTGTATTTATGTATGTGTGTGCGTGTGTGAATGATTGATCTGCATCCCCCAGCCCCGACAAACACGCATAAACACAACCCGAACAATCGTTCTCATTCTGCATATAAATATGCAGGTCCGAACCGGATTTTCCGCACTGAAGTATCTAGATTTTGGGCTGAAATGATAAAACTGTTGAAGTGTTCATAATTAAAACTGTATAAGGTAATTTTGACAGTTATTTTATGACGTACACTTATTTCCTCACACTCGGAAAGCATTAAAGCTGCCAAGGGAACGAGGATAAAGACAAATTAAAGGAAATTGGATTTCCCTGCTCAGAATGTTTTTCCAGACGGAAAACGGTGGTTCGAGAACCTACAAATTAACTTCTTCAAGCGTAGGAGCTAATTTTGAATATAAAATACAAGGAGAACTTAAAATATGAAAGATGAAATGCTCACGTAAAGAAATAAGGATAATAGCGATACTCACGAGGATATTTCCATGATGACCTCTCACAGATTTCGATTTTAAGGCGTAGCTCATACTAAGGATCGCGACGCTGTTATTTCCCGTGCATTGATTAAAGCCATATGTACTCGATGACTATACACGCTAATTGCTTTACCAACAGGTGGAGACAGACTAAATTAAGTTCCCTGCAAAATATTGTGGTCTAGGACCCCTTAAATGTTGAGATATTTGAATTTTCATTTTGATCTGGATCGTCCTGTTTATAGATTTGGCAACACATGTAACGTTGATGCAAGGGAGAGAACACCGCGGCTTTGTTGACATCCTCACTTTTTCAGAGGCTAGAACAAGCTGTAATGCATGTATTATGGTCCGCGCATGGTGACGTATCGTCATTATATGGTCTTATGGTGCGTTTGACATCGATTGTGGGCAAACTACACTTTGTAAACACGGGAGTGCGTTAGTATGCCTTTAAGCCATTCAGCAAATAGCTTTTAATGAGCAACGCATAGAGCAGAGAGCATTCAATGACCACAGCGAATCCAGCAAATAACTAATTCTATAAAACCAAAGAAAACCGGCAAAGCACAATTTTTGACTCACATGCGAAGCAAAAGTGAGTCAATGTACTCACCCGAGTCGTCCGTCCGTCCGTCCGGAAAACTTTAACGTTGGATATTTCTTGGACACTATTAAGTCTATCAACACCTGATGTGGCCTGATGGTGTATGGTTACAAGATCTCAAAAAACGTGTGCGGCAACTTGACCTCACTTCAAGTTCAAGGTCACAGGGGCCGTAATTGTTGTCTTAAAAACGACCATTTTTCACATTTTCGCATTTTTTTCTGAAGTTATCGAGAATGGCAACCTTAGCTATGTATGCTATACAGGGCAATGTAAGCCCTATCTTTGGACACCAGTTTGGTTGACCTTGCTTCAAGGTCAAGGTCGCAAGGGTCCTTTAAAGTTGGATTGTATACATATTTTGAAGTGACCTTGACCCTGAACTATGGAAGATAACTGTTTCAAACTTAAAAATTATGTGGGGCACATGTTATGCTTTCATCATGAGACACATTTGGTCACATATGATCAAGGTCAAGGTCACTTTGACCCTTATGAAATGTGACCAAATTAAGGTAGTGAACCACTAAAAGTGACCATATCTCATGGTAGAAAGAGCCAATAATTAAGCACCATTGTACTTCCTATGTCTTGAATTAACAGCTTTGTGTTGCATGACCTTGGATGACCTTGACCTTGGGTCAAGGTCACATGTATTTTGGTAGGAAAAATGTGTAAAGCAGTTCTTAGTGTATGATGTCATTGCTAGGTTTAGTTATTTGACCTTGACCTTGAAGGTCAAGGTCATGTAAAGGTCAAGGTCAAGCATGTGAGTCGTATGGGCTTTGCCCTTCTTGTTCCTTAAACTAATCAACCTAAGAGTTGTTTAGCAAAGAACTGCCAGTAATACATTTTTACAGATATGTTAACCTTTCAAACAAATCAAGAACAGTTAACATCACATGTTTGCATTCACTAACGAATCCTGACCTTTACATGGCCGAATTATTCCAACAAAGCACAGTTTTGCAGTGACTAACGAATTTACCAAAACACTAACAAATATAGCAAACAAGCCTCCAACGTCCAACACATCCTGCTCAGAACTGTAAATGACCAACGAACCTCCCCCTTTTTGTCACTAACAAATGATTCCGACAACCTTTAGTGACCACGAGATTTGCAATTATTGGAATAACTTGATGTCGTTGATCAGTTTTTATAGATGCGATTGTTAGGATGCATGGCGGGAGTGAATGTTTCTGAACCGCAATGCCAAGACAAATTCCCAACCTTGGGCAATTAAAGAGGCTGTATTCTGTTACTAAAGAATCGTTTCTCTTTGTGCGTGTTTCAGGCCTGAGAGTTTTGACATGGCCAGACGAGCGGTCATCCGACCATGGACCTGTCTTCCCTAGCCTCCAGCCCCGCTTCACGCATGCTGCCCCATCTCTCCCCCTCCCTCAACCACCACCACCACCACCTCCTCCACGCCCAGCAGCAGAAGGTAGCAGGGGATGGTGACGAGGAGTTCCCTTCACGTTGCAGCAGTGGCAGCAACAACAGCAGAAACAACGGTAGCAGCAACAAGATGGGAGTGGAGGGAGGCAGTGACGGGAGTCAGGAACGACCAGCAGTAACCGTCGGTCACAATGGCGAATTGGAGGAGCAGTCTGAAGGGTGGGTGCTCTTGGGCAGGGTTTTGGTCTCTTGGACCTGTTCGTGGTTTTGTTATAGATAGTGCAGTAAGCGGAGGGATGAGTTGGGGTTGTTCACAACGGCGAATTCGAGGAGCAGTCTAAAGGGTGGGTGCTCACGGGCAGGGTTTAGTCTCTTCGACCTGTTTGGGTTTTTGTTAGATGCAGTGTATTAAGGGGAGGGGGGGGGGTCAGAAAAGATCAACTGTCACCGTCGTACACAAGGGCGAACTGCACTCTGAAGGGTGGGTGCTCTTTAACGGGGTTGGGTCTTCTTCACCTGCCTGCATTTTGACGATATACATACGCGACCTGCTTTTCCGGCATTCGAGTGTGGCGGTTCACGACAAAACCTGATCAGTTTTCCGAAGAAACAGTGATAAGGGCGTGCGTAACAGTTGTGTGTTCCCTCTTACACATATGACATTTTCCATTCAGATTGTCACATCGTAATTAATATGATATCAATACCCAAAACTTAGAATTAAAAACCCACCGAGTTCATGGCCAATACAAAGAAATTGGGGATGGAGAGGGGATGGGAGAATCTGGAGGAGGGGATCAAGCCAAGGGATTAAAGATGTTACATCAGTGCAAATTGCCACACAAATTGAAAATGTACATAAACACAACAGCTGCAACAACAAAATCTTAATAAAAATTGCCACACAAATTGAAAATGTACATAAACACAACAGCTGCAACAACACAATCTGAATAAAAAAACATCAAGACACTTTTTGTTATATTTAGTCAAGTTTTGACTAAATATTTTAACATCGAGGGGGAATCGAAACGAGGGTCGTGGTGTATGTGCGTATGTGTGTGTGTGCGTGCGTGTGTGTGTGTGTGTGTGTGTGTAGAGCGATTCAGACTAAACTACAGGACCGATCTTTATGAAATTTGACATGAGAGTTCCTGGGTATGAAATCTCGGAACGTTTTTTTCATTTTTTTGATAAATGTCTTTGATGACGTCATATCCGGCTTTTCGTGAAAGTTGAGGCGGCACTGTCACGCCCTCATTTTTCAACCAAATTGGTTGAAATTTTGGTCAAGTACTCTTCGACGAAGCCCGGGGTTCGGTATTGCATTTCAGCTTGGTGGCTTAAAAATTAATTAATGACTTTGGTCATTAAAAATCTGAAAATTGTAAAAAAAAAATAAAAAATTATAAAACGATCCAAATTTACGTTTATCTTATTCTCCATCATTTGCTGATTCCAAAAACATATAAATATGTTATATTCGGATTAAAAACAAGCTCTGAAAATTAAATATATAAAAATTATTATCAATTTTTTTTTTTCGAAATCAATTTAAAAACACTTTCATCTTATTCCTTGTCGGTTCCTGATTCCAAAAATATATAGATATGATATGTTTGGATTAAAAACACGCTCAGAAAGTTAAAACGAAGAGAGGTACAGAAAAGCGTGCTATGCAGCATAGCGTAACCACTACCCCGCTCTTCTTGTCAATTTCACTGCCTATGCCGTGAGCGGTGGACCACGAGTATACGGTCTTGCTGCGTTGCATTGCGTTCAGTTTCATTCTGTGAGTTCGACAGCTACTTGACTAAATATTGTATTTTCGCCTTACGCGACTTGTTTTCACTGTTCTTGCCATTTTTATGCATTTGTTTCTTCTGTCTCCCTGCAGCGTGTTGGGAAGAGGGTTCCAGCCCATCGGTGAGAAAGAGGACCACCGACCCAGAACGTCAGCAGAGGCTCACTCCAAACCGCTGTTCCCCGCTCTACCCCTGCCCCACCACTCTCCCATGGAGCTTGGCGCAGACCCCCACCAGCGTCGCCACGACGACGATGACGTGAAAGACGTTGAAATGAAGGAGGAAGAAGACGACGACGATGATGATCCTGTAGGTTGCGAGACGTGCGGGGAGGATTTCCCCACCATGCAGGCCTACGTGTCTCATTCCTGCGCTTTGGCGCTCTCTACCTCCTCCCTTCCCGCTGTCACCCCCCCTTCCTCCACCTTACCTGCTCGTTCTGCTGAAGCAAGCAGAGCGACCAGCAACTCTGATATAGGCGGCGGAGATGTTAGTAGCAAAGACATGCACCTCACGAGCAGCAAAGACTCGACTAGTTTTAACCACAGTGCAAAGTATTCCTCAGCAGTTAGCGGCGGTTCTGCGCTGCAGTCTGTTTCCCTTCAGGACGCAGAGAGCTTCGTGGGGAAGATCGTTTACAACCCCGACGGCTCTGCTTACGTCATAGAGGGCGGGGACACGGATGACGTGGACCTGGAGCTGCTTGACGTCCCCAAAGTGGAAGGCGCCATCGTAGACAGAGAGGGAGGACGAGGAGGAGGGGCTGGGTCCTCAGTAGCTCAGCCCATACCTCAGATCGCCAGCGCTGTCTTCGTGCCCAGACCCTTCTCTTCGTGGTGCAGAGCCATCAACAACGTGCACCCCGACAGCTGCCGGGCCCCGCCTGAAGGCGCCCCCGTCATGCACAGCTTCAAGGTCTACAACGTCAGGGGCTCGGAGAACTCTGACAAGCGAGGCAGGGATGTGGTGAGCGAACTGCAGAACAACAACCCCCACCACCTTCCAGCCAAGCCCATCCTCATGTGTTTCATGTGCAAGCTGTCGTTCGGGCTGCCGGCCTCCTTCACCGGCCACGCACGTGAAGAGCACGAGCTGGATCTGAACGAGGAGGAGACGGCTCTCCTGTCCAGGCCAAAAGCCTCAGCCATCCTGCAGAGTGTGGGCAAAGAGAAGACTCCGCTGCTGTCCTTCCTGCAGCCTCTTCCTTCTTCTTCCTCTGCATCTTCCTCAGCGATTTTGGGAGTCAGTGCTTCAGCCTCAGCTACCTTCCCTTATTTTCTCCCTTCTTCGGTAGCAGGTACTTCTCCTGTGTCTAAAGTGGCGAGCGCGGCCACCAAGGTGAAATACATGTACACTGCCCCCAGGGTGTCCAAAGATGTGACCATGTCCCCACCTAACTCAGGGAGTCAGGAGACGGAGGAGAACGATTCCAGGCCGACCTCCGCTGACCCCTGGCCACCCCGGGTAGGCGAGGGGTGCGGGAGGGAGGAGCAGGAGAACGGTAGTGCGGGTGTCGATCGTGACGAGCTGGGCCCCATCCCCATGAAGTTCGACTGGCTGAAGTCGGTGAGCAGCACCAAGTCTCGCTCTCCGCCCTCCACAGCCAGCTCTGAAGACGGTGGCAGCGTGGTCAAGCCAGAGCCCCTCACCTCCATCAACTTCTCTTCCTCTCAGGACCCGTCCTTCCAGGACTACCTCCCCCCGGCCTCCGCCCCCGTGTCCCTGTACCCCGGGGGGCCCCTCCCCCTGCTGGCCGGCGGCACGTGCGACGAGCACCCGCTGGGTCGCGTGCAGGGTACCGAGTGTCCAAAGTGCGACATGGTGTTGGGGTCTTCCCAGTCCCTGGGGGGCCACATGACCATGATGCACTCGCGCAACTCGTGCAAGACGCTCAAGTGTCCCAAGTGCAACTGGCACTACAAGTACCAAGAGACGCTGGAGATCCACATGAAGGAGAAGCACCCGGACAACGACGCGCAGTGCATCTACTGCCTCACCAACCAGTCCCACCCCCGCCTGGCCCGCGGCGAGACCTACTCGTGCGGCTACAAGCCCTACCGCTGCGACGTGTGCAACTACTCCACCACCACCAAGGGCAACCTCAGCATCCACATGCAGTCCGACAAGCACATGAACAACATGCAGGAGCTGGCCAACGGTGGGTCGGACATGACCCCCAGTCCCAACCACGCGCAGCCTCAGACCAAGACTTTCTCTCCCGCCGCTGCCGCCGCACACGCAGCCGCCGCCGCTGCTGTTGCAGTCTCCTCTGGCGGTATTAGCGCTGGGGGCGAGGACCCCATGAAGAAACTGAAGCCCAAGCAGTCGTGGCGCTGCGACGTGTGCAACTATGAGACACTGGTGGCACGCAACCTGCGCATCCACATGACGAGCGAGAAGCACACACACAACATGATGGTGCTGCAGCAGAACATGAAGCACATGCAGCGCGACATGCACCTGCAGCAGCTGATGATGATCGGCCAGCAGGACCCGCTCTTCTCTTTGTCCCCGGGAGCCCTGCCGTCAGCAATGTACCCCTTCGACCAGTCCCTCATGGTACCCGGCGCCCCTTCCCTGTACGACATGTCTGCCGTGGGCATGGGCCGGGAGAACGGCGCGCTGGGGGGAGAAGAGATGACGCCCAGCATCGCAGAGGCCTCTGACGCCACCCTGCTATTCCAGTGCACCATCTGCGAGCTGCACTCCACGGACTCCCTCGAGTCGCTGCACCAGCACCTCAACGTGGACCGCACCAAGCAGCGCGAGTCGGAGAACATCTCCGTGCACAACGGCACCTACACGTGCCACATGTGTCAGTACAAGACCAACCTCAAGGCCAACTTCCAGCTGCACTGCAAGACGGACAAGCACCTGCAGAAGCTGCAGCTGACCAACCACATCCGCGAGGGCGGGCCGGCCAACGAGTGGCGCCTGGCCTACCTGACGGCCTCCAACCCCACCACCGTGCGCTGCAACGCCTGCAACTTCTACGCCAGCAGCGTTCACAAGCTGCAGCTGCACGCCACGCAGCTGGCTCACGACAGCAACGCGCACGTCTTCCGCCTGCTGCAGCTCGCTCTCGCCCGCCTCCAGCAGTCCGCCTCCACCAGCGGTGCTGTGACCACCACCAACCCCTCCTCATCCTCTCCTCGCTACTACTACCGCTGCGTGGTGTGCGCGAGCAACGCGCGGACGAAGCAGGCGATGGTGCGGCACGCGATGAGCTTGAAGCACGTGCAGCAGCAGCAAGCCAAGCAGCTGACGCTCGACCCGCGTGACGTCTTCGTGGCCGTCCTCGTGCGTGACGGCGAGACCGTCGTCTTTGAGGAGGCTGCTACTGGTGAGTGTTGTTGGCTTGTCATTGTTGGTGGTGTTGTTGGTAGAGGTGGGGAAGATGACGAAGATGACGACGATGGAGAGTGTTTGTGGATGTCACGCGTGTGTATGAACCTCTCTCTCTCTCTCTCTCTCTCTCTCTCTCTCTCTCTCTCTCTCTCTCTCTCTCTCTCGCTCTCTCTCTCTCTCTCTCTCTCTCTCGCTCTCTCTCTCTCTCTCTCTCTCTCTCTCTCTCTCTCTCTCTCTCTCTCTCTCTCTCTCTCCCTCCCTCTCTCCCTCTCTCCCTCTCTCCCCTATCTCTCTAAAACCTTTTGGGTTGAAAGAGGGGGTGCAGTGTGGGGGTGGGGTTACCTGGTAGGGAAGGAATCGGAGTGAGAGAAAAGGTTATAACTTGAGGAAAACATGTTCGGAATGAGGATTTATGGAGATCTGGGAGATAACAGCAGGGTTTGTTTGTTTGGACGACATCTACGGTTTTGTCAGCTTTGTCACCGTTCTTACCTCCCTTGCCTGCGAGTTGAATAAATTTCCCTTCTGTTCTTTCTTGCGCTCGTTTATTGTATTTCCGTCTCCATTTTCTGTTTGTTTGTGTCTTTCGCTCTCGGCTTCTGTTTATCCTGGCACTTCTGGTTCTGCTAATCTGTTGGGGAAGTGTTTGTCAGGCATTTGTTACTGCTCTCTCTCTCTTTCTCTCTCTTTCTCTCTCTCTCTCTCTCTCTCTCTCTCTCTCTCTCTCTCTCTCTCTCTCTCTCTCTCTCTCTCTCCCTCCCTCCCTCTCCCTCCCTCCCCCTCCCTTCCTCCCCCCTCCCTCCTGTATGCCTATCTTGGTACGTTAGTTTGTAGTAGCAGTGTGTTTGTCTGTCTATTTTGTCACTTCTGTGGTGTTTCTTTCCGGTTGTTATTTTCATATATTCACGTTCTTTAAACATTATAGTTTGGAGGAAGTTGGACTTTTGACCCAAGGAAAAAAAGTTAATTACTTTGACATGTTGTGGCTTACTCAAATCAATGTTGCCAGAATCATTTTCAGCTTGGAGGGGGGTGTCGTTGTTTTTCTTCTCAGGCTCATCATTCACGAAATGGATATTGCGCTGCTGCATGTACACATACATACTGTGCATGCACTCACTATACACTTTGATCCTGGGCTCATTATTTTATTCACCACGGTGGTAGAAAATTATGTCTGGTGTACACAGAAAAAGCGCACAAGCCCATCAGCTGCCAAACATCTGCCGACGGTCAGTTTGCATAAAGCACGCGGGTGATATTGATTGGGGGATTAAGTGTACAAAATGACGTTCACTTTTGAAGCGCAGTCTTGATTGAAACATTGATTACGCGTGGCCCGGCATATGAACTATTCGGTGTGTGGTTCGTTGTGTACCGACCCGATCAAGCTGATCCTGTCTACATGATCTCCTGCCATACGGACTCGCACGGTCATTAAAATCCCTGCCACGTGCTGTTAATTAAAATCGAAGGGACTGCTCATTATTGCGTACTTTTGCCTGGTTGGGATTTTGCAGCCATGTAGAACTCTCAGTGATATTACAATTTTACTTTCTGTGTCAAAGTTTTAGTGTTGATTTCAGGACTATAAGGGACACAGTCTGTAGTTTAAATGTTGGTCTGTTCTATTTCTAAATAAGAGGCGTAATAAAAATAATTTAAAAAAAATGTAAACAGAAGAAGAAAAAAAAGTAATCATATGGTGGAAACAGCACCGTTTCTTCTGGTTGCATGTTGTGCTAGCTTCTGTGTTTTCAAAAGTTAAGTTATGTTCGACTTTAATTAAGTCAGAAAACAAACCCATCACAACAACTAGCAAGGATGAAAGTCATTGTTAGTCTTTAGGAACATACACAAAACCAAGACGTCACCTTTATAACAGCACTCTCGTCGAGCATAAACTTCAATTCAGCCGGTAAAAAAAAATATATATTATATAGTGAAACAGGAGGGACAAAAGGAAGAGGAGGGTAGGAGGGGGGGCTAGCATTATTATGATCAGCGTGTAGCGAGGTATGGCCGCCATGTTGAAACAAGCGAGCAGTGTTTATGCAGGGGCTTAGCGGAACAATATTCGCCCCCTCCCCTCCCCCCCCCCCCCCCCCCCCCTTCCATGCTTGGTCCACACGGGCCTTCAAATCAGGGAATATCACCTCCACATAAAAAGAGAAGGGGGAAAAAAAGCAAAGAGCGGGCAAACAACATCGGCATTGTCACCCCCCCCCCCCCCCCCTTGTGAGATGGCGCTCCCGAGACAGACCGTAAAACAGTAGAAGGAAAGGAAATACCCATGGGGTTTTACGGATGGGAGGTTTTTTTAGGGTGGTTTTTTTTTTTTTTTTTTTTTTTTTTTAAAGTGGATGAGAGGAAAGATGAAGAATGGAGACAGAGACAGAGACAGAGAGAGAGAGTACAGGGAAAGAGACTGTAATTGCTAATGCAACAATATTCAGAGAAGAGAGAGAGAGAGTTGTGTGTCGGGGGTGGGGGTGGGGAGGGGGTTTGGAAAGTGGTTTGGAGGGTGAGGGGTGCAACAAAGCTAAGTTAGGTCAAGAATTAGGGATTTGTTTAACATAGCTGGACCCAGGAGGAAGAATGAGAGCGACATAAAACGGGAAGATTAGAAAGTGGGGAAATCTCGGGAGGGTGGGGGAGAATTGGAAGAGCGCTATCCAAATTAGAGGACAATAAAAGTGTTACACGAAGAGAGATAGTGATTAAGATGACTTCACAAAACGACACACGCACACACACACACACACACACACACACACACACACACATACATACATACACACACATACACACACACACACACACACACACAGACGCACACACACACACACACACACACACACACACACACGGAACCAGCAACGCCTGGACAAACAAATATCTACAGTGACTATTCAAAAATAATCATATAAGTTACCAGGAATGAAGAGCGACAGAGACAGGGCACATTAAAACTAGAGGAACAAAGAAGAGATCCGTGACATAGACACAAAAAGCGGGACACAGACATTGAAGGTCAATGGGGACAGAGCGGGTGGTCGGAGACAAAGATGTTGACATTTTAAGACTGCACTTGCAGACAGGCGGACAAAGAAGAAATAATTTAAACTCAAAAGCCGAGGCAATCCGGAGGGGGGGGGAGAGGCGGGGGGGCGGGCGGAAGAAGAGATGGTTTCAGGTTGTGGTGCCGCTCAGACCAGCGATGATGTAATGAGTGGGTGCACGTGCACGGCCCTCTTTCACTGTCACCTTTGCTTTGGAGCGGTGAGTGCAGCTCACAAGAAGAGAAGCGGAAGAGTTATTGTTGCATTTGAATGAACTGATTCTTTCTGAATTAAAATTCACCACGGACAATTTTGTGAGTATTGGATTTTTGTTCTCAAAGTGTTGTTCAAAGAAGTGAAATGAGAACAAAAATGTTGTGCAAAGGGGAGGAACAGAACGAATTAAACGGACTCGGAGACCTGGGACGGTGGATTGGAGGAATCAACGATTTAATTAAAATGCAATAAAACGTCGGTGTGTTGCAAAAATAAAAAATACCTGTTGAATATCAGTCCCGGCCACGGAGGAAATAATGAAGGGTTTAATTAAAAAGGAAAAAATCGGCATTATTCTGTGGTTGAAACAACATGGGGGGGGGGGATATGGGGGGTGGGGGTGAATTCGGGGCAGAATATTGTCAAGAGACGGAATCAAAGAAGTAATAATTTAACTCAACGAGTGCGGATAAGAAAAGTATGCAAGGCGGCAAAAGGGAGAGCGAAAAAAAAAAGTAAAGGGGAGAGGTATTTACAACAGTGGCCGGAGAGTCGAGCGTGTGTGTAGAATTTCCTAAATCAATTGTGGAGCAAGAAGGAGAGGTCTCATAATGAGGGTGGGAGAGAGGAGATCATTTCCCCACCCCCTCCCCTCCCAGTCCCCGTACCTCCTCCCCTTCTCATAAAGGTCACCCCCTCTTTTCTTCCCTGGAATGTGCGTTGTCCCTAGCAACAGCCGCCACCTTTGTTTAACTTCTTAGCTGCTGATATGCAGCCCTGAATGGTTTCACTTCTCATTTTTTATCTATTCATATTCTAATCCGCGACTGCTTAGTAGATAGCAGCCCATTTATGAGCTGATCACCTCCCCAGCGCGCGGAGCGTCTCCTTCGCTCTCTTTCTTTCTCTTCCCTCTCTCTTCCCTCTCTCTCGACTGTGGCTGTCCCCCCTTTTAGTGAGTCAGCCTTTGACTGCGTCCCCCTTAGCTAGCACGCCAGAGACAATCCTGCCCATTATGAATTGGGGGTGTCAAATTGTATTACTTTCCTGCGCCTGACCCCGTCAATAAATGGGCATATTTTGACAAGACTTTTAAGAAACAACAGCCAGACAGTTTGGGTAGAGAGAGAGAGAGAGTTGGGGGGGTATAGCGAAGAGAGGAGAGAGAGAGAGGGGGAAGAGAGACGTAATTGAATTTTGCCCAAGCTGTGTGTTGCGAGTGACCTAAAGCTTACGCCGCACAATAGGCCATTTGCCGGTGTGAGCGACAGCTCGCTATTGGTCTTTGAGGTGTGTCTCATTCAGAGGAAGGCCAGTGTAAGGAAAAATTAAAATAAGAAAGTCGTATGAATGTGGTAATGAGCTATGCTGCAGTCGGCGGCACCTAATGAGGACGCGCTGTCTCTGTGCTCTGCGCTCGCCGCTACTGGTAAGCCGTGTTTTTTGCCTCTCTCTCTTTCTCTTCTCTTCACTCTCTCTGCGCTCTTCTCTTTTCCTCGTAGCTTTTCCTTCTCCGCGCGATTGTTTCGTTCCTGTCTGCCTGCTTTTTTGACCACTTACCTTGTTGGAGTGTGTGTGTAGTGACACGCGACTGACTTTAGGTCAGCCAAGGGTCGAGAGGGCTGACCGGTCGGTGTAGCGCCGTTGGTGTGTGTAGTGGTAGCTAGTAGAGGAGTGTAGTCGTCTAGCGTTGTGTTGGTGGAATAGGTCGCTGGCGGGTGTCAGTGACAGTGTCGGTAGCGCGGCTTGGCGGGTCAGCGAAAATCTGGCCACTCGCCATTGTTGTGACTGCAGTAGAAGAGGGTGGCCGGTGGTCGTCGCGGCTGCTGCCGCCGCCGTCGTCGCTGCCGCAAGGTCTCTGTCTCCCCGCGGGGAAGAAAAAGAAACTTGATTGTTTTCGTCGCTTTGTGTCTCGCTTCTCTGGCGCGTGTCTGTGTGTGTGTGCCTCTGTTTTTTGCCAAATTTGAGATTTTTGTGATGTTGTGAAGAATGTCGTTGTCTCACAGATGTTGCGATGGCTTTTTCGCCAGTGACGCTGTGTTCTTACCTCCTGTGTGACTGTGTCTCAACTCTCCCCCCTATGGGGGCAGGGGGCTGTGTTCCCCTGTCCTTTCCCCCCGTGGGGTCGGGTGTGTGTCGGAGCAACAGGTCCCCCCGCCCTTCCCGCGCTAAACCTGTAGCGCTTCCTGTCGCGAGGGGGAAGCGTGCTGCAGGGAGGGAGAAAAAAGGGAGGGGAGCCCGAGGATGACAGAAAGGGGTGGGGGTAGGTGGGGGGACACAAGTTATCGGAAATACTTGTGCACTCTCTTTCAGCTCTGCCTGCCCCTTTGCTCGTGCAAGTGCCCGCCGCACCGACCGTTGTCGTCGTTGACTGTGATGGCAGTGTGTGTGGGTGGCAGAAAAAATTGAGGGAGGGGGATGGGAGGTAGAGTGTGCTGCGCTGGTGCCGATGGCTGTGGCCCAATCTGGCCGTTTCTTCCATTTTGCTGCAGTTGACTAAAATGTCGTCTGCTGAGGGGCGCGGATCAATGGCGAGAGGCCGGCCGCATGTCGCGCACTGTGTCTGTGTGTGAGTGTGTAAAAAGTGTAAAAATGGCGAGAGAGAGAGAGAGAGAGAGAGAGGGGGGAGAGATCGAGAGACAGAGAAAGAGAGGGGAGAGGTTGGGCTATGCTATCCGCCATAACTGGTGCTGCGTGTAGTGTCTTTAGGCCATGGGTCTTCCACTTGAGGGGCGCAATGTCGCCATATTGAGCCCGCTGATAACGATTTATTGCCCACAGTGAACAAGCGGGGGGGCTCTCTTTCTCTCTCTCTTTTTCTCTCTCTTTCTCTCTCTCTTTTTCTCTCTCTCTCTTTCTCTCTCTCTCTTTCTCTCTCTCTCTTTCTCTCTCTCTCTCTCCTTTCTCTCTCCTCTCTCTCTCCCCTCTCTCTCCTCTCTCTCTCTCTCTCTCTCTCTCTCTGGACACAGGTTGAATGTGTTATGTCCGCCTTCCGTCTTCCTTTTCTTCTTGGCTTCTCCACCTTATTCTCTGTCGCTTCTCTTTCATGTCTGCTAGCCGCTTGATTGAGCGATTGTCGCGCTCTCAAGGGGTGGGCTGGCTAGGCTGGCGACTAGGGGGAAGAAGAAAATGGCTGGCTTTTCTTTTCTCTTGTTTCCCCGTGTCTGTGATTTAATCAGTCTGATTGGCCCGCGTCCACATTGATCTCTTACTTACAATTACATACCAGCTGCCTTTGCTTTTAATCTCGGCCCGCCGCACTGCTTCACAAAGTAAATAGGTTTCAATGGACGGTGACCAAGTCGAGGGTATGCTTAGGCTATGCAATGCAATGAAATGAACGGGTGGTATAACTTGATTTCAAGCCTGCGTGTTGCCTTGTTTGCAAAGCGCGTGTCTTGCGTTTCGATGTATCAGCTGATGGTGAATTCGAAATGTTTCAGTTATGAAAGCTTCGTGCGAGTTATAGTCGTGATATGTAACTATCTCGACACAACTTCGCAGTAGGCATTGAATCAAATATTAATCAGTTTGCCGTGCTTTCATTGACTTTCGCGACACGCATAAGCATATGCTTTGCGGACTTATTAGAAACCGCGTTAAGTTTACCTGCACCCCCCCTCCCTCCCTCCCTCCCTCCCTGCCTGCGCTCTTCTTAGTACTTTTCTTATCCCTGTAAATTAACAGCACATCTGAATCGATGCAGAACTAATGACTAATTTCCATGTCCCGTTCGGGATTGACAGCAGTGGGAAAGTAAACAGATTGCTTTAATAACTTGATCTGCTTGCAAGTGAATTGGAGCATTGATCTACGACGGAGGCCTGTGTGCAATGTGGCGGCCGCGGTTGTTTCAGGCAAAAGTTTGTCAGCTGTTGCAAGAAGGTCTAAGCTCAATTATGGGAGGTAATCAAGAATGTGTTGTGCTGTATATGTAGACAGCGTACGTGCGGGCGAATATGTTCTCAGGTCTATAGTTGTTTGTGTAGTGAGTGCGCCTTGTGCTAAAACTGAAACTCGCACGTACACTGTGTGGTGTGATCATAATTATAAGGCGAGTAATGCATGGCCAGGATTTGTGGCATTAATTGCATTTTCATTGATTTGCCTGTATACACCTTGGGCTGCGCACATGTGTGCTGCTTTGGTTTTAAATTTGCCTGCACTCTCGCTGAGGTCTACCGTTTAGAATGAAGCTTCTGTTTTAGTGTAAACTGCAATTTGCAGTGTGGCATACCGAGCGCGAATTCAGAGAGAACAGAAGGACACGAAGTCGGTGAAGAAGAAGAAGAAGAAACGTTAGCTGAGTTGCAATGGAAGAATTCACTAATGACCCTGAAGCGAAAACAGGGCCAACCTTTGTACCCTTAATTTCTGCTAAAGACATTAAGGGACGCGAGGTATGACTATAGAAGCCCTCTTATCAGCGAGAGCAGGCACACCGAACCACGACTTGCTGGTATGCAAATGAGTGCTGGGCCCCCGTCATATGTAGATCAGTGGTTAGATAAACACATGACTGATTACTTTCCAAATTTATCGAGGCCCCAAAATCCTTGCTCATTGGCTGTTCGTCAGGTTTCTGTCTCCACCACCCCGTACCCCTGAGCCCCCCCCCCCCCCCATCCCTGTCCCCCCTCTCTCCCTCCTTTGCTCGTTCGCTCTGTCTCTACTGTGCTTTTATCTAACGAAGTGGGAAAGCTTAGGGCTTTATGGTATCGGCACAGTTTGCTCTAGCCGCCTCAGCATACACAAAAGTGACATATTTTCTGGAGCGACTCGTGAGCGAAACAAGGGAAACTTTACACACTTTTCAAGGGAGTGATTGTCTGGCTATGGGGCGACCCCCTCGCTGTGTTTGGTCCCTTACCCCTCTGTCATCCTTTCCCAGACCCTCTCCCCCTCTGCACCCCCCCTCTCTCTCTCTCTCTCTTTCTCTATCAATCCCCAGATGGATATCATCATGCAGATGAGCAGAAGTTGAATGTCTCGTGTCCTTTGATGACGTTTTAGCACTGTCATAACCCGTCTTTATGTCAAAAGAAAGTTACAGTTTTGTTGAACGATCATGAAACCGATGCATGAGTTGACGACCGGGATATGTGGATGAAAACATGGGAATTGAAGCAGGTAGGCATTTGTTTTCTGTCAGACTCAGATTTAGCAGGTTGTCGGAAAAAGCAGAAGAAAGCTTATGATTCAGAGATTTGCGGCAGTGGTGACAGTTGCGACACCAGCTTTTGTCTATGTTTTTTTTTTTTTTTTTTTTTTAAATATTAAGATGTGTGGGAAGATCCAGGTTTTATTTTTCTTCTAATTATCCAACTGTGTGTGTAATAAATGCGACTTTATTACAGCCTATACCATCTATTCACATGCAAAGTACACCTCGCTGAAAGTTTTATGACAATGGGAGTCGGGCTGCCCGTCCTCAGCCTTGTTCACACAAAGCCAGGAGACCCAAGTCATGTCTCATTTCCCATTCTCCAGGTTAGAATTTGATAGCCCGACCAATTTCCCCTCTAAGTAGGCCATGTATTTTAATTTCAACTTTGTCACCGTTTCGCAGTGAGAGATTAGCTAGGTCCTCGAAACAGGAAGGAGAGGTTGGGGGGAGGGGGAGAGAGAGAAGATTAGGGGCAGGGCTGAGATGGGAGTGGAGGTGGGGGGAGGGAGAGAGAGAGAAGACTGATTAGGGGCAGGGCTGAGATGGGAGTGGAGGTGGGGGTATTAGTTAAATGGGGTTTGTAGAGGTTTGATAAACATCTGGGATGTTACGTGTGTTCTCATGGCTTTAGACATCGAGGGCCGTGTTGTCTGCTGAAGAGGTCACGATCAGAGGAGAGCGACACGCACCTGCCATTAATGAAGGTTGTAGTCGACTTATTAGCTGTCGTGACGGGCGATGCATCAGCTCAGGTGTTCGTGTCATTGTCTCCCCCCTACAGCCTATCTCTTCCCCCCTCCCACTTCCCCGACCTCCCACCCCATTGTCTCCCTCTCCTCGCTAACAAACCTCCACCCCCAAACCGCTGGTTTCAGGTGTGTAACAATGTTACTCTGACGTAAGGAGACCATTATTTTTATTGTAGTGTAAGTCTTTGCGTGTAATGAAGACCGATGGCAAGGGATTCTGTATATATACAGGGTTAGCGGTGTCTTCGACTTTCAGAACAAGAGTTACAGTGTTCAAATACCACTCACAAGCCATGGTGCTATTCAAACGCAGTTACATTTGCGAGGAATTAGTACTCATAATTGATATTCATTGAAGAAGTCAGCACTGAAGTTGGTACAAGTACTCATAGTAGATATATATTAAAAGCATTTTTTTCTGATACTGGATTGTCATTTTATTCTGCCCTTAAAATGTTGATGGTTTCATTTCGAGGCATTCATCCCGATCAACGAGGTTTTCCTTACCTTAATTTGTATCTGGGTAGGGGAAAGGTTTCAACGAGAAAGTCAATAGCTTTATTTCTTGCAGTTAAAGATTGCTTCCGGTTTAAAGATACTTTCTACAAGTGCTTAGTTTAGAACTTCTCAATCGAGTCAATGCCTGGGTGTTTTATTTCTCGGAACGATATTACATTCTGTTTTGTTCATTATTCATAGTTGCTTTACTGTTTAGCATTCGTTATTTACTGTTTCACGGCTGGCCGATCCAGGTGAAATTGCTTGTATACTTTTAATGCGAAAATTCACCCCCACAGCTTGTGTAATTTATTCCAACCGACGAACTTTTTTTGATTTATCAGGGCGTGTAGATGGTCATGTACCAATTGTCCCCATCTTTGACAAGAGACAGAGGAGTGCTTTCACCCCAAGGAGCGAGGGAGGGAGGGGGAAGGGGGGGGGTAGGAGGAAGAGAAATTGGGAAGGGGTAGGAGAGAAGACAAAAACAGGCTCCCAACTCCGTACCCATGAGTGAACTAATTTGATCATACATTTCCTGACTCGCCGAATGACAAGCAAGCAACAATGCAAGTCGACAAGCGAACGGCAGGGTGAATGGGGTAGCGAGCGAGCCAGCTTTATTAGACACCCCGGCCTCAAACCTACCACCGTCACTTTTAATGGGCCCCATCTTTTGTCATGCGTGAATTTTTGTTCCCCCAATGTCCCTGTTTCATTTCCCTTCATTCTGTCGCCCGTTTCGGTCTCTCCCTTTCTCTACCTGTTCTCCCTTTCTCTACCTGTTCTCCTATTCTCTACCTGTTCTCTACCTGTTCTCCTATTCTCTACCTGTTCTCCTATTCTCTGCCTGTTCTCCTATTCTCTACCTGTTCTCCTATTCTCTACCTGTTCTCCCTTTCTCTACCTGTTCTCCCTTTCTCTACCTGTTCTCCTATTCTCTATCTGTTCTCCTATTCTCTACCTGTTCTCCTATTCTCTACCTGTTCTCCCTTTCTCTACATGTTCTCCCTTTCTCTACCTGTTCTCCCTTTCTCTACCTGTTCTCCTATTCTCTATCTGTTCTCCTATTCTCTATCTGTTCTCCTATTCTCTACCTGTTCTCCTATTCTCTACCTTTTCTCCCTACTACCACCCTTCACGCACTTTTTTGTGGTTGTTGTAACAAAGTCATTTGTGTCGGTGGTTTAAAAAAAAACAAGCCTCCTTGTCACGAAGACACAGCTGATACCCGTCCAAATTGTCGTCCTAGTTATACCTTCACAGGATTGTTCTTTCCTTCCCTTTTGTATGTGCTGGCTCGTTTCTCTAACGAGTGTGGTGGTGGGGTGTTGGTGTGCGCACAAAAAGAATAGCAGTTTGCTGGCGATATTTTCCTTCTCTTTCCACCCGTGCGTTTGATAAAAAAAAAAGGGTCAACTTACTAACGATCATGAGAAATGGGGGATCGTAGGGAAGGCTGAGTGGGAAGAAAAATAAATGTGAGATTGTCAAAATGAAAAGGTTTGGCGTGTAGAGTTTGTCGCGGCAGGCGGCAGTGAAAAGGTACCCCTTGCCTCCACAATGACGGGTTTTGTTCGTGATCTGACACAAGCGGCATATACAGACATAAAATCACACAACTCAAAAGTTGTTACACAGGGTAGTATACTGACAGACCTCATAGTTCAAGTCTTTGGCCGGGTATTCAGTGCCGTGTGCGTGCATTCTCTCTGTC
>NC_090245.1:9437380-9469880 GCF_037325665.1 Littorina saxatilis | reverse complement strand
CTTTATTGTGATTGAATCCTCTGTTGTCTTCTGTCCTTTCTGAGCCGAGACTTAACGGACGTGTTATTTTCTCATCTTTGTCGCGATTGGCTGTAAGGTTTCTCGTTTAGCCCAGGCGTCTAGTCTGCATCCATGATTCTAGATTGTCTCCCATGGCAGGAAATTAAGACATGAATCAAAAGCGAGTATTGTATTAAGGAGAGCGAGAGAAAGGAATAATATTGCAGCATGGCCGGTCATCTTCTTCTTTCTAATTAACGATCGATTCTTTGGCGGTATCATTGTTACAGGATATGAGTATTGTCGCGTTGCTTATGCACCGGACACAATCTCTTCTCCCTCCCTTTCTCTCCCTCTTTCTCTCTGTTTCTCTCCCCTTTTCTTTCTGTTTCTCCCCCCACCCCCTTCTCTCTCTCTCCCTCTCTCTCTCTCTTTGTCTACATCTCTCTCTCTCCCCCTTTCTCTCTCTCCCCCTCTCTCTCCCTCTCTCTCTCTTTCTCTCCCCCTCTCTCTCTCTCCCCCTTTCTCTCTCCCCCCTCCTCTCTCTCTCTCCCCCTCTCTCTCTCTCTCTCTATCTCTCTCTCTCTATCTCTCTCTCTCTCTCTCTCTCTATCTCTCTCTCCCTCTCTCCCTCTCTCTCCCTCTCTTTTCCATCACTGTCTATGTGTTAGTATGCAATTAGTTATTCTTTTCTCATTTCTTTGTTTTCTTGTTTGCTGTGTGTCAGAATCGGTCTCTCACGACCCACTGACGCTGGACACAAACAGAAAACACAAAGACAAACAAACAAACAAACACACAAACAAATGCACAAACAAAAATTGTTTGTTGTATAAGATACAGTTGTACGAACAACAACAGTCCCTGGGAAGTCATACACCTCACCTAATTATTTAAAAATAGTGCTCGTTTGCCCGGCCCCACGTAGAGCTGTACTGCTACTAATGAGACATTGTAGGA
The DNA here is from genome assembly GCF_037325665.1 of Littorina saxatilis. Lineage (NCBI taxonomy): Eukaryota > Metazoa > Mollusca > Gastropoda > Littorinimorpha > Littorinidae > Littorina > Littorina saxatilis. Next base: position 9,468,920 of record NC_090245.1, on the reverse strand, counting down.
ACCAAGGAGTGTGTAACTAACTACCCAACACAAGGAACCGCTAATGAATCGATTTCGCCTCGTGCTTCACATTTGCAGAGGCTTGAACCGGTGATCCTCTTTGATGGGTACCCCCTGAGTATTATCCGTCCTGCATTTTTAATCATTATTGTTCTACCCAGCATGCTTCCTCCGAAAGCGGCGTATGGCTGCCTAAATGGCGGGGTAAAAACGGTCATACACGTAAAATTCCACTCGTGCAAAACACGAGTGTACGTGGAAGTTTCAGCCCACGAACGCAGAAGAAGAAGAAGAATCATTATTGTTCATAAGTCTGCGTGATACGACGTTTGTGTGTGTGTGTAGGTGTGTGTAGGTGGGGGGGATGTGTGGGTCGTCTGTGTGTGTTCGTGAGTGTATATGTGTGTGTGGGTGAGTGTGTGAGTCATACAACTTATTCTAAAAGATAACTGTTGGCCAGTTTCGGTTACTTTCGATGAAGTGCAATTGGTGAGAGACTTTCGTTTTTTTAGTTAGTGGAAGACAGCATGTGATTTGCATTTAAAATTCAGATATATATAATATATATATATATATATATACGTGTTTGTAAGATGTTTTTGTTTTTTCCCATGAAGTTTGTTGGCATTTTAAAATCATGCGAAAAATCGATATTTTGTAGTTTGCCTTTGTACCTTCTCTCATTTTGTACATTTTTCCCGTGGCTACTTGTTTCAGTGTTCTTGTGAACTCTTTTTGAGTTGCTCTATTGCAGTGCACACTGCCATTACCACCTGCTGGTTGGAAGGTGTTCGATTTATGATGTCGCCATGATGTTTACCGTGAGGCGAAATAGTATGGACACGTGCTTGTATTCATTGCCGTATCAAATGCGGCCATGAGTTACCGCTTATTAGCTTACGCACGAGTTGGACTACATACATCAACGTAATAAGTTGTCTGCTCTCTCCACAAGAACTCGACTGATTCGGAGGAGTTTGGAGGAGTATGTTACAAGAAGCATGACACGCACGTGTTTAAAGGTACTGAACTTGTCAAATCCAGGTGCACGGAGCCCCTGGGGCTTTGCTATCCGTTAGATAGAAGAAGTACCAAGTTTCATTGACTTGCACCCAAAGAGTCAAGAACTGCGATTTTTTTACGAATTAATTTCGTACTCGGACCCGGCTGGTCTTGACCTATTTTTGGATCTAAATTTAGATCAGGTAGATCACCACATCATGCACAAAAAGACACGTCACTAGCAAACTATGTCAGACGTCATCATGAGTTTGTGTAAAACAAAATGGAGGCCGGAATCACTCAGTTGAATCGAACTCCGACCAAACACCACGTAATAACTAGGTTAATTTATGCACTCGCGTGAACAAGAAACTGTCGAGCTTCACAGATGTCGTCGTTGGGTAGTTTTGGGTTTGTTTTACTACCATAGGAGGATTTTTGAACTGTAAATGCACTCAGCTGCAACAAAAACACAAAACGAAGGCTGTGAGCTGCACTGTGCCTTTAAATATCGTAAAGATAGTGAATGTGATGATTGTGTGACGATGATGACGAGAATGATGATGTTCGTGTGTGTGTGTGTGTGTGTGTGTGTGTGTGTGTGTGTGTGTGTGTGTGTGTGTGTGTGTGTGTGTGTGTGTGTGTGTGTGTGTGTGTGTGTTCTTGTATTCACACCGACCCAGGGATGGTCAGTTGCGGTTGACATGAAGCAGCACAAGCAACAGTTATCTCCTGCACTCAGGACAGCATTTCAGACATATTCACACATCACACCAAGATAGATAGATAGATAGATAGATAATTTATTGCCAAGTGTACAATACATGAATGAACATAAAAATACACGAGGAAAGCAGCTTGCTGTGTGATAAAAACAAAAATGAATAGCATTCATACATCACTGGCGCATAGCATCATACATACATGGGTAAGACAATTTGGTATCACAGTAACTAATACATACACTATACAGACATGGTGAGAACTATGAAACTCTAAGAGCTATCGGAACCACAATAAAAGTACGCAGAATAAGATAGGATCCCCCCCCCCCCCCCCCCCCCCCACTATCAACTACTGTAAGAACTGAACATGTTCCATACTGATAAAATGTACCTCTAAAACAGCACATAAAAATAAACTCTTCCAACAGATCACAGTGGTTAAAGAACGACTAAAACTACTAAAACATACTAGATGTGTATTCCGGTAATATAACCAGCTGCTAAAACATAGTCTGGCTTCATCGCGTCACAGTGGTGTCACCATACTAAAACCCACTCTATAGATCACAGTATGTAATGTCAGCTACTAAACTAAAGGTGACAACAACAAAGGTGAAGGAGGCTGTATTTTCTAAGCGCAGAGCGTACCGCTTTGCATGCCGTGGTTCCGATTTTCTGGTTATTCATCGGCGTGGCCTGGCTCGGCCAGGGACCAAGGCTAATTGCTGTAATTAAAGTGAGCAGAAACATCGAGCTCGCTCTCATCCCCTGGATGCTGCTACTGTCGTTACTGCTACTGCTGCTGCTGTTGTTCGCGAATTCTTCTTCTGCTGCTGTTTCTGTTGTTCACTACTTCTTCTTTTACTGCTGCTACCTCTGCTGCTGCTGTTGCTGTTGTTCACTACTTCTCCTGCTGCTGTTTCTGCTGCTCAGGTCTTCTTCTAGCGTGGCCTGGCGGTGGTGTGGTGCGGTGGGGCCATATTATTTTTGCCATCAAGTGGACTGGCACATCAAATTAATCCGTGGAGCGTTTTTCCCTCAATCAATACCCAGCTCGCTAATTACGACAGCGGGGCCGGGGTTTCCTAGGAAATGAATTTTTTGCGCCGACCGGTGCAGTGAAACTTTCCCCGCACGGTTTGTACGTGCTCTGTGGCGTTATTGTATCGTCAGGTTCAAGTGAAGCGGGAGGGGGGGGGGGGTGATGTGTAAATTTCGAGCCTTGAAGAAACGAAATGATTGAAGGGGTTATTGCCAGTTATCTATACATATAATAAAAGAGAGTGTCTGTCTGTGTGTCTGTGTGTCTGTGTGTCTGTCTGTGGTCGCCATACCTCTGAGATGGCAAGAGGCAGGAACAAGATAGTGTGCACGTACACTCCCTAGGTGCCGCAGATGTGCACCTGGGTTTTAGTTTCTTGATTCACTGTTTCCTTTCTCAGATTATGGACCTCCCATTTATTGAATACAGCCTATATGGTGCAAGACCAGTTCAGTGCCTACTGTTCACCTGTAGCAAGCACATCATGCCAGTGATATTAGAGACTCGCTGTTGCTCCTATGAGGGGAAGAAATGAAGAATGAAAAATTAACTGGACAGTTCCGGAAATTTCTAGAAGGTAAGGGAGATAACTGTTCACCTGTAGCAAGCACATCATGCCAGTGATATTAGAGACTTGCTATTGCTCCTATGAGGGGAAGAAATGAAGAATGAAAAATTAACTGGACAGTTCCGGAAATTTCTAGAAGGTAAGGGAGATAACTCTTTTTTGTCTGTGGTCGCCATACCTCTGAGATGGCAAGAGGCAGGGACAAGATAGTGTGCACGTACACTCCCTAGGTGCCGCAGATGTGCACCTGGGTTTTAGTTTCTTGATTCATTGTTTCCTTTCTCAGATTATGGACCTCCCATTTATTGAATACAGCCTATATGGTGCAAGACCAGTTCAGTGCCTACTGTTCACCTGTAGCAAGCACATCATGCCAGTGATATTAGAGACTCGCTATTGCTCCTATGAAAGGAAGAAATGAAGAATGAAAAATTAACTGGACAGTTCCGGAAATTTCTAGAAGGTAAGGGAGATAACTCTTTTTTGTCTGTGGTCGCCATACCTCTGAGATGGCAAGAGGCAGGAACAAGATAGTGTGCACGTACACTCCCTAGGTGCCGCAGATGTGCACCTGGGTTTTAGTTTCTTGATTCATTGTTTCCTTTCTCAGATTATGGACCTCCCATTTATTGAATACAGCCTATATGGTGCAAGACCAGTTCAGTGCCTACTGTTCACCTGTAGCAAGCACATCATGCCAGTGATATTAGAGACTCGCTATTGCTCCTATGAGGGGAAGAAATGAAGAAAGAAAAATTAACTGGACAGTTCCGGAAATTTCTAGAAGGTAAGGGAGATAACTCTTTTTTTGTATCCAAACAAAGGAGGTAAAGCTAATGATAATGGGATAGCGAGCGTCTTAAATTGCTACAGGACTCGAATGAAAAATTAACTGGACAGTTCCGGAAATTTCTAGAAGGTAAGGGAGATAACTCTTTTTTGTCTGTGGTCGCCATACCTCTGAGATGGCAAGAGGCAGGAACAAGATAGTGTGCAAGTACACTCCCTAGGTGCCGCTGATGTGCACCTGGGTTTTAGTTTCTTGATTCATTGTTTCCTTTCTCAGATTATGGACCTCCCATTTATTGAATACAGCCTATATGGTGCAAGACCAGTTCAGTGCCTACTGTTCACCTGTAGCAAGCACATCATGCCAGTGATATTAGAGACTTGCTATTGCTCCTATGAGGGGAAGAAATGAAGAATGAAAAATTAACTGGACAGATCCGGAAATTTCTAGAAGGTAAGGGAGATAACTCTTTTTTGTGCGTAGCAAGCACATCATGCCAGTGATATTAGAGACTTGCTATTGCTCCTATGAGGGGAAGAAATGAAGAATGAAAAATTAACTGGACAGTTCCGGAAATTTCTAGAAGGTAAGGGAGATAACTCTTTTTTGTCTGTGGTCGCCATACCTCTGAGATGGCAAGAGGCAGGAACAAGATAGTGTGCACGTACACTCCCTAGGTGCCGCAGATGTGCACCTGGGTTTTAGTTTCTTGATTCATTGTTTCCTTTCTCAGATTATGGACCTCCCATTTATTGAATACAGCCTATATGGTGCAAGACCAGTTCAGTGCCTACTGTTCACCTGTAGCAAGCACATCATGCCAGTGATATTAGAGACTCGCTATAATTGCTCCTATGAGGGGAAGAAATGAAGAATGAAAAATTAACTGGACAGTTCCGGAAATTTCTAGAAGGTAAGGGAGATAACTCTTTTTTGTCTGTGGTCGCCATACCTCTGAGATGGCAAGAGGCAGGAACAAGATAGTACATCATGCCAGTGATATTAGAGACTCGCTATTGCACCTATGAGGGGAAGAAATGAAGAAAGAAAAATTAACTGGACAGTTCCAGAAATTTCTAGAAGGTAAGGGGGATAACTCTTTTTTTTGTATCCAAACAAAGGAGGTAAAGCTAATGATAATGGGATAGCGAGCTTCTTTAATTGCTGCAGGGCTCCGCTTACTCCCGGGCGAAGCCGGGCTTAACTGCTAGTACGTGAATAATTGTAATCTATGATAACTGAGTTCAGGAAGGGATTTACTACCAGAGTTTAAGGGGTGGGAGGTAAGTCAAAGCACTTGTATTCCCCGGATGGTTAGTTCCAGGAAGAAGTTCATAGAAGTCAGCGACCGAACTGGTTACTCCCCCCTCCCGACCCACACACACACATACACACACATACACACACACACATACACACACACGCACACACCCCTGTCTATACCTGCACTCACAACGTTCTCCATTGTCCACTGTTTCCTGTTTCCTGGTTGAACGTCTTGCATAACTTGTCTATCCTTCGTTTACAAACACAATCCGGCGTTCACACCGCAATTTAGACAAATCTGCGAGTCGCCATGGTGACGTTTCTCCTCTGATGACAATGCTAGTTGCAATTATCTGTCGTCTGCAGTGTTTGCGTGTGTCTATCTATGTATATAAATATGCCTGTTTACCGACAGCTTGCAAGCTATCTTATGTAAGCGATCAACTCTGTGATGTGATCCACGTCATTACGGAGAGGTTATGGGATGTGTGTGTGGGTGATTGTCCTTTTGTGCGTAAGAAAACAGGAAGTCGTTGCTATTGTCATTGCAGAGGGGGAACCGGTCTGCCGGGCAATAATGATCATATTTATAACAGCAACGACAATAAACGTGATATATATTAATAATAGCTAAAATGATGATGATGAAGAGGAGGATACATTTCTTTTTAAAGATTATGTTTGGTGACAAATATGTCCGTTTTTTCAGTACACCTCAGAGTATGATTTTTATGTTTGATGGGTCAAATGTCCGTCAGACTTTTTATTTGTGGTCATAACGTTTTAAGTTAGAAACAGGGTATGAATGGACTGACCGGTGAGGTTTGACCTCTCGAGAGACTGGAGAGGTCCTGGCAGTGACAGCGTAACCTGCTCTGTCTGAAAACTTGACTTTGCAGCAGTGTGTTTCAGTATTCCTTGTCTTAATATGAAATAAAAAGAAAGGAGAGAGAGCGAGAGAGACGTGAATCGGAGCGCAAAGGATAAATGCGGAAAAAATGTACAGGACGTGTAAAAAAGCTAATAGAACAATTTGACAAGCTCAGCATTGCCGATGCTGCGTTCTCCCCATTGGGAAACCAGACCTAATTCCCAACTCTTTGGGGATCTGAACCGAGCTTGAAAGTCATCTCCTGCAGAACAGATCGTTGCATGCCGACTGTTGCAGATATTTTGTTCTAGTAGACAGCACTGTCTGTTTATTTGTTCCAAAGTGTGTCCACCTTTAGTCATATTATACTCTTATGCTGGTGTATGTGTCTGTCTGTCTCTCTGTCTCTCTGTCTGTCTTTCTTCCTGTTTACCTACTGCCTGTCTGCCCACATGTCTGTCTGCTGATCACATTCAAACTTCGTTCCGGAAAATTCCCCCCCCCCCCCCCCAAGTGTAAGAGATTTTTTTCTTTCTTTCTTTTTATTTTTTTTTAAATCGCACAAGCTATGCCCGCAGCCAATACAATCCGATCAGATGACTGGCCGATTTTTTTCTCTAATTTTTCTTCCACTGCCTGTCAGCGACTAGCTGGATGTACCCTGAATCTGTGACAAGGAGGGGGGGGGGGGGGGGGGGGGCATTACGCAGGCCAGAATGCAAACAGGGGCCCGATCCCCGCCTGCAAGCGCTGACCCATTTAGCCCTCCACACCACATGATATTCCAATCATATTGGGCAAGGCGATTGATTGAGCAAGTCTCGCTTCTCCTTCCTCCCTCCCCTCCATGTCTCCGTCCTTGCCTGTGTGTCTCCTCTCTCCCTGTTCCCCAGTGTCGTCCTTTTCTCTCCATCGATTTGTTCTGGCATCCTCCTACCTCTTAGCATTTTTTTTTATTCACTATGACCCCCCTCCCTCCGAAAAACCCCACATCCCTCCCCTGTTTATCCGTCCCTTTCTTCATTACTTTGTTCACGAGGAAACGGAGGGAGAATGAACATGCCGCCAAAAAAAAGGAGACCTGAAATGATCTCATAATACCAACTTCAAATTTGGAGCTGACGCAGTACAGTGCGTACCTTTACCCCCTTCACCTTACTGCGTTCCTACTCCGCCCCAACCTCCCCAACCCCCCCAACCCCCAATAAAAAATGCTGCAGACCAGGGTTTAGGGCAGACATTCCAAAAGTTGAGACCCGAAGTGGTCCCTTGATACTGGCATTGGATTTAGGGCTGCAGTCAAACATAAACGGAACCAGAAACGACATCTCAGTGTGAACTCTCTCTCTCTGTCTTTGTCTCTGTCTCTGTCTGTCTCTGTCTGTCTCTGTCTCTCTCTCTCTTTCTGTCTCTCTCTCTTTCTGTGTCTCTCCCTGTCTCTCTCTCTCTCTCTCTCTCTCTCTCTCTCTCTCTCTCTCTCTCTCCTCTTCCTGTCTCTCTCTCTCTCCCCTCTCTCTCTCTCTCTCTCTCTCTCTCTCTCTCTCTCTCTCTCTCTCTCTCTCTCTCTCTCTCTCTCTCTCTCTCTCACACACACATAGCCCACGATCTTCTCTATCGCCTCTCAGCGTTCCTGAAGTATACTGTACTTTGGGAACATTAGTATTTAACCACAAAATAGATATAGAATGTGCTGCTCTCTGCGCATGTCCATCGTTACAGGCTGCATGAAGACACAAGGATGCAGAGAAAGCTTCTTTTTTTATGCAGAGCAGAATTATAATTATAATGTAGCGTTTCTGTCTTTTCAGCACAAGCGTCTCCCGTGACGTAGGTTGATTGGTCGGTTTTGTCATCGTTATAGACTTGGACGGTACGTAGGAGGGGAAATCTGGAGATGGGGGAAACGCAAGTCTCTTGTTTGTATAACTTGTGCGGTAATCGTTCTCTGAAGATCCCACAATTGGTCTGCAAGTATAGTCTGCTGACCACATTCTCTGCTTAGATACGAGTCGTTCTCTGCCCAAAAGAACAACAACCAGTTGCTATCGCCAAAACCATGCATGCAGACCCAAGCGGTGTGTCTGCAATTTTTAAAAGGGGATGTCGCCAACGAGCTGACATTAATTCTGCGGCGTTATTCGGGTTACCATCGTTTCTGCTTTAGTTCAAGTCAGGCTTTTGAGTAAGGGTCGGGTTCTTCGCGAAAGAAAATAACTAGTTGCTTAACATGCGTAACTATATATGAAGACTCAAGCTGTGTGTGTGTAGTTTTTAGATATGACGTGGTAGTTGTTCTCAAACGATCTCACAATAACTTTGCAACTATATTCTGCTCACCGTCGCCTTTTGTTCGATTTAGTGTGGAAAAAGCAACCGGTTGCTTTGGGCATAACCAGACCTATTTCTGTTGTTTGCGTGTAGCTTTCTCAGGATGTCACGAGGTAATTATTCTCGAAAGATTTCACGGACTGAAACAATTGTTCTGCAGCTGTACTCTGAGTATCATCGTCTTTGCTTCAGTTTAAAGGCATATGTACGCGCTCCCGTGTTTACAAAGTGTAGTTTGCCCATAATCGATGTCAAACGCACCATAAGACCATGTAATGACGATATGTCGCCATGCGCGGACCATATACATGCATTACAGCTTGTTCTAGCCTCTGAAAAAGTGAGGATGTCAACAAAGACGCGGAGTTATTTCCCTTGCGTCAACGTTCCCTCTGTTGGCAAATCTATAAATAGGACGATCTAGATCAAAATAAAAATTCAAATATCTCAACATTTAAGGGGTCCTAGACCACAATATCTTGCAGGGAACTTAATTTAGCATGTCTCCAGCTGTTGGTAAAGCAATTAGCGTGTATAGTCATCGAGTACATATGGCTTTAAGTAAGTTTGTTGCACTTTGAACATGTGTCTTTATAGTAGTTTCTGAAAGCATGTGGCGGGGTTATTGTCCTCTAATGATATCATAAGGCTGAAACAGTTATTCTTTTGTTTAAACATAATTTTATTCAAAATACAAAAAAAAAGTGTTTTAACTTTACTACATTTACAATCCTCTGCTTTAATTCAAGTAAGTTTGATAGACATCGTTACTTGAGAGTATAGTTTTTGTAGGGATGTGATTTTATTGTCATGAAGCTGAAAGTTGTTCTGCAGCTCTGTTCTTCTTACCGTCGTGTCTCTGCTTCAGACCAAGTAAGCCTTTCTCTTAAATTGTTTTATTGTAATTTTCTCATAGGAAAACGAGGTAGTCATTGCTTTCTGAACTACCTGTCGATCGCAACAGAATTCTCGGTGACGAAAAAGCGATACAGTCCAAATCGTAGATAAAATGCAGGTACATTGTATCCTTCTTTGTTCTAAGTCCTGCTCTTAGTTGTTCAAAGTGCACTTGGTAGCGCCTGACTTGATCCTTGCAAAGCGGGAGGTTTACAATATCTTGTGGGTCCGAAGGTTGCCAATACCACGACACTCAGGGGGGGGACACTGACATGGAGACTAATGCCTTCTTGAACCACATCGATTTTATCCCTACCACACCACCCTCCTCTTCTTCTCCTACCCTCAGTCCGCCTTACCCATTATACAAAAAATCCACATCGTGCATGTCGCTCTTTTTGTCCAACCTCAGGTTTAAAGAAAAAAATCTCCCTGGTGTCTGTGCGCAGTTAAAAAAAATATTCCTGTAGGTCCTTGCACCATCCTTTTCAATCTTCAGACCTAGATTTGTCAGTGCGCTCCATACGGTGGCTGCATGTTGCATGATAGTGCTGAAGTCTTAGGTCATCAGATCAATACAGTCAAAGCGGGGAGGGAGGGGGGGGGGGGGGAGGATCGATGCGTGGCCCGGGGCGCGCTTCGTGCAGTCTTTGCCCCCTCTCCTTTTCCTCGCCTTCCCCCCCTTCCCCACCACACTATGTTCGTGGTCTCCTACCCCCCAACTCCCACCTTCGCTGTCACTTATAAGTTGTAATAGCCCGCCTGGTATCATATGGCTTTCGAGTCCAAAGAACATGCAGCACGTGCTCGCTAATTGCTCTGTGTCTTGTCAGCTCTACGACCTTAGTGTCAGGGGAGGAGGAGCAGTGATTTTGACTGCGCGAGACTTCAGCTCTCAACTGCTGGTGTTTTGGAGTCATGTTGCTGCGCGTGAAGCCGAAGAAATCGTCACAGAAAACGTCAGAAAAGGTCTGGTACTATAGAGCTTAGAGTTTCAACTGCTGGTGTTTTGGAGTCATGTTGCTGCGCGTGAAGCCGAAGAAATCGTCACAGAAAACGTCAGAAAAGGTCTGGTACTATAGAGCTTAGATACCCTAATTTCTAACTGCGGTGTGTTTTGGAGTCATATAGCTGCGCGTGAAGCCGAAGAAATCGTCACAGAAAACGTCCTAAGAGGTCTGGTACTATTGAGCTTAGAAATGTGCCTTTCCGAGAGATGTTGCTCTGATGTTTCATGTCTTTTGTCCTTCGTTGAAGCCAATGAAAGAAAGTCTTCACAGAATTTGAGTTCTCGTGGTCCTCATATTTCACTGGACATTGACTTGTTCGGGTTGTCATCGGCGAAGAACCTAACGCTGCTCCTCTTGTCTGTCTGCCAGAGAAATAGAAAAGGAACAGTCATCACGGATTCAGTCTAGAGACATAGTACCTGCTACCGCGCGAGCCGAGCAAATTTTCCCTCTTTATCTTTGCTGTGCTGGTCGCAAAACCCCTCCGCGCGGGAGTGTTTCCAGACACATCGTACATAGGGTGGATTGTTCGGATCTTGATCCGACTTCCCACTTGTGTAACTACCCGGTGTAACACGAAATTTTTACTCCACGAAAAAATTACTCCGGAGTAAATATTTCGTACGAAATTCTTACTCCGAGTACACTTTTCGTACGAGAAAAGAGCTCCCCAAGGCACGAAAAAATTACTCCCTCCACGAAATTTTTACTCCCCATTTTTTTTACTTCCAGTAAAAATCTCGTACGCAAAAATGGGATGCGGGCGAAGGGATAATGCCAATAAGTGATATCGCGCACACGAAGACTAACAGGGAACAAGGGAGTAAACATTTCGTTCACCTGGCATGGGAAGTTAAATTGCTTGTGTTGGGGTGAAGTAATTTATTCGTTATTTATTCGTCAGGGGAGTAACATTTTTGTACGAAATGTTTACTCGGAACTCACCTGTCTTGGGGAGTAATTTTCTCGTGTAATGGGGGAGTGCTTTTTTCGTAAAGGGAGTAACTTTTTCGTACGAAATGTTTACTCCGGAGTAAAAATCTCGTGGGAGTAATTTTCTCGTGTTACACCGGCTAACATTGTCAGCAGCAATGTTGTGTTGAAAGAGAGATCATGGCTGCTTTTCTTGTTGCTCGTCGTCTTGTGGTCGCTTGTTTATGCTTTAGGCAAAAGTTTCTTGCATTCTATCTTCACCGTCGAGATTTTGTAAATTTTGTTCTAGCACCAGAAATGGCGCCTCCTTTATTTTCTGACGTCTTGGCCAAGGTCAGATTGCGTCGTTGTCTGCTAAACAGCCTCTTTGGGGAGCCCAGACGTCTTTGTCGTTAAATGTTATTTGATGTTTTTGTTGCATGTTCTGCGAGACATCCTCAAAATTCCGATTCTCTCGACAGTTGTGTTTATCCATTCGCCCTTTGTCCTAACGCGCGGGCATCAAGCGCTGCGTCTCCCTTGTCAGTGCTAGTTTTGGAACTCATTCAAAGTTGTTCTCCTCTCCTTTTCTTGTATTTTTGTTCTTTATTCTGGTTTGCTTGGCATTATGTGAGGTGAACCATCATTCATCTGTCTTTCTCCCCCTTCCCTCTCAGCACTCTCTGTCTGTCTCTGTCTTTGTCCTCCTAGCGTCTGTCTGTCTGTCTCTTTGTCGGTTGGTCGGACTATCTCCCTCCTCTCGCGGCTCTCTCCCACTCCCTCTTCACCCCTCTCCCTCTTATTTTTCTCCTCCTCCTCCCACCCCATTCCCCACCCTGCATGATGATAGCACAAGTGTTCCGCTATGCATTGCAAGGAACACGAAACGTTGGTGAGGTTTGCAGGAGAAGACATTATTGCCTGCTCCCCACAGACAACTTGATACTGTAATGGCTCTGTAACTGTCAGGATGAAAGACTGGGGGAGGAGGGGGGAGACTGGGAGAGGAGGGGGGAGACTGGGAGAGGAGGGGGGAGACTGGGAGAGGAGGGGGGAGACTGGGAGAGGAGGGGGAGACGGAAGGAGGAGGGGGTAGGGGGAGGGAAGACACAGGAGGGTATATCACCGCCCTGCCTTCCTACTTTTATTGAAATGTTATTTCAAGGGGGTTGAAGAGATACTGCAAGATTTTAAAGCGGGGTGAGGGAGAGGAGAGGGGGGGGGGAGGGCTGTGAGGCGGATATTTCAGATGAGAGAGGAACAGAGATGAAGCGTATTTCTGAAAGTGGTGGGAGGAGGAGGAGGGGCACCCCATCTCTTGATGGTATTTGGTGATTAGCAGCCAGAGCAAGAATGTGGAACACGGTCTGCAGAGGCTTCGTCTCATTTAAATGGATGGATCTTTTGGTTTTCTTGTACAAACCCTGTTGTTAGAATGGAATCCTTTTTTTCATGATTGCTTCAACGATACCCATGTTTAAAGACCCAGTAAGTATTTACGTCATTCTATTAAATTTCTTTTCAGCACTGAGAAGATCTTGTAAAGAAATTCAACTGAATGGGTTCTTTCAATTAACTCTATATCCACTTCCTCATCTTCTCTTTTGCATCTTTTCTCCTTTAAAAGGCAATACTTTGGTCGGAAAAGTTTGAACACTGTAGTTCTGTCGGCTATTTTCGGACGTAGTCCTTTTCTTGCACAGCTAAGCTGTATTTTCTCTCTCTTTTTTTTTGTCCTGCGACGATAGCCTGGTCTGGTGAAGGCAAACTTATCACGAGGAGGAATGATAATGCGACACTGGCTTCCATCAACAGGCACAGTAATTAACCTGCTCAATCCTCCGTTACGACCACCCCCCCTCACACACCCCCACCCCAGACCCCCACCCGCTATCTTACTCATCACCTACAGTATACCTGAGAGTATTTCGCTCCCCGTGTAGTACATCATTGCCAAGGACATAAGTCGGGTTTATCTGGTAGCAGTGGGTACACAGCAACAAAGCTGTCATACGGAAGATACAAGAAGTTGTTTTGGGTCTGCCGACTACACTCGTCTTGATGTTGTTCTGCAAGGTACAAGAAGTTGTTTTGGGTCTGCCGACTACACTCGTCTTGATGTTGTTCTGCAAGGTACAAGAAGTTGTTTTGGGTCTGCCGACTACACTCGTCTTGATGTTGTTCTGCAAGGTACAAGAAGTTGTTTTGGGTCTGCCGACTACACTCGTCTTGATGTTGTTCTGCAAGGTACAAGAAGTTGTTTTGGGTCTGCCGACTACACTCGTCTTGATGTTGTTCTGCAAGGTACAAGCATAGTTGTTTTTAAGGATGGCGTAGGTTTTTTTGCCAAGCCTCTGTTAGTTTGAATTCTTTCCAAGAGGTTGGCATTTTTGCTTTGGTTGAAAAAGAAAGACTATGCAAACAGTCGATATTGCTGCGTACTATCACACAGAGTGACAGTTACAGAATCTGGTTCTCTTTCAAACCAAGTCTCTATCTACTTTCTTCATTTCTTTTACACACACACGCGCACACACACACCTCCTCCATTTTCCTCACTGACCTGACACCCACCCGCAGGGAGTGAGACCAACTGATCACACGGCGGACTCCACGGGACATGACAACAGAAGACAGGCAACAGTAATAACCATGATGAAAAAGCTGTAAATTTCCAGCGCTCCTCACCTGTGCGGAGATAGAGCTTAATCTTTATCCCGGCATCGAAATCTGTCCCCTGAAGCCCCACCCCCCCCCCCCCCACCCCAAACCCTCATTCTCATACCATCACACCACCCCCCTCCCCGCTTTAGGCCGCAGGTGACGTAGGTCCTGCAAGTCTCTTGATTTAGCTGGCACCTCCTCTGCCACCTACTTTAAAAATTGCGCCTTAATTTCAAGCACTGATCTCAGACTCAACCCATATCTCATCCAATCCCCCCCCCCCCTCTTCTTTACCACTACACTCCCTCCCCTCCCCCTCCTGCAAATCCGTGCAGCATCGTGCCATGATGATAGTGTTGTCTGTGCAAACACTGGTCTTTTCCTGCCGCCCTTTATGACGAGTGTAATGCTGCCCGTGCCTCCTTTGCCTCACTCCCCTGTAGGTCTCCCAAATCTTCATTGGCATGTTTTACCTTCCTTGCTTCTTGAAGGCATCTTCATGCCTACCTTCCCGCCACCTATGACTTATGCATACAACGGGGAGCATCACTGCTGCTTTACCCTGTTCTTCTTCCAAAAGCCACCACCCCCCACCCCACCCTCTCCTCATATTTTGAGCATCACTTTTACCCTCACCCCCATTTTGAGAAACATCACTACTCCCCCACATCACTACTCCCCCATCTTTTTTAAAAGGAGGAAAATCATCTCTCTCCTCTCTTCCTCATTCCATTCCCTGAAATCCTTGGCCCTCTTCACGGGCATATTTCACCTTCTTGAAGTAACCTCTTTATCCCTGCCCCTCCTCCTAGTTCATCTCTTGACTCCAAGAAGAAGAGGCTCATCGTCTGATCCCTCCTCCTCCACCCGCCCATAGAGCTCAGTTCTTGTACCCCTCCTGGTACCCCCTCCTCCCCCTTCCATCCGACCCCCTAGCCCCTTCGCAGGAGGTGTATCACCTCTCACCCCCAGATGGTTGTGATATCAAGGGTGTGATTTATCACCTGAGTGCCGCGCGCTCCCCCTCCCTTTCCCTCCTTCATCCGTGCCGGTCCAACATTTCCAGTCCAACATTAGTGGCCTGGAGCTGTCAATAAACAGGTGCTTCTCTCGCCCTCGCTCCTCCAGTCTGCCCCTCGCTGACTGTTGCTGCCAGAGTGGGGGGATGGCGTAGTGGCTAACAGCAGGGATGTCTGACGTCGTCAAATGGATGCCTTCGTTGTGTAGTGGAGCTGTGCAGAATGAGGAACGAAGAAAGGAATTAACTTTACTATATAGCATAAGGAAGAGGGGGATAGAAATTAACACACGCACAGCAGAAAAAATACTTTATTTGCCTGCTCTCTTTCACGGGATTAAGAATCGACGTTTTTCATTCATCGGTCAGGCCTCCTCTTCCTACTCATCCTCTGATCCTTCCTCCTCCTCGTCCTCCTCCTCCTCGTCCTCCTCCTCCTCTTCCTCCTCCTCGTCGTCTTCTTCTTCTTCTTCTTCTTCTTCTTCTTCTTCTTCTTCTTCTTCTTCTTCTTCATTTTCGTGTTATTCATTGTGTTCTATGTGTTCTTTTTCCCGCAAGAAAAAAAGCACAAATTATCCCATTCAAGCTGGACACGATCAATGCGTATAGACCTTTTCGGTATCTGAGCAGCTCTCGCGAGACACGCTCTTTGACCTCTTTGTTATGCTTTGAACATCGCGAGAACTTCGAACTTTGGCTTGTGCAGCTCGCACGAGATCGCTGTACCGCATGCTTTGCTATGCTCTGAAGTTTGCGAGAGATCACGAGAGCTTGGAATACCGATAGGGTCTATTCTGTAGCTCTCAAGCTCTTCCCTGCCTCACCACAGTCTCCGCCTTTCATTGCCTCTTGATCACCTAGACTGGTAGCACCCCACAGGGCCTCGTTACCCGGGGCCTGAGAAATGAATCAGGCGTGCAATCTTGCAGGCTCTCTTCAAGGCGGTAGTTATGCTTTATGAAGAAGCGCCATTCTGTTTTTGTACCTCCCAGATCCCCCTCCTTGTGTTCGATGCACGGCTGGAGGTTCCGATAGCAGCCACCCTTCTCACTTACACACCGGCAAGTAGCAGCCAAGAAACACACACACAAAGAAAGACAGAAAACGGCCATAATCTTTTTCTCTGCTATGATGTTGCTGATTCCCTTCACAGTTTTCAGGTTTTCTTTGTCAGTTTCAGAAGTAGAGTTGAAGGTGTGTGGTTAGAGGAGGTGGAGGGGGGGGGGGGGGTTTCACAGCATGGTTATGAATTCAGAAAATAATTGTCTTAGCAGCAGCGTATCTGTAGTTTCAAGTTTGCGGTGTTACTTGACTCTGAATAAGTTAATGGTTTAAAATTAAGCCAAATTCAGTCCAATGAGAAGTATTATCTTTTTTGTCCACTTCGGTTCGACGGCGCAACACTCGCTCCATCCACAACACTGTAGGGTTACACGTATAGACTCAACTGATTCATCATCGTTTTGGGGGAAGGCCAGTATGGCTCTCTTTCAGTCTTGGACCAGATCGTTTGTCCATCGCCGAACTTATCCATGCACAGATCAGTTTCGACATGAGTTCCTGTCGACAGTGAAAATCAGATTCAGAATCACCATCGTTATGTGTTGAAGTCGGTAACAAAGATGGCGACGTCCTTCTTAATGCCAAGGCTTTATCTTAATTGCACAAATACTTTCTCTCTGACTCACCTTCTCACAGTTTTTATTTTTTTGTTGATTCCCTTTTTTTGCTAGATTGGGAGCGGGGTGATTAACGGCAGGGTAGCTGCCTGGCTAAAAGCGGATAATGAAGGGAATTAATTAAGGTAATATTTCAATCAGCGTTTGTGCGAGCAAGGATGCCGAGTCTTTATCAGCAGCACGCCATCCCGTGCGGGACTTACCGCCGACTCCCTAGCGGCACGGCATCTCGCGGAATTTGGTTACACAAGACCGCGTCCTGGATTTTGTCTGACCCCAACCGACCCCATGTTTTGTCTGTTGGGCATGAGGGGGGTAGGGATTAGTTTTTGGGGGGAGGGAGGGGGACACTTGGGGGGGGAGGGAGGGGGACACTTGGGGGGAGGGAGGGGGACACTGGGGGGGGGGGAGTAGGAGGAATGGGGTGGGATAGGAGGGAGGGGATGAGAGGACCCAGAGGGGATCGATGGGGGGGGGGGCGGGGGTTGTTGCAATTGGTTATGAGGATATTATCTTTTTCTTTCAAAAAGAAGCCTCTTTCTGTCGATAAGAGAGGTAGAGGGTAACATAGTTCAGAGCAAACAAACGAAAGTGACAAGGAAAAGTCTCGTTTTGCATCTTACCAAGCAACATCCTAGACAAGCGAAAATTAAACCGGAGATATGACGTGCAGCAGCCCCGAGAGGAAGAAAAATACATGCAATTTTAGTCTGGCATAAAACGCCATTGGCACTTGCTGGGTTCGATGATAATACAAGCGGAAGTCTGCATCGATTTTTGTGTAGATGATCTATGCTGCACGCTTTGCAGTATTGTTGCAAACACAGCAATTCTTCTTTTTGTCGACTCTCTTTCTCAGACGTCTTCTGAAATCGCTGTTGATGGAAATGCCAAACTGCTCATCAAACAGTTATTTATTGATGTAGCTGGCTGTTGGTGTGTTAATGTGCGTACTTTGGGTGCTTATGCTTATGTGGGCGTTCTTGATTGCTCTACATCGCCCACCACTCCCGACAAACACGTATAGACACGAAAGTACAAGCTCAAAAGTACAGAATCACCCGCACGCACAAGCACGTTCGCACGCATAAACACACACACACACACACACACACACACACACACACACACACACCAAAACACACAAACGCACACACAAACACCAAAACACACACACACAAACACACACACATACACACACACACACACACACACACACACACAACAAACACAAACATACACACAAACACACACACACGACCCCTTCCACCACTCGACCCCCCCCCCCCCCCCCCCCCCGCCCCGACTGACACACTGACACACACGGTCTCCGTGCTTGTGAGTCCCCAATTGAAAGCAATAAGGCTGTGGGTGTTTACACGCGTGCAATAGCAGGGGGGAGGCCGGTGAAACTCATCTTTTGGCATTGTTGTGCTCCCCGTGTCAAACAGCCTTTGAAGTCCTCGTGATTTGTAAGCGCCAGCAGCCAGGTAGCGTAAGGTGAGGAAACACAAGTCTGGAACTTCGCGAAGCTGGCTTATTATTTTTTTTGGACAAGCTTCATCTTGCCCGGTTGCCTTCTGGTTATATTTCCCCCATCCCCCCCCCCCTCCCGGCCCCCACCTCCTTCTCTTCTGAATGGGAGGTACAGGTGGAGGGTTAAATTGGGGAGGTGTTGGAAAGAGAGGAATGTATAGATGATGCGGGTTGAGGGAGATGGGGGGGGGGGGGGGGGTTAGAAGATTACTTAGTCTTGGATTCATATCACTCCGTTTCGTTGAACTGTCAAGTTTGATAATGGCTTTGTTGCGATGGGTGTACAGTTTATAAGGGAAGTGAGTCGCGAATATAGGGGTGGCGACGTAGGTGGTGGGGGCCCCGCCCGGGAAAAAATGGAAGAAAAAAAGTTTACAATGAGGTTGTGACTGCACAGAGAAACTTTTTATGGATCCAGAACTTTCAGAAGCCGACATTTTGGCAACCTTTTATGTTTCAGAGTTTGCTGTAACTTTTCAACAAAAAAAGAAAAGAGGGTACAGGGGAGGTAAGGAAGCGGTGTAAAGCATGGCACCTTACTTCTGTTCTGCTGCCCCTCCTCACCCCAACCCCCACCCCCAACCCTCGGTGATTGCACGCGCTGGTTGAGTGACACTTCATTTGCTGCTGCACTCTCCCCCGTAATGGGACCCCGCCCCTCGGGACCAGATAGGGGAGATAATGCCGCTGCTAGGGGCAGGCAATCCGGGCAGCTACCTCATTGCGGAAGATGAAAACTCGGAGCTAATTTTATCTTCTTTCTTCTTTTCTCTCTTCTTCTTTTCTTTTACTTCTGGATTCCCCCCCCCCCCCCCTCCCCCCTCCTCCTATATTTCATCGCCTTGCATTGAGACAACACGTGTTTTGTCGACGATGTTTTGTCGTCAGGAGGTTTTGGAGTTGACGCGATTTAAGAGGTCAAAGGGCAGGCCTGTCGCGTGACTCCTGTGTAATACGAGGTTAGTGCACGAGCACACTGCCGCAGGCTCACGAATGCACGCTTGTCTTGGACTCAAGCAGGTGATTAGAACAAGGTTCAGTTTGAAATCATTTGTTGCACAAACCTTTGGAAACGCATTGGGAAAAAAATGGTGAAATTGCTGCTTTTTGGTCGATTGTTTGAAAACCGTGTTTGAAAAGGAAGACATATTTAAATGTTTAGTAGTTAAATGACTTTTGCTGCAAGTAATTTCCCTCTTAGGGACGAGAGGGACACATATACGTTTGACGTTTTGACACTATGATATTTTAAAACAGTCGTTAACAGTGCAGGTAAAAAACACACCGGCAATAACAATCTTCTGGCCGCCAGACCGTATATTTAACCACATGCTCGCCCCCCCCCCCCCCCTCCTCCCACAAACACATAAATACCCGCGCCCGTTTCCCTCCCCCAAGCACGCACATTGTGAGAGAGAGAGAGAGAGAGAGAGAGAGAGAGAGAGATGGCGAGATATGGGGGGGGGGGGGGGGGGGTTAGTGCTGAGTTTCACCAGTATTAATTTAACCGAGAAATTATATACTTTCAGAAAGTTTCTTAACTTTAACGTGTCATTCTCATAAAGTCCACAGGCTGGGGAGTTTTTCCACCCACGGCAAAGCTTGATTAGTGACGTGTCTTTGTGTTACCCATTAATTTGCCCTGGCAGTCTCTGTGTCTCTCTCGCAGACGTCATTAATTTATCCAGAAAAATGTCATTAGTCTGTCCTTAACTCTTTCCAGACGACTGTCCCCGGCCAGACGTATTGTCATGATTACTTTTTCAACCCTTTAAATAGGTCAATCAGTGCCACGTCCTCTTTTCTTTGTGTGTGTGTGTGTGTGTGTCTTTTTCTTCTCGCTTTTCTGTCGCAGGCTGCCTTCTTGTCCTTGTTCTCGCCTTGCATTTCAGTTCCGATCAGATCTCGATTCTTTGTTTGTTAGCCATGGAGGTGTTTCCTGTGAGGCGTGATATGGTCATGTCTGTCTGGTTACTTGTTGGCCTCGCGTGTATCATTTTGGAAACAATACGGCGAGTAATTAAAAGGGATGGCCACATTTATTTGTATCGGCTGGCACACGCACCATTGTAGGATGCAAATGTCATCAGCATCGATAACGAGATGTATAGGTGTTAGCTCGTTGTTTTACTCGGAGACCAGACACGATCTGTTTACGGGTTTGCTCTGAGGTTGTTCTTTCTTTCGGGTGTAGATTTCCAAATCGGAATCGTGCAGTGACAAATTAAGTTCTCGTCCGACACAATACATCGACACAAGAGCACACGTACATACACTGTTTTAGCATTGACTATGTTACGAATCCGATGTTTTTCGTATGCAGCTGTGTCTGTAAACAAAGTAGGGCATTAGTTTGTTGAATGGCCAGTGTACTTGGATTACACAGTCATGTCCGTTGATGGACGATGAAGGGTGTCCTTTCTTGAGAGGTGGCCACTCAGAAGAGGTTCTTCACATTAAGACCGTATCTATTTGAGGAACATGCTTTAAAGTTTGGCATGTCACTGGCTAAAGCGCTACTAATTCCTTTCCTTTTCCTGTTAGCGAGAGATCGGAGCTGGTAAGAAAATATGGGGTGAGATTAGATGAGCGGTGACTTGAAAACAAGTCCATATTGATTTTATTTTGTCCCTATCGTGTGGGAGTAGTTATTTAAGAAAGATGTTTTCGTGTGGTTTACTTTTTTTCATCACTCACAAAACTTTCCACTGGCGAGAACAGCAATTTAACTTACTGATACCAATGTCTCTGCTGATACATTCATCAAGTCTCCCCCTGCTCAGTCGCTTACTCCCCTGTCTCTCCTCTGCTTTTCAGTATCCCTGCTTCTCAGTATCCCAGCTCCCCCCCCCCCCCCTTTTAGCTCCCTGGCCCCCCAAATGAAATGAAGCTGGAGTGAGAGTCTGGTGCGGTGACCTTTTCCATGTAAATGGAATTGTGAAGCGTCTGGAAACGTCTCTCTTACATTTTCAATTCATTTCTGTCACTTCGCTAATGACTGCACGCTGCCAGCCATTCAGCCAGAGATGGGATCGTCACTCAAAATCTGTGTAGCCCGCCTTCTGCCTCGCGCCTGACTGGGCTGGCTCGCTCGCCAAGACTGAGTCTCTACGAGTGTGTCTAGTGTAGGCTTTTGTGTGCTTGATTGGAATGTGTACACATGTAGGTGATCAGTGATGGTATGGTTTGAATAAATGTCATTCATTTCACTAATGGCCCTGTCATTAACACGATCACTGATGTTTGAACCATTGTTATGTGACCGTACCGTTTGTTTGGTCATAATTATACTTTCCAATAACATGATTCTTTCTTTTAACCATTGTAATGTGACCTTACCGTTGCTTTTGTCTTCTTCTTCTTCTTCTTCTTCTTTGTTCATGGGCTTAGACTCCCACGTTCACTCATGTTTTTTGCACGAGTGGAATTTTACGTGTATGACCGTTTTTACCCCGCCATTTAGGCAGCCATGTGCCGATTTCGGGGGAGGCATGCTGGGTATTTTCGTGTTTCTATAACCCACCGAACTCTGACATGGATTACAGGATCTTTTCCGTGCGCATTTGGTCTTGTGCTTGCATGTACACACAAAGGGGGTTAAGTCACTAGCAGGTCTGCACATAAGTTGACCTGGGAAATCGGAAAAATCTCCACTCTTAACCCACCAGGCGGCAGCGACCGGGATTCGAACTCACGACCTCCCGATTATGAGGCCGACGTCTTACCACCACGCCACTGCGCCCGTCGTTTCTTTTGTCATAATTATACTTTCCAATAACATTGTAATGTGACCTTACCGTTTTCTTTTGTCATAATTAAACGTTTCAGTAACATACCTTTCCTATTTTTGGATTCATTGTAATGATCGATCAGGATCTCAAGGACAAGCTTTATTCAAGTCGGGACTATTTCTATGTGTGCCTGGACAGCTTTAGCGTGTGACTAGCATGGCCCGTCAGTGATATCTTTTAACATTGGAGTGATCATTTAGGGTCAGGTCTCGATGACGGAAATTATTCATACAGGGTCTTTGAAGTTTCCACTTCCGGTTCATGATGCTGACTGGTGAAACAGTCATCCGGGATTTGTAATTGCGCGTGAAAATGTAACTCGACATCGGTACAAATTGCTTTTTGTCTTTCACGATGTATTTAACTTTAATTTGAACTGAACTTGGTCAAATTTAATCTGTAAGGAGTGGTTCGGCGACATCAGTGGGGATGATAGGTGGGGTTCCTTGCAGTAAACAGTGAATGCGTCGTGATATGGAACCTCTCTGTTTTACATCAGGCATTTACAAATAAGTGCAACCAAAGATCTACTGCCGCGCTAAGCTTAGCGTAGCAGTAGAAGATCTTTAGTGCAACTATGATCAGTGCACACGAAGGCTGTATAAACCCTTTTTGTGGAGAAAACCAGAAGAGTTGTTCACAATACATGAATCGTGTCGTGTCCAGTAGGCCACCGGCATGTAAGACGACCGGTGTGGGGAGGAAAAACATTGGGAGTAAAAAGAACAGCCCCCGATTTTATCGGACAAGAAGCCCTGTTTGATCCAAAACACGTTCATACTTCTCTTGGGCCCTTCATTTCCTGGCGATAAACAGAAAATTAATTCATTACGGCCTGGGAAAAGATACCTAGGTTGGGGCTGATTGCACGAAGGGGGTCTAGTGTTTTTAATTCTAGGTAGGAGGAGAAGGGAGGGGGGGAAGGTGGGTGAGGAGGGGGTGGGGGCTTAATTGTGGGAACAGCCGTGATGGATCGAGCAGAGGGTTGGAAGCGGGAGATAGCTGTCTGATGAAATGACAGAATATTTGTCATTTTGTTATCGCCTTTTTGCGTGTAGCTGTCTTGCCTGTTTTGTTGCTGGAGTGACTGGAACGTTTGTTTTATGTCTTGGGATCAGAAACTGGGATGTTTTGTGAAAAAAAAAATCATGTTGGTTTTCAACTGTTCGTTTGTGAGTTTCTTGTTGGTTAGTGATCTGCTTCTGTTTTGAACGTAGAAAAGTAAGTGGGTTTTGCATGTTAGACCAAGTTGTATAGTATACTAAGTACCCATCTCTCTCTCTCTCTCTCTCTCTCTCTCTCTCTCTCTCTCTCTCTCTCTCTCTCTCTCTCTCTCTCTCTCTCTCTCTCTCTCTCTCTCTCTCTCTCTCTCATTTGTTCCCTTTCTTCTCCTTCGCTCACACACACACACACACACACAACACACACACACACACACACACACACACAACACACAACACACAACACACACACACACACACACAACACACAACACACACGTTGTCCACAGTTGCTACACGTGCTATGGGAGAGTAACCTGCACTTACTAACGTCAAAGGTGATCATGACTTTATAGCTAAACCCATTAACACGTAAAGGTATAACTTTAAGACTAATGCAGGTGCTTCTTGGTGTGTGTTTTGCAGATGGGGAGCGAGGTTACAGTAATCACATCTCAGACGGAAACCCCGAGACACCCTCCACTGCAACCGACAAGCTGGACCTCCCCGCAGACACCCCCACGCCCACTACCACCGCTACTACCTCCACCGCCATCAACAACAACAACTACAACAACCTCAACAACAATACCAGCAACGGCGTTCTTGCTCTGACTACTGGCAGCAAGTCCGATGTCGGGGGACCGACTACATGTGAAAGTAAGTGAACAGGATTGAGGTCAGAGTTGGACCTTTACTGTCCGTGGGTGCTGGACATGTGAAGTTCTCTGCTGAAGGAAGAACCATAACGGTTTCTGTGTCTGTCTGTCTGACTGACACTCCCTCTTTTCTCTCTCTCTCTCTCTGTCTCTCTCTCTCTCTCTCTCTCTCTCTCTCTCTCTCTCTCTCTCTCTCTCTCTCTCTCTCTCTCTCTCTCTCTCTCTCACGCATCCACACGCACACACATTCAGTCACGAACATACACACAAACACACACACAAACACATATATCTTAATGATCCTGTTCCTTTCACTCTCAGAAAGTGAGGCTTATTTAGAATGATCGCCAAATACGACATTAGTTTATGCTCTTCTCAGTGGAATAGAGGCTACGTTTATGATTCTCGTTATAATCGTAAGGCCATTGTATTATCACTTTCCTAAAGACCATAAAAGTATTCCATAGCTGTACATTTTCAGGGACAGGTGTTGTGTTGTGTTGTGTTGTGTTGTGTTGTGTTGTGTTGTGTTGTGTTGTGTTGTGGGTTAAATGGTTTTCAATGCACAGTCATGCACATGGAGGGATGGGAAGGGAGTGGGAAGATTCTCTATGTGCAATCTTTGGTGGGGAGAACAAAGACACAATAATCTTATCTCCTGCACCCCCCCCCCCCCCCACCCCCACCCCCCGTCACTACCTCTGTCTGTCTGTCTCTCTCTCTCTTTGTCTGTCTCTCTCTCTGTCTCTCTCTCTCTCTCACACACACACTCACACCCTCACTCTCTCTCACACACACACACACACTCACACACCTCCCCCTTTCTTGCCACACACACACACTCTCCACTCCCACACACACTCACACCCCTCCCCCTCTCTTGCCACACACACACACACACTCCACTCCCACACACACACACACTCACACCCCTCCCCCTCTCTTGCCACACACACACACACTCTCCACTCCCACACACACTCACACCCCTCCCCCTCTCTTGCCACACACACACACACACACACACACATACTCTCCACTCCCACACACACTCACACCCCTCCCCCTCTCTTGACCCCCACCCCATTTTGATCAACAAAACCCCTTTCCTTCAGAACAATATTTCATCTTTGTTCTTGTTTTTTTTCCCAGTAAATATAATGCCAAATTAAAAGCTGGTGTTTAAGATTCCAAATGGTACCATCGACACCTTGGAAAACATCACACTTTCTTGTAAGCTTTTTTTTTAAGCAGAAAAAGATATAGAACACATACGAAATGAAAGACTCAGGTGTTTAGTCTTGCTGAGTATTGATACCGGAGACGCATTGGGATGGAAGAACACATCAGTATAAAATATAAGTCCGGGGAGTGTCTGGTAACAGTGGGAGGGTCACCTTAATCACAAGCTTATAACTCAAACAGTTTTTGCTCTTTTCTAAAACGGGTTTCACCACTGGATAGAGCATAAAAAACTCGTTAGGAAAATGTAAAAATATGAAAATTGTGCAAAGGTGACATGCGACTCATTCCGCGGTGGAGGGTCACATATAATTGTGTAGGTAGATATCCACGGAAGAAGAGGAATGAGATGACATAGTGTGCAGGGAAAACAATGATATTGTAGATAAGAGGTCAGTATTTTACTGTAGTGATAGTGACAACGACCAAAAGAGTGGAGCAAATATTTGTCACCAAAAGACGATGTGTTTTTGACTGTTGACTGCAACATCATTCGTTAGGTTCGTATGTCTGCACAGAGCCGTGAAGTCAGTGCGTGAGTTAGGGAGTTAGAAGGGGAGAAAGGAGGGAAGCTTCTATACAAAGGTCAACATTTTTGAATTACCATTTAGGATAATCGATAAACTTTATTCCCAACTTATTTTTCATTTTCTAGCGACATTAAAAACGTGAGATTTGATTGGTGGACGGGCCGAACGTCTTTGATCAGAATTGTTTGATCTTGTTAATCGCTCCGCCGCATCTTTGTCACCCGCATCGACCGTCGCAATGTCACAAAAAAGCTCTCATGTTTCAGCGTTGTGGGAACATTTTCTAATTATTTTCAGCTCTACCACAGGTGTCTGAGAGGAAATCTCTGAGAGCCCATACGTCAGCTCTGATGTGTTTTAAGTCTAATGAATGGAGGACTTTTTAAGGAGGCCGTCGTCTTAGCTCCAATGATTTTTTTCTCTTTTCTTGAGGAATTAAAGACGCGGAGACTTTGTATTGAACTTTCCCTTTTTCCTGTCTTTCTTTCATCGTGGAATTTTTCTTACTTTTCAAAGACTTAGACTTTTCTAATCAGGCTAATGACGGTTCAGGAAGAGAAGAAAGGGTGAAAAATAATGCGACTTGTTCATCAGGAGGTTTTCTCCTGCTTCAAATGAAGAAAATGGACAAAAAGAGAAAGACCGCGATTAAACTGATGAAGTTTTTGTTTGACTTGTTTTTTTCTTCCTTTTGATTTTTCGCATTTCATTTTCACTTTGATATTTAAAAGTGTTCGCTGTTTCTTGTTTCAATACGTTTTATGTTACGGAGTCACAAGAGTTCTTCGCAGTTTCTAACACCCCCCGCGGGTTAGTGGGAAGAATTTACCCGATGCTCCCCAGCATGTCGTAAGAGGCGACTAACGGATTCTGTTTCTCTTTTTACCCTTGTTAAGTGTTTCTTGTATAGAATATAGTCAATGTTTGTAAAGATTTTAGTCAAGCAGTATGTAAGAAATGTTAAGTCCTTTGTACTGGAAACTTGCATTCTCCCAGTAAGGTAATACATGGTACTACGTTGCAAGCCCCTGGAGCAAATTTTTGATTAGTGCTTTTGTGAACAAGAAACAATTGACAAGTGGCTCTATCCCATCTCCCCCCTTCCCCCGTCGCGATATAACCTTCGTGGTTGAAAATGACGTAAAACACCAAATAAAGAAAGCAGTTTCTAACGTCGTTTGTAACTCCAGATTTCAGCGATTGGCTCGGAGTAAACAAAACTGCTACATACAGCATTATGACAGAAGATAAAAGAACATGATTACTCCAAAAGATGTCATTTCTTTCAACAACGCACTTGTAGTTAGCGGTATACTGTGTGGTGTCTAGCGGTATACTGTGTGGTGTCTAGCGGTATACTGTGTGGTGTCTAGCGGTATACTGTGTGGTGTCTACTATACTGTGTGGTGTCTAGCGGTATACTGTGTGGTGTCTAGCAGTATACTGTGTGGTGTCTAGCGGTATACTGTGTGGTGTCTAGCGGTATACTGTGTGGTGTCTAGCAGTATACTGTGGTGTCTACTATACTGTGTGGTGTCTAGCGGTATACTGTGTGGTGTCTACGTAATAAACACCATGCAGCCAAACTAAAAGAAAATGTCTAGATAGCTTCCAGAACAGGTTGCCGTTGTGCATAGAACAACAAGTTTCTTGTATGTTTAAAACTTATAATAAAAACAGCTCTGATACACAGTTTGATTCAAGGCTTCTTTGATATGGATCGAGCGGTGTTGGTATTAGATTTCTTGTTTGTTTTTAGTTTACCTTTATTTATTTGTGTTTTTTTGTGTGCATCTAAACATCTTGAATAATGGCCAAGTAGCACATGGTATCTAAAATATTTTTTTCCAGCATGTGTCTTGCTGCCATTTATTGTTGGGATTGTGATTGTCTTTCTTTAGTCTGGTACTGTTATTCCAGCAGTGTGGATGAGCACAGAACATTCAACGCGGAGTGTAGAGACTCAGGTTCTACAGGTGGACCATATTAAGGACTGTACATATGGATACACTATAACACATTCAACGTTTGACGTTTTGTTCTTTTCCAGGAGCGCCCTCGGCTTCCACCAACGACGATCCAGAAACAGACACAACAGGTCAAGGCCAAGGTCGCAGGTCCGTGACCCCGGCGTCGAGGTCAGAAGCGAAGGTCGTGCTATCATGCCCCGTGTGTCAGCATGAGTGTCAGAGCCTTTCCAGTGTGGAGAGTCATCTGGCAAAGGCACACAGCGTCCCGGCAGAATCCATGCACAAGATGCTCAGCATGTTGGAGATTCCACCAGCTAGCGGCCCTCCCTCTGCAGAGGGCGACGAAAACGGAGCCTCTGACGTCAGAAGCAACTCTAGCGTAGCGGCTGCTTCATCGCCGTCTGTTATGACGTCATCGAGCGTGACGCTGGGAGAGGAGACGGAGTTGGACATGGAGCGGTTGGAGGTGGAGCACGATCAGCTGCTGGCTGATTATTGTAAGTGTGTGTGTGTGTGTGTGTGTGTGTGTGTGTGTGTGTGTGAGTGTGTGTGTGTGTGAGTGTGTGTGTGTGTATGTGTGTATGTTTGTGTGTGCGTGTGTGTGTGTGTGCGTGTAGGTGGATACGTTGGCGTGATAGGGAGAGTGAGAGTGCCGTTCTGTTTGTCTGTGTCTGTCTGTCTGTCTGTCTGAATAGGTAAGTGTCCTCTCTCTCACTCTCAGTCGCCCTTTGTGGGTTTTTTTGTAATTTACATGAACTACATTTTAGGCTGCTGTAGCTAGCGTTTGGGTGAATCTTTTTTTTTCTGACAGATAAGCAAACCCACAGATTGCTCTAGTTTTCATGATTTTGTTCAACACTGGTTTGTTCCTTTATCTATCACGTACCGCATTGCCTTTTAAATAAGAAAAACAGCATGAAATATTGGAGCTGAGAAATTGAATATCCTAGTATCGTGTTATGGTGCGATGTTCACCACAGGCTGATTCAGGTTGACATAGACATATAGAAGACTTTATTATCTCGACAGAGAAATTTGTTTGTGGTGTGTAACAAAAATCAAACTTGACATAGAACAATATTAAACATTGAGATACAGTGAAAGTATTAAATATGAATAATTTCTTACACATGACTGCAAATTTGCGGTGCAAATTCTCTCTCTCTCTCTCTCTCTCTCTCTCTCTCCTCTCTCTCTGTCTCTCTCTCTCTTCTCTCTCTCTCTCTCTCTCTCCCTCTCTCTCCCTCTCTCTCTCTCCCCCTCTCTCTCTCTCTCTCTCTCTCTCTCTCTCTCTCTCTCTCTCTCTCTCTCTCTCTCTCTCTCTCTCTCTCTCTCTCTCTCTCTCTCTCTCTCTCTCTCTCTCTCTCTCTCTCTCGGTGAACCTTTTTTCCCCTTGTCATTCCTGATGTGTGGTTATATTTTTCTAATTTTGTTTTACTATCCTTTGTTTCCATCTTCAATTATTTCACTTGCTTTCTTTACCAATCCTAGCAGAAGTTCATTTGCTTTCGTATCATTTTTGTGCTCACATTTACCATTGTCTTAGGCTTTAATTTCTACGTGATAAGAAAATGCTTGAAGAATGATAAGAAAGAAAATCAACAGCTGAGCGCTTCAAAAAGGTCTTCGATAGGCTATCTCATGTTCTGATCTTGAAAAAAAAGATAACAGAGAGAGAGAGAGTGTGTGTGTGACAGAGAGAGAGAGAGAGAGAGACGAGAGAAAGAGAGAAGAGAGAGAGAGAGTGTGTGTGTGTGTGTGTGTGTGTGTGTGTGTGTGTGTGTGTGTGTGTGTGTGTGTGTGTGTGTGTGTGTGTGTGTGTGTGTGTGTGTGTGTGTGTGTGTGTGTGTGTGTGTGTGAGAGAGAGACAGAGACAAAGAGAGAGAGGGATGAACTCAGAAAGAAGAGAGATGATGATGATGATGATGATGATGATGGAACTTAATTTTCCAAGGATAGAGGTTTAAGGCTACGCCGTTTCTTACAACCTGTTCTTAACGAGAGAGAGAGAGAGAGAGAGAGAGAGAGAGAGAGAGAGAGAGAGAGAGAGAGAGAGAGAGAGAGAGAGAGAGAGAGAGAGAGAGAGAAAGGTGGGGGGGGGGGAGAGAACTCAGAGAGAAAGAGAGAGAAACACACTACAAATCAAGGATAGAAGGAAACAAAGACCAGGGAGAGTAGCGATGAACTGACAATAAACCCCAGAAAAGTAAGTCAACTGCGTCATTCGTCATCACGATTCTTTTCCGGTTGTTGATTAGTTTTTCGCTCAAGGCGCGTTGACTCCCGTGTAATGAGGAAGTATGATTACAAATTACACAACATCTGATCGTGGGACGGCAGGTGTGTCTCTTCGAATTGTCTGTCTTTCCTCCTTAAGAGGAAAAGAGGATGTCTTTCTACTTGGTAGAGGGAACTGATGCTGTCTTTGTTCAATGACTGCAGATTATGTTGAAAGTCGTTCTGCAAGATTCGGTTTGTTTGATGGTTTATTTGTATTGCTGGCGGTTCTGTTTCGTGTATCGTATTAGTTTCCTGTAAAAAAAATATTAAAAAAATCTGTTTGACCATGTGTTTTGACACCCTCCCCACCCCCCCCCCCCCCCCCCCACACCCCCTCTTCTGCCATCTCTCTCTCTCATCTCTCTTTCACTATCTCTCTCTCAATTTTCCCTCTCTTTCTCTCTCTATCTCATTCTCCCCCCCCCCCTCTTTCTCTCTCTCTATCTCTCCCCCTCCCCCCCCCCCCCTCTCTCTCTCTCTCAAATCTCGTACCTTTTCTGCATTTTCAACACCTGATTTTGGTAGCTGAATTCCATTCGAACAAAGCTGGGAAACGTCTAAATCAATCACTGTCATCCGAAAATAATCCCGAACTTTGCCGAGAACAAAACAGCACTGAGGCAAGGTGGGGAGGGCTAGTGAAATATTCAAAAACCACTTTGTCACAACAACACTGAAGGCGGAAAAGGAGATAGAGAGAGAGAGAGAGAGAGAGAGAGAGGAAATTTTTAAAAAAAAGCAGAAGAAAAATGGCTGACAGGTTGTGATGGCTTAATGGTTGTCACCTGAGCGAGAGGGATAGAACAAGGTGTGTACAGGTTAATGAAGGCGCGTCTCCCCAGCCATTAATTACCTGTCAAACGGCTACAGGTACAACCGAATAGCCAGAAGCGGTGTGTGTGTATGGCCTGTCTTTTGTGTGTAGCCCTTGTCAAAGCGCGCATAATAAAGCTGCTTCGCCGTTTCAGCTCCGGTTGGGGGTAGCTGGCTGTGTTCTCATACACGCTAAAGTCTAATTAGCCCCGTATGTGTTTTTTCCCCTTTCTGTTTGTGTAGCCGCTCGAATAAACTGTCAAGGCTGTGTCTGGGTGAGAGTGACTGCTTGGAAAATTAGACGGGATTTTTTTTCTATCTAAGGACTGGGGGTGGTATAGCTATGAAGCAATTACAATCGCTGTATATAAATATTCAAATTCTTTGTTTGCTTAACGAATTGCTTTGAAACGATACGAACGCCTTAAAGGTCTTTAGTTAGTGGGAAATGTTGCTCATCTCTGTTCATACCTTTTGCTCGCGCGCGCACAAACACACACACACACTCACAGATATACATACAGGCGCACCGCACTGACGCACGCACGCTCACACACGCACACACACACACACATACACTACACACACTACACACACACACACACAAATCATAATCTGTATCTGTAGGTTTCATGGGTTGTTGTGTTCGATCAGTTGTAACTTTAAAGAACCGTCGCTTTTACTGCGAAGTGGCATGCACCCTTTAAAAGCTGGCCTGATTAAAAGC
>NC_090245.1:9407380-9432380 GCF_037325665.1 Littorina saxatilis | reverse complement strand
TGCGTCATGCAGTTCAATGAGTACACACAGCACAGGAGGAAGGAAAAGGAGAAAGGGCGCAGCAAGGACAAAGACACCACCAAAGAAGATGAAACTGAAGACAAAGAAAACCTGGAGAAGAAAGCAACGGAGGAGAGTGAAGCTACCACTGAGGTACTTGAGAAGAAGGAAGAAGAGAAGAAAGAGTTGGAGGGGCGGATGGACATGCCTGAGATGAACAAGAGTCGCTGTCTGCAGTGCGGCAGGGAGTTCTCCAGTGTCTTTGTTCTCAAGGCTCACGAGGAGGAGGTCCACAAGAGTGTGGTTCCCATTGACATTGTGCAGGACTTTGGTGAGAAGTTCAAGGAGGACTTTGAGAAAAAGCAGCCCAAGCCTGAACCCGAACCAGTCCTCCCTGTCACCACCACCACCCAAGGTGTGTCTCAGGCTAGCACCACCACCGCAGCAACAACATCCACCAGTTCAAACACCGCGCAAACTGCTCCAGACAAAGGAAACGTGAAGGGTGGCAAGGATGAGATGCCACCTCCCCCACCCCCACCCCCACAGCTACCCACACCCTACGACATGGCTCAGATGATGCCCATGCTCGGCATGATGCCTATGTCCATGCCCATGAATCTCCTGGGCATGCAGAATCCTCTTGTCTCAATGATGTCCCCAGGAAGCATGGATATGTCTGGTGGCTTTCCTCTCAACCTGGGCATGATGGACCCCAATATGGTCTCAGCCCAGCAGCAGATGCAGCAAGCTGCTGCCGCGGCTGCTGCCAACAACCAGAAGCGCGTCCGTACTCGTATCAGCGACGATCAGCTCAAGATTCTCCGAGCTCACTTCGACATCAACAACTCTCCCTCAGAAGCCCAGATCAACCAGATGTCTGAGCAGTCAAGCCTGCCTCAGAAGGTCATCAAGCACTGGTTCCGTAACACGCTCTTCAAGGAACGGCAAAGAAACAAGGACTCTCCTTACAACTTCAGCAACCCCCCCTCGACCACCATTGACCTTGAGGAGTACGAGAAGACAGGCAAGATCTCCACAACGCCCACCAGTGTGAAGCTGGAGCCTTGCGACGAGGAGGAAGAGGTGCCGACCGCCGTAAAGCAGGAAGAGCCTGAACCAGACACTATGCCAGAAGCTCAGCCTCCACCGCCCTCCTTCCATGTGGATCTCTTGCCAAGACCCGACTTTGACGACAGGAGAGAGTACGAGAGTCGCTCCAACACCTCCACCCCTTCCAACGTGTCTTCCATCCCTTCCACCCCCACCTGCTCGGCACCTCCCACCCCGACCCCCTCAGCTACAGGTGGTGCAGCCAACATGCTTGACGCTCACGCCATGGCATTGGCCAGGGAGGCAGCAGCTCAGAATGCTATGAACAAGCGGGCCAACCGCACGCGCTTCACTGACTACCAGGTCAAGGTCCTGCAGGAGTACTTTGAGCAGAACGCTTACCCCAAGGACGACGAGCTGGATCATCTGTCCAAGATGCTCAACCTCAGCCCCAGGGTGATTGTAGTGTGGTTCCAAAACGCTCGTCAAAAAGCCAGGAAGATCTACGAGAACCAACCGGCTGTTGAACCCAAAGAGAGCACGTCGCCTTTCCAGAGGACTCCTAGTCTCAACTACCAGTGCAAGAAATGCGGGGCGGTGTTCCAGAGGTACTATGAGCTGATCAAGCACCAGAAGCGGCCATGTCTGCAGGAGAACAACAACAACAAGCCCCTCCCTTCTGTCACCGATGATGACAGCCTGTCCAGCTGTACGTCTTTTGACGACTCTGGCCTGAACGACTCCCTCAACCTGTCCATGAGTTCACATAAAGAAGCGACCTCCCCAGCTGCCCAGAGCAACGCTTTCCGCTGCGACAAGTGCAACGCGACCTTCAACCGCGCCGACCTGTGGCAGGAGCACCAGAAGATCCACAACCTCAACACGGCGCTCTTCCCCGCCTTCTCCACCAACTCAGCGTTTGGCATGCTGCAGACTCTGGCCCAGCAAGAGGACAGCAAGGGACTCGTCTCCACAGCGTCCATGCCTACCACTCCTACAACCTCTTCAGCAATGTCCACTGGGTCCATGAGCCCCGTCAGCCCTGGGGCCCACAAGCGCAAACTGGAGATGATGGATGATAGTTGTTTGGACGACCAGCCTCGGGACAAGCGTTTGAGGACCACCATCCTGCCTGAACAGCTGGACTACTTGTACCAGAAGTACCAGCTGGACTGCAACCCCAGCCGCAAGCAGCTGGAGACCATCGCCCAGGACGTCGGCTTGAAGAAGCGCGTGGTGCAGGTGTGGTTCCAGAACACGCGGGCCAGGGAGCGCAAGGGCCAGTACAGGGCGCATCAGCAGCTCATCCACAAGCGCTGTCCGTTCTGCAGGGCCTTGTTCCGCGCTAAGTCCGCCCTGGAGTCCCACCTGGCCACCAAGCACCCCGAAGAGATGGCCAAGGGCGAGATCAACGTGGACTCCATCCCAGACGCGGCCATCGAGCCTCCCTCGCCAGCGCATTCCATGCCCAGCACATCATCCGCCTCCCTTCAGGTCAGCGCCGCCGCTGCTGCTGCAGACTTGAGCAAACTGCTGAGCCCCGGCAGCATGTCACCCTACCTGTCCTTCATGCCTCCCACCAACCTGTCCCTGGGCTTTCCGCCCGCCATGGTGTCTGACCCCATCCAGCTGTCCATGCAGCACCTGTACGAGGACGCCTACAAGAAGTACATCACTGAGCTGAGTGGCACTGCCCACCCCTCTCCTCCCTCCGCAGCCACCCCCACCCCCAAGGCCAGCCACCTTGCTCCAGAACCCCTGACTTCCTCTACCCACAGTCGCCATAGCAGCAAATCTGGAGAGAAACGTGCCGCACCCCCTCCTCCCCCTTCCGCCAGTTCCGCCGCTGATGACGACGCACCACTGGACCTGAGCGTTACGGTGAAGCCCAGCACAGACAGCAAGCCCAGCAGCAACAGCAAGCCCAGCAGCGACAACAAGCCCAGCAGCGACAACAAGCCCAGCAGCTCGCATAGTTCTCAGGAAAGGTCCGGCAGTCACAGCGAGCGATCATCGTCCAGCCAGGGAGACAGGTCAGCGAGCAATTTGGAGCGCAGTCTCAACCTCAGCCTCGGCAACAGCTTCAACAGCAACTTTAACATCAGCACCAACGGGCCTCACAGCGCCTCGGCCAGCTTCCTAGAGAAGGTCAACCGAGAATACGACCGTAACCGCCACAACAGCTACGAGGACTCGTACTCAGAGACGCACTCGGAGTTCAACGACTCGGAGTACCAAGGAGACATGGGCAGCAGCCCCTCCTCGCCCAAGTCCAACGCCTCCAACCCCATGGGCTGCAGCTCTGCCCAGAAACGACACCGCACTCAGATGACCAGTCTGCAGATCAAGGCGATGAAGCTGCTGTTCATCGACTACAAGACCCCCACCATGGCAGAGTGTGAGCTCCTAGGCCGCGAGATCGGGCTGCCCAAGAGAGTGGTGCAGGTTTGGTTCCAGAACGCCCGCGCCAAGGAGAAGAAGTCCAAGCTGAACATGTCTAAGGGTCTCGGCTCAGATGCAGATTTCTCCAAAACACCCGAGGAGTGCGCGCTGTGCAACTTCAAGTATTCACACAAGTTTACCGTTCAGGACCACATCTTCACCAAGCGACACATCGACAACGCCAAAAAATACATCCAGAACCAATCGGACGCTGAGCGGGATATCTCCGACCCTTCAGCGGTGTCTGGGTTACTACGGCAACAGTCGCACGAGATGGACCGCAAGCTGTGGGAGAACAGCTCTTCCTCCTCCTCCCAGCAGCAGCTCGCCCAGCTCCAGCAAGGCCTCAACGCCGCTGCCTTCGGTCTCTCCAGTGGATTGCCAGGTAAGTCACTCAGTGTGGGTGTGTGTGGCTGCGACTGTCCTTTTGTGTAAATGTAATGTTACATGTATGACTACTGTAAATGTAACATTTTGTTTTTTCAATAATTGAAGGTTTCTTGGTTTTTTTATTCTGAATTTTGGAACGTTTGCAGTCAAACTGTTTTTGGATCTTTGTCCGTGTGTGTGTGAGAGAGATTTCAGTCGCATGTCAAAATGTCAAACAGACAGTAGAGTTTAAATTGGTGAACCAGTGTGTGTGTGTGCATGAATAAAAGAGGATGCATTTTTAGCTTTTGCATGGAATATCTGCGTTTCTTACTTGATTTTCAGAGTTTGTCACATGGTTTGTTTGCATTATATATAATTACAAAAAAATTCAACGCTGTCAAAAAGAAGTAATAAACGAAAGAGAGACATGGTGGAAACAATACTGTTGAACTCGTTTGTGCGTGTGCAGGAGTGGGTAACCCTTTCACTCTGGGCAGTATGCCTCTGGTGCCGGACGTTCCCAGCAGTAAGAAGTCATCACACAAAGAGAACCACAAAGACAGCGAGAAGAAGAGTGAAGCATCTGGTAAGTACTGTACAGGAAGTCAGTTAGGTAGTGTTCAAATGTTTTCATCTTGGTTTCAACAATTTTTTATTTCCATTTACTTGTACATGAAATGTACGCACATTTATTAAATATGAAAACAACAACAAGCCTATGGCTTATTTATGGTGCTGTCTTCAAACACAGTTTAAATCAAAAATAAGTAAGAATGTTTTCATCTTCATAACACTAATAAATACCCCCCGCGGGTTAGGGGGAAGAATTTACCCGATGCTCCCCAGCATGTCGTAAGAGGCGACTAACGGATTCTGTTTCTCCTTTTACCCTTGTTAAGTGTTTCTTGTATAGAATATAGTCAATGTTTGTAAAGAATTTAGTCAAGCAGTATGTAAGAAATGTTAAGTCCTTTGTACTGGAAACTTGCATTCTCCCAGTAAGGTCATATATTGTACTACGTTGCAAGCCCCTGGAGCAATTTTTTGATTAGTGCTTTTGTGAACAAGAAACAATTAACAAGTGGTTCTATCCCATCTCCCCCCTTTCCCCGTCGCAATATAACCTTGAACGGTTGAAAATGACATTAAACACCATATAAAGAAAGAAAGAAAGAACACTAATAAATAACAATTGATTAATTTCTGTTTTACTGCATGTTGATTCATGTTTTGAGATCTCACATTAACTGTAAGCTTTGTTAAGTCTCTTGTTGCACAACCACATTTGAAATGTTTGCTATTTTCAAGATTTCATAGGACTTATCGCAGACTATTTTTTCTTCCCGCTCATCAACAGCTAGCTCCAGCAGTGGTAGTCGCAGCAGCAGCAGCAGTAAAGACCACCACCATCAACAACAGCAGCAGCAGCAGCAGCAGCAACAACAACAGCAACCGACGCCACAACAGGCAGCAGAGCTGGCTCAGATGATGGCACTAGGGGGGTACCTGCCAGGGTTAGACCCTAGCTACCTCAGCTACATGTACTCTGGTCTGCCTGGCTTCTTCCCTGGGATGACTGCCATGCCCTTGCTTCAGCCTGGCCTTCTGCCTGGTAAGTTAAAAAATCTATTAAAAAAAATAAAATTGAAAACATTGAAACAAATTAAAAATGACTGTCGGTGTGGCAAACAATGTAAAAAAAAAAGATCTGTAAACAAAGTCTGATTGAAAGATGAAATAGCCTTGATTATTACATATTTTCGCAGAAATGTTGCACAAATTAGCCCTGCTTAGAGCGCATCTCGACAGACCTATACCACAAAGGCTAATTGAACAAAATAGCCTTGACATCTATCACCTTGACAGACCCGTTCAACAAGGTACATATCATTACAGGTGCTGAACACATGCTGGCCTACGACCCTCTGTCCTTCGGCACGCCTCTACCGCTGCTGCAGATCCCGCCCCAGGCCATCAAGTCAGTGTCCGACAAGGTGCAGGACAGTGGCTGCACTCTGGCCCACTACACGCAGGACTGCAAGACCCTGTCGGACCTCAAGGGCAGCATCAGCTCTCTGGACATGGCCTGCTTCGTGGACAGCCCCGTGGACGTCGGCTACATCTGCAAGAAGTGTCAGATGGTGTACCCCGTGCGAGACGCCTGCCTCACTCACCAGCGCATGGCGTGCTACTCGGGTGGCGGCCACGGGGGCAAGACAATGCTGAAGCTGGAGCAGGTGCAGTACGAGTGTCGCGTGTGCAGCGACAAGTTCTCCACCCTGGCTGAGGTCAAGGCTCACTGCCATCAGGATTCGCACAAGGTCAAGGTCAACAAGCTGGGCGCCAGCGTCGTACCTTCCTCCTCCCCTTCCTCCGCTGCTTCTTCCTCCTCCCACTCCTCCCCGAAACCGGCCACCCCCAACCCCGCTCACGCCCCTTCCTCTTATGCGGGGTCTGGTGGTGACAGGGCGCCCTACACCGCTACCTCCGCCTCTTCCTACACTTCCAGGAAGTCCCCTGTCGCTGCCATGGCCTCTGCTGCTGACAAGGAGGAAGGCAAACATCCAAAGATGGACTGAGCTCTCTATGGGGCACTTTCATGACAAAGAACCAGCCAGAGCACCTCAAATCTCAGGCACACTGACTGTGCTAGGTCTGAAAATACAGGCTCAGGACTATGGAAAATATTGCCAGTGTATGAAGAATGATAAGAGACTTTCTATCTGGCAAAGGGCCTGTTTAGGGCTTGGCATCAGCAACTGAGCTGGATTGCCTGAAGCGTTGTAGCTTCCTCGGACTGTTCTTATCCCTGTTGCCCTGACGTACTATCTGAAGAGATCAGAATCCACAGGATGTGACAAAAGACACAAAGACAGTTTCGAACTTATCTCTGGATTGATAGAAACCAAAGAAGTTACCCAGCTAATGGCACAAAGTTCTACACCTACCTGTGTTTGGAAAGGGATGTAAACGCAACTCTTTGTGCTGGTTACTGCATGTCATGAGAAAAGGCAGTGTTTGGTTAACCCCTTTTCCTCTGAAAGTACGTCATAATGGTGGGTACTGTCTCCCTCCATCTTCCAAAGCAAAGCTGCAAAGGACCTATGCGTTGTTTTAAAACTAACAGTGATATAAAAAAAAATGATTCAGAGAGACTGATATCGTGCTACAAAATCCCACTGCACAAAGAAGTCAAGATGCCAGCACTGGATTACAATATATCAGCTACAAATTGGGAGCACAGGTGTTACGCTTCTTCTTTGGGCAAAGATTGGACACACTCTGCACGGGAATTTGTGTTGCTGTTACCGTGACAGAAACGGTGGTGTTTTTTTGTTTTGTTTTCTATAGCAGACCGTTTTCCTGGATAAACTTTTGTACTCCAAGAAAACAATTACAGTAATGGATTATCAGTCAAGTAATACAACACAGCATTCGTCAGTTGTTGCATTTCTTCCTTTTGCGGGTGAGGGGGGATTAGAAAGGTAACTGTTGGGAAATACAATAAAAACCACAGTATATTGTTATTGAATTACAAGAAAGAGCGATTGTACAGCTGTGTGGTGGTGCTCCAATAACAAACATAAGCGTAGGTATGGTGGAACAGAAGAGAAGAGTGTTGGCAGAACTTGGGCCATCTCTTTGTTATTGGACCGGTTTACGTCCAGTGGACTTTGCCACCCTGCTTCTTTGTTTCAAAATGGCTTCCGGATGTGCTGTTGACCAATCAGATTGCTGGACACTGAGCTCTAAGGAACCACTGCTTTGTTTTGATATTTCTAACTGTTGAGTTGACTGGTTGTTGTAGTAGCCGTCTCTGAACCTCCCCCAGTTTGCCAGTGAGGGAATTGTCATCTGGGGAAATACAATTTTGATCGATTTCATGAAAATGAGTTATCAGGGTTGCATCTCTTGTAATGATGTGCTGTTGTTGTTGTAGGTTGGGTTTTTTTTTTTTTTTTTTTTTTTTGGGGGGGGGGGGGGTTAACACTCGCCTCCTTTTGCCATTTATAAATTAGGTTTGCAGATAGGTGCAAAGAGAAATATTTAGCTTTATTTGGTGCTGGACTGTTTTTACCCTTTGGCTTGAAGTCACCAGACCAGTTTGTCACTTGGTGTGTGGTATAGCCAGATGTCCAGAAAACATTTAAGCATCAAGCATAGTTTTATTGCCTTATCTTGGCTTTCGTCATCTTTTAGGTAGGTGGACCTTCTCTTAAGATAGATATCTGCAGCATGCAGTACTTTTTTTTTAAGAGCTGTTAAATATGATTGCAGCAGTTGATCTCATACTAGTCATAATCTAGATTTTTGCTAGTTGTTGGCTAGCTTTTTGCTTTTGTGTATAGTTGCTCAATGCAGTTTGTTAAATTTTGATGACTAAAACTCTAAGTTTTAATTTTTTAAGCAAAACATTTTATGTTCCTTGGAGATTTGATTTCCTTCCAACAGTTTGAGTAACTGAATGTGGGGTGTTTTTGAAAACAC
The DNA here is from genome assembly GCF_037325665.1 of Littorina saxatilis. NCBI lineage: Eukaryota > Metazoa > Mollusca > Gastropoda > Littorinimorpha > Littorinidae > Littorina > Littorina saxatilis. Next base: position 9,424,025 of record NC_090245.1, on the reverse strand, counting down.
GAGAAAAAGAAATGTGCTTAAAAGGTTTAATGTAATGAACCATTTTCTATTTTTATATCATACCAGGCATTTCAGCTACTAACAGTGTAAGCGAGCAGACAGGAGATAGGAGCACAGGTTATTGCACACAGCAGATTTAGCTGCGTAGATATATAGGGCTTGTCCAGTACAGCATACAGTTTTGTGTTTCAACACTGAATATATATCCGTCGCGATATAACCTTGAACGGTTGAAAACGATGTTAAACACCAAATAAAGGAAAGTAAACTGAATATATATGATTTGTGCATGGCACTGTACATACATTCACGTGAATTTTTAATAGGAAGCTTGATTTGTCTGGCCAGGCACTGAATGCAATGTGCAAATGGAGTAAAATTGTTGCAGCTATAGTTTCAAAGCTGTTGCAACATCTTATTTTTTCACTTTAGTGCAGTTTACACTTTTCTTTGTTGTAATTCAATTTAGTTTACTATGCTGCCTGTCAGGAGTAACTTTGAAAAGTATTTTCCCATGGGAATAATGATCTTACATTTATCTTTCTTGTGGATGACTGTTCTGCAATTGTATACTTACAATACCTCAGATCATTTAAACCAAGTAAAGTGTATACTGGTTTTTCCTTCCATCTTCAAAACACGAATGAGTGCAGGTGTGAGTATTGAATCTTCTTAAATGTGTATGAGCGAAAAGTCTTGCTGAAATCCTGCAATATTATAGTTTGTGTGCTTTTACTCATAGCAAAACACACGATTTGTATGTGTCATATTAAGCAGAATCAGCCCTGTCTGTTGGAGTTATGAGTGTAAATATACAATAACATTTTGATTTTTTTCTCATGATGAAAGTTATAAAAGGCCAGAAATGTACAGTTCTGTTTGAATAAATGGCGGGCTTAAAAGTTGCTCAGAACCTCAAAGAAAAATATTAAATATCTGCCTGAATGTATGTCATTTATTCAGTTAAGGCACTGTTGTGATTTTTTTCAAACTTGGCTTAAATGGTCAGTTGTGCCATGAGAGAATCTACTGAAGAGTGGGTTTTCCTAAAGGTTGCTTTAGTACATTTTTGCAGAGACAAGACACTATCACTATCAGAAGGTATTTTTGGAAGGTTGTATCTGTCATTGTGTAATCTCTGTTACATACTTTGTGTGTCTGTGTATATTACTTTTTGTATTGTCAGTTATACATAAGTCATGGTGGAGGGAGTGTTAAGTATGTGCGGTAGTGATAACTCTTCATATCAACATATGCCCCATCCGTTTGATATAAGGTCATATTATACATGTATGCATTTTATGACTGCAGTTGTGTGATTCGTTATAACCTGTTCAGAGAAATACATATGTACATTTTTTCTCTCTTTTTTTGTTTTTTGTTTTTTGTTTTGATTCTCAGCAAAGAAGAGTGACATTACTAGCTCTTTGGGGAGTGACATATGTTTGGACATTACATCCTGCTTGTGATGCTAAACAAGTGAAGTTTGCGTTTTTCATTTCCTCCATGACTAAGAACTGATATGGACATGTTCAGTTTTTTACATACAAAGTGTTCAAGCTACAAAGACAGAGCTTTACAAATAGTTGTTGCACGATTCATGACCTGTTTTGCATTGAGTGTTGATTGTTGAATTACACTTACAATGGAATGTTGTGCGTGAATGGTCGTTTTATTATAACATGAGAGTAGATGTTTTGGTACTTGTGTAAGTCTAGTGTTTTGTTCACTGTTGCTGCTGTTTTTATTTGGTTCACCAAAGATAAAATGCTAACATGTATGAACACATTGAACATGCACTTATGTTCAATGAATGGATTAAACAAATCATTGTTCATTTTGGGACCTGAGATATTTTGACCCTGTTTTCGTTCAAGAGAAGAAGAAAAATGACACCGAGAAAAATGACCACAAATTGAATTGTTCTGCGTTGTATGAAACATCTTAAGAAATAATCCATCCCATAACTTAGTCATGACTTAAATGCGTCCTTGTCTTTTGAGGTCGTTTTATTTTTTTCTGACAACAAAATTCCTTATGAGAAGAGTGGGGCTTATTAATTGTCCAAGTTTCTTTCCTGTCCATGTTCCTTACGATGGGTTTTTCTCTTATTTCAAACTCCAGGTTTTGGTCTTTTTTTTAGCCGAAGCAAAATCATGACAGCTTTTGAAAATGAAAGTCCATCCTAACTGTACAAATGGTAGTATACATGGAATATATTGTGAAAATGATGACTGAACTTATTTTTCCATAGACATTTTTTAAATTTATGTTTGTTTGTTTTTCTCTTGAAATTTCATGTCATTTTTGAATGATAACTAATTATTGTTGATTTGAATCTGTGTTGGACAGTGAAGCCTATTTGTGACGATGCACTGACCTCTTCTGACATAAACAGATCCTTCGGCTTCCATGCATTTGCTGGTCTCAGTCTATCCTGACGTATCTCATGACAGTAGTTGTGTTCTTGTTTCCCATTCTCATGACTCTCAATGCTTCTCATCCTATTTTGCGAGTGAGAGACTGTGAACTGGGTGTTGACATTAGACTTATCCATTTTATTAGGGATTCATGGTTGTTGGTCTGAGAGTGGGAGTGTAAGAGATATATATATGTATGCTTGTGTGTTGACATGGAGTTGTGATGTTTTTGGTGTTGCCATTTATCAGCCAAGTTGTCTCTCTCTCTCTCGCTCTCTCCATGGCTCAGTGTTGGCTCACGCCGGCCAAAATTCAAGTTGTCAGTATTTTTTCAATTTTTGGTGGGTTGTGATGTTGTCAGTACGATGTGTGCGCGTGTGTCTCTCAGTCATGTTTGTGTTCGCTGGTGTTGATAGCAGAAATGCTAGACTCTTGTTCCAACAAGGTGTAGTGATTTTGTGTCTGGGTCTTGCTGTTTCAACGCTCTTTGTATCCATATTTCAACAGGGTTCTGATTTTTGCTTAAATAGTGATGTAAACGTACGGCATTAATGAGCTGTAATGAGTAAATCCTTTCCTTCTATGCTCCATCTTGCTAAAAATGTTTACTACCTTAAAACCCTACCCCCTCTACTCACCCCCCTCCCTCCCTCCCCATTCCTCTTCTTACGGTATAAATTTTATGACTTACACTGATTCTCAGATCTACATATGTGTGTGTGCCGATTTACTCAAAACTTACAATTTTGTTTACAAGAAAACTATCTCAGCATTCTATATATATATGATTTGACTCGATGTATCCATTGAATGTGTATGCAACTGACTGACAGAACTTACAGGGTGCTTTTTGTTCTCTGTTTCCCGGATCATTCAGAGTATTTCTTTTTACTGGATACCTATCTTGACGCATCCAATTTAGGGTTTTTTGTCATGCCAGTATGTATAAAAATAAGAATAAAAAAAAGAATAGATCATTTCTATATCACAAGGCCTGTATAATGACCACAACAGCAACGCTTTTCAGCCATATTGTTTGTGTTCTTGTTATGTAGATTCGTTAACTTTGTTCATTTGACATAATTTTGAACTTGTACAGTAGAAATGGCAGTCTTTATTCTGTAGATCTTTCCATAGAATTTACTTTTTGAATGAATCCTTTGCCTCTTTTTTCATGATCGTATTCTTTATTTGGAGAGAATCTTTATTCCAGTTTTTGATTTTTGCTGCCATGGTGACGCAGCATTTTCTCTATCTTGCAGCTAGAGTCTTTTTCTCCAAAGAAGACTGATAATATCTTTTTTGTTTCAGTTTTTGTTCAACTTGTAACGTGATGACTTGTTCAGTACTTACACACAATTTAATCCCTTGGAGCAATATTTTGTACATAGAGCAACAGTGATACGTTGCATTTACAGGGTTTCCTTCCTTGTTTAAATAAGTGAGTAGATATGATTTTTTAATCTGTTTTATTTTATAACCATCATGGCTGATTAACATCTTCAGTTAATGAATAACATTGCATACGGTACGTTCTGTTTTGATTACTCAGATAATAAAATCACATTTTAAATTCTTAGTTTTTGTCTGATTTTTGAAGGTTTTTGAAGTTGACTTATATTTTCCTCCTGCTGGTGGTACATTTTGCAATGTTTGCAGTAGTTTTAAATCAAGGAGTACCTTTTCGCCCATACGTCAACCCTCAGCGAATTTATTTTTTTTAAACCAATGCAGTATGGATTTCCATCTCTTGCAAATTCAGGATGTGAATGTTTTGTGTATATATCTGAGTAGAAGCCATTAAAGCCTGTTTCTGACAGTAGATCTCATGCCGATGAAGATGTTTTTTTGACTGAAATCCTTACGATGCTAGTTTGAGTAGTAACTGAGCTGCTTAATACGACTATTGCTATGTAAATATTGACACTTGTGAATACGATGATATATATCTATCTACTCGGCCATGAAGTTTTTCGCAGTGTAATGCATAGATATAGAACTGATCTAGAAAGAGTCGCTGCTAAACTACTTGTATTATCATGTATGGACCAATTACTAGGCAACACATTTTTGTTCTGTCTGTAATTTTGCAGTACGAGTCTTACAATGTTTTTTCGTTCGTGTTGATTTCCGTCTATTTCCTCTTGTTCTTGTTTCACTTTTTTTTTCGTGGCGGTATATTGTTTACAAGATAAAAGCATATTATGTGATCTGTGTTCAGTACTAAAATTGTAACATGTTCTTTGCATTGTTCTGGGGGAGGAAGAAGATTGTTGACCATGCTTTACTTACTTTGTAAAACTGCTCTACCCTCCCAACCGCCCCCCCCCCCCCCCCTCTCTCTTTACTCTTCCCCTCCTCTTCCGTCAGTAAGAAGCATTTCTTTCTCAACCCCAATCTCACCCTATACTTTTGTCCTTTGTTTGAAGCATATACCATTACGTGTTCATAGATCTAAGGAGGGGAAAAGTCTACTTAGATCCGAGACAATTGTCTAGTTTGGCATTGGGCCATGTTTAAGGGTTCCAACTCACCTGAGAGTTGACCTGTTTAACTCACCTGAGAGTTTACCTGTTTAACTCATCTGAGAGTTTACCTGTTTACACCTGAGGGTCTGAGCAAGGTGAGAGGTTTTCCTCCCAACTTCAGAACGCAAAAGTATGATCGGTGCATATCTCATTGATGTTTTTTTTTCTTTGTTTATTTTGAATGCGTGCAGAGGAAAGACATTTTAATAGAGACTTATGAAACTAAAAACGATGTTGGTTCGAGTTTGTTGATTTCTTTGGTGAGGTGAGCGTGTGCTTGTGATGAAAGGGAATGTGTGGTGTTTCTGAGCTTTCTTTCTTTCTTTCTTTCTTCCCTTCTTTCTTTCCTTCTTTCTGTTTGTCTGTTTGTCTGTCTGTCGGTGTGTCTTTGCTCTTCTTTTTCTTGTTTGTTCAATGAAAACAGATGACTATCTGTGCTGTGTGTGTGTGTGTGCGCGCGCGCAGTTGCATGTGTGTATGTGTGTGTTTGTGAATGTGTGTGTGCAAAATCGACAAAAAAGACAATGAAATGGAAGACATACGGTATTAAAATACATTAACGCAGAGAGAGAAAGAAAAAAACACAATTTGAGACGATACCATATCTGCAGTAATTCAGTTAATCAATTGTCACTCACTTGATCGACCGAATGATCGTCGATCTCGAATCATTTTGTCAATCAAAAACGTTTTCTGGGCCTATATTTGTAAGAGGACACAGGCCAACAACTTGGATCTTCGGGTTATGCAAACAAACGCCCAAACCCACCATAAGAAATGACAAATAAAAACAATGCTAACCTCGTATTCGGTGATGTGTGTATCACCTATGTAAAGACAAAGCATTCTTTAGGCTTAGTAAATATGCATACACACACACACACACACACCCAGGTGCACACACAACCACATTCACACACACACACACACACACACACACCCAGGTGCACACACAACCACACACACACACACACATACACACAAACACACATACATACACACACAGACACACACATCATTCCACTCATCCCGTTCTGCCTCTCAGCAACCCCCCCCCCCTCCCCCCACACACACACACACACACATACTCACACACACACACATAGACACACACACATGCACATACATACCCCCCACACACACACACACACTGACATGCACCAACGCTCGCGCTTACACACACACATACACACACGCACGCACGCACACGCACGCACGCACGCACGCACGCACGCACACACACACACACACACACATACACACACACACACACACACACACACACACATCATTCCACTCATCCCGTTCTGCCTCTCAGCAACCCCACAATTCTTGTTCTACGCAACACATAGAAGTCTAATGATCTATGAAACAAGTCGCGTAAGGCGAAAATACAATATTTAGTCAAGTAGCTGTCGAACTCACAGAATGAAACTGAACGCAATGCCATTTTACTCGTAGCATCGTCAGGCCAGCGCTCATGGCAAAGGCAGTGAAATTGACAAGAAGAGCGGGGTAGTAGTTGCGCTAAGAAGGATAGCACGCTTTTCTGTACCTCTCTTTGTTTTAACTTTCTGAGCGTGTTTTTAATCCAAACATATCATATCTATATGTTTTTGGAATCAGGAACCGACAAGGAATAAGATGAAAGTGTTTTTAAATTGATTTCGACAATTTAATTTTGATAATAATTTTTATATATTTAATTTTCAGAGCTTGTTTTTAATCCGAATATAACATATTTATATGTTTTTGGAATCAGCAAATGATGAAGAATAAGATAAACGTAAATTTGGATCGTTTTATAAATTTTTATTTTTTTTTACAATTTTCCGATTTTTAATGACCAAAGTCATTAATTAATTTTTAAGCCACCACGCTGAAATGCAATACCGAAGTCCGGGCTTCGTCGAACATTACCCGACCAAAATTTCAACCAGTTTGGTTGAAAAATGAGGGCGTGACAGTGCCGCCTCAACTTTCACGAAAAGCCGGATATGACGTCATCAAAGACATTTATCAAAAAAAATGAAAAAAACGTCTGAGGATATCATACCCAGGAACTCTCATGTCAAATTTCATAAAGATCGGTCCAGTAGTTTAGTCTGAATCGCTCTACACACACACACACACACACACACACACACACACACACACACACACGCGCACGCACGCACACACGCACGCACATACACCACGACCCTCGTTTCGATTCCCCCTCGATGTTAAAATATTTAGTCAAAACTTGACTAAATATAAAAATAACTTTGCACCCAGTGTCACAAAAACCTTAGTAAACCTACTGCGTATGTGTGTCCTTGGAGAGAGAGAAGGGGGAGGGGGGGGGGGGTGTGGGAGTGTGCAGATAAGAGAAACTGAGAGGGAAGAAGAGAGAGTGAGTATCAGTATATACAAATAACAAGGACTACTACACACCTTTCTTGTAGTAGTCCTTGACAAATAACTAATTAATCCTTTGTTGTCTACGACACAGGCAGTGTCAGAGAGCCAGATCGACTTCTATTTACATTCAGGTAAGTGTGTGTGTGTGTGTGTGTGTGTGTGTGTGTGTGTGTGTGTGTGTGTGTGTGTGTGTGTGTGTGTGTGTGTGTGTGTGTGTGTGTGAGTCTGTCTGTGTCTGTCTGTGTCTAAATTGAGGCAAAACTCTTGCGACCGATTTTGTTTTTATAAAATTGATTTAAATTTTGATCAAACATTTTTTCACTCATTCCGGACAATTGGATTGCATTTCAGGCTGGAAGCTTGAAAATAAATTAATTGAGTTTTTTTTATTGAAATTCTAAAATTCTCATTAAGATTGACATTAATAACAGATTCAGAAATGATTGCATTTTATTCTCTTTCATTTCCTGAAGCAAAATATAATATGTAGATATGTCGTGTTTACGCTTTAAAAAAAAGAAGCTCAAAATTTAAAAAAATCTGTCCAATGTTCGCAAGCTTCCAGAGATCAGTGCAACCCGTGTAGGTCTTCGGATTTCGGCTAGCCTCATTATTCACGGTGATGATCGACTTATCCCTGGTTTTCAGTGTTTGTCTTAATGTTTTGATATCGCTTCACGCAACTTGTTTTCTGTTCCCTTTTCTCCTTGCACGATGTAGCTACGTCAGTAATTGATCTGTTCTTGGCGCGATTTTTCACCAGATCAGTGTCACGTGCTGATGATTGGTACTGTGATTCGGAATTAGCTTTCATGATATCCAATATTACTGCCATTAGGAAAAGTAACTCTAAAACAGACTTCTATAATGAGCGTTAGCCTTCAATTTAATCAGTCCTGATGTTTCTCGGATGGTATGTGCAGTATTCTTTTTGCAAGATCGCTGCATGGTGATGCACGTGCCGTCTTGTCTACCTGCGTGCATGCGTGCGGCGTGTGTGTATGTGTTTGTTTGATCAGTGTTCCTGCCGTTTGCTTCCAGTAGAAATCCAAACGGTAGAAAGAACGTGATATAAGCATTTGCTTGAGTGCGCGTCCTAGCTGTATGTTTAACTTTTGAACTGTTCATGCGAAGAAATTCCGAATACAATTTTGTTAAAAAAACAACCCGGAAAGAACAGACAGACACTTTGAGAAAGTTGTATTACGTTCATTGCTAACAGAGAAAGGGGGGAAAGAGAGAGAGAGGGGGGGGGGACCTTGGACTGGGTGGCCGAGTGGTAACGCACTTGCGCTCGGAAGCGAGAGGTTGCGTGTTCAGCGAGAGGTTGCGTGTTCAGGCCTGGGTCAGGCCGCAATGTCACGTTCTCCCCCCTTTCCTAACCTAGGTGGTGGGTTCAAGTGCTAGTCTTTCGGATGAGACGAAAAACCGAGGTCCCTTCGTGTACACTACATTGGGGTGTGCACGTTAAAGATCCCACGATTGACAAAAGGGTCTTTCCTGGCAAAATTGTATAGGCATAGATAAAAATGTCCACCAAATACCCGTGTGACTTGGAATAAAGTGTAAAAAAAATTCCATCTCACACGGCATTAAGTCTCAGGGCTTGGAAACATGAATACACGCATGCAGGAGAAAAAAAATGGGTAGCGCCGTATACTGTATGGCAGCTCGCTTTCCCCAGGGAGAAAGCAGCCCGAATTTCTGTGAGGTTACCCTCATGGACTATATAAAATCTTATCTTATCTTATCTTATCTTTTTGGGCACATTGACCTGTATTTACTATTGCGCACTGAATTAAAACACTTGAAATCAAACATGGCGTGAAAGAATGGCAACGAGTACTTATGGTAATAGTTAGGCACAGAAAATTACCCCTCGGAAGCGCATGCTCACAAAGATTTATGTATGCGTAGTATGTTTTATCTCAGTACATGACAAACATGTTTAAAAAATTGTTACACGACACTTGAGATTGCCACAAGTTCTCAAACGTCGTATAGTTGTGTTCTTTTATTCTACGTCGCCCGTCTTCGCAGCAGCAGAAAACAACTCGTCAAATTGAGTTCGAGGATTTATTTAGCATTCCATACTGTAATGGATGGCCCTATTAGTATTATCCAGAAACTTTAACCTGAACATTAGTGGATCTAACTTTTGCACTGAGAAACATGTGATACAGATCTAAAAGTGTTCTTCATTGAGACAAGTGAAAGATTGAGAGACTTGTGGACAAATGTTACGATATTAACTGTGTTAGGATGTACTCACCAGAAAACCCCTGCACAGTTCGTAGCAAGAAACTTTCGCTGACTAATTTATGTAGTTTTTATTCGGAATCGTGTGCGTATCGATCGCATTCTTATAAGACGAACACAATGGAACGCAATCTTCTTTTCGATGACGCCATTTTATAGCGATTGTTCTAAGGCGATGTTGTTCTAGTTGGGTTCTACGGAAGGGGTTCTAGTATGCTTCTTCGAGACGGGGCTTTTGAGGTTATTTGACAGGAGAAAGTGGGGCTATTCGACAGGAGAAATCGGGGCGGCTTCTTCGAGACTGGACGAGGAGGGATATAATATTGAGTTAGAGAACACTAGGTTCTAAGCCTACACGAAGGGATAGCAGTCTACAAGGAGAAATGGGGGAAAAGAGAAATCAGAACCAGTCTACAGGAGAAATCGGGGTCTTTCTACGCAAGGATCTTTTCAGTTCTTAAAGGTTGTTCTACGCTATCTACGCTATGAAATCGGGGCGGCTTCTTCGAGGCTGGATGAGGAGGGATATAATATTGAGTTAGAGAACACTAGGTTCTAAGCTACACGAAGGAATAGCAGTCTACAAGAAGAGAGGGGAAAAGAGAAATCAGAACCAGTCTACGGGAGAAATCGAGGTCTGCAGTAAAGAAGATAGTCCGGAACAAAGTTATCATATGTCATGCCTATTTTTATATGTGAATGAACGATACACTGATATATTGAAATTCGATACGAATTTGTTCAGATGAATAAATCTGAACATTGAAACCTGGAACAATTTGTGTCTGTTTTATTCTTCATTAACATTCACACACACAACAATCAACGAGAGAGAAACAGCGATCCGTTACAATACATACAACTGCACATCGTAGCAGGACTCAAAGTAGAAGCTTTATTACATACAAATCGCGCTGGCCTATATAGTAAATACTCAATCTCGAGAATATTCCAGACCGAACATAATACAACTAAAATTAGATGAACTGCCCATGGACAAGAATAGTGACGTTCTCTGTGACGTACATCAAAAGCGCCGACGCACTTAATCCGAGCGAACGCCACGAACCCACGACTCAAAACAACGTGGTAAACAACTTGTTTTGACAGGACTAGAAAGTTCACCTGCATTCTCGTCCAAACATAAATATTGTGTTTATAAAATATAATATCGGTACTTTCCCACAAAGTAAAAATAAGTCAACTACATGCAACACACAAAACTGAACCAAAGTTCAGCAACGGCAGCGTTTCCTAACATTACCCCCAACACAAGAAGAAATTTACCTAATTTCTTTCAATCATTGAAACGCTACCTGTACACATATTATGTACTAGATGAATACCCGCTTCGCTGGGTACGACGAAGGAAGGGAAATAAACGCGCAAAACACTGGAGAAGAGTAATAATAGTATAACGGGAATATGGATTGAGCGTTGTCGACAGTGACCTTCTAAAAATAGAAACGGGAATATGGATTGACGCCACACGAAGGAAGGGAGATAAACGCTGAAAACACGGGAGAAGATAAGGAAGAGTTACTGGGAATGGATCCAGAGAAAAACCAAAATCGGTTCAGCGCTGCGCGCTGAGAGCACGTGTTGAAATATCTCATTGAGCAGGTTGTACCTGAATATGGGGTGTACCTGAATTTGGCCACCAAATTTGAAACAGATCCATCGAGAACCTTGGGCGTGCATCGCGGACACACACACACACACACACAGACACAAGTCGTATATATATATATATATAGATACTAGATGAATACCCGCTTCGCCGGGTACGGCTTCGCCGGGAAGAAGTCGAGCCGAATACCCGGCTGCGCCGGGGACCCGGCAAAGCCGGGTGTACGCCGGCTTTGCCGGCGCACCGCACGAAGGAAGGGAGATAAACGCGCAAAACACTGGAGAAGAGTAGTGACCTTCTAAAAATAGTATAACGGGAATATGGATTGAGCGTTGTCGACAGTGACCTTCTAAAAATAGAAACGGGAATATGGATTGACGCCACACGAAGGAAGGGAGGTAAACGCTGAAAACACTGGAGAAGATAAGGAAGAGTTACTGGAAATGGATCCAGAGAAAAACCAAAATCGGTTCAGCGCTGCACGCCGAGAGCACGTGTTGAAATATCTCATCGATGAGGTTGTGTCCGGGATGTAGCTGAATATGGCCTCCAAATTTGAAAAAGATCGATCGAGAACTTTGGCTTGGCATCGCGGACACACACACACACAGACACAAGTCGTATATATATATATAGATACATAAAAGATTAAAATCCAGGTATGTACATTAGTCTCTTGGAGAATGAACACAGTTTTACTCACATACTCGGCTGAGAAAATCCGCTCCAACATTGTCTGAACCCTTAATCGATTCCACTCGCATATCAAAGTTCTGCAAGTACATCACCCACCTCATGATACGATTATTTACAAACTTTGCAGAGTTCAGGTAGGTGAGGGGTTTGTGATCAGTCTGAAGCACGAATTTCACCCCTTGGAGGTAGAGTTCAAATTTCTTGATTCCCCACACGATGGCTAAACACTCTTTCTCCATGGTCGAGTAGTTCTTCTCGGCTCCTGACAGCTTCTTGCTGGCATAGCTGACCGGAAACGGTTTACCTCCATGCTCTTGCATCAGCATGGCGCCGATCCCTTCGTCCGATGCGTCTGTACGCAAGATGAACTCTTTGGCAGTATCAGGAAGGCGTAGCACCGGGTCTCGTGACATCAGGTCGCGCACGGTCTGGTATGCCTTCTCCTGGGCTGGTCCTTCCACAATTGCTGCGACCTGTACTGCTTCCGGAGGTCTCTCCACATACAGTTTCAGGAGGTTAGCGTGGTAGATCTTGGACTTCTTGCCGACATTCACCTTGTAGTCGTTGATCCCTACCACGGCCTCAACCTCGTATGGGCCTTTCCACTGCATCAGTAATTTGTTGTGATCAGTGGGAAGCAGTATCAGCACTTTGTTACCTGGTGTAAACTTCCTGTTCACGGCTTTGCGGTCGTAGTACTCAGGAGTAGTAGTGCTTTCCGCTATCCTGAGACTTTCTCAAGTTCTCTCTTGCAATCTCGAGAGTGTCCTCCAGTTTCTCTCGCAACTCAAACACGTACTGGTAACTGTTCTTCACTTCAGGTGTGTCCACATCTTTCGTCCACAGTTCCTTTAGTATTTGCATCAGGCCTCTCACGGTTCGCCCGTACATCAGCTCGAACGGGGAGAATCCAGTGGACTCTTGTGGCACCTCCCTGTATGCAACTAGCAAGGCATTGATGTAGCGATGTCACTGCCTTGGCTGCTCACTGCATAGTTTCTTAAGCGTGGACTTCAGCGTCGCATTGAATTTTTCTACCAGCCCATTGCACATCGGGTGATATGCTGTCGTAGTCAAGTGACGAATGCTCAGCAGCCTGTTGACCTCTTCCTAGAGGTATGGTTTTCTGGCAAATATCGCACGATCGGCAGAATCGAGTCACATCTGCATGCAGTCTTGGCCAGTAAAACGCAGCCTGGATTCTGTCCGATCTTTCTTTCTTTATTTGGTGTTTAACGTCGTTTTCAACCGTTCAAGGTTATATCGCGACGGTTCTGTCCGATGTCTTCTTGACACCCAGGTGACCTCCCATAGAGTCGTGGGCCACCTCCATCACCTGGTGCCTAAGTGGTTGAGGCACCATAACTTGACGTAATGGCTTCCCACCGTTGACTCTCGCGTGCTGGAACACTCTGTACAGGATCTTGGCCTTTACCTTAAAGTGCACAGTGCCTTCGCCCTTAGTCATCTCCTTGACAGGACGACTCCTGTACTTTGTTAAGGTCGAATCAGCTTCCTGTAGCTGAATCAGCCGATCCCTGTCCACGACAGCAGTTGCAGAACTGTTGGTGACCCTTAGCGGCGTAGTCGTTTTGTTCTTCTTCGCCTGGGCTCTGGTCGTCACAGCGCTTACAACCTGCGGCTGGTCGCGGCGATGCACAGTGGCACTGTCATCTCGTAACAGTTCGCTGATATCTTCATTCGCGAATGGCAGTGGGTCTTCCTCCTCAGCAGCAGGCTGAGCTGAGCCCATTTTCCATTCGAAATCAGGGTCATCAGGACGTCTCACACCCCCAATGTTCCCAATTAATAGATCGTACAAGGGCTTCTTCAGGCAGACGGCCTCAACTTCTCCGGTGAAGTATGGAGTATCGATCGGGATCTTTGCCACTGGTGCCTTCATGCATTTGCTGTCAGCCATGAGCGTCCACTTGAAGTCACCAGTAAACTTCTCTGTTGGCACCAGATCCTCTTTGACGATGACCCCATTGCAGCCCGAATCTCTGAGAACAGTCACTTCCTGCTTCTCAACAAATCCCTTCGACACGGGCATGTTCGACACTGACACAGCTGCGCTGGCGACGACAGAGATTGACTTGCCATTGGCGAGTAGAAGCTGGCCATCAGATATATACATTCTTCCACGTCCGATGGTGTAGCCACTTGCTCGGCAGCCCTTGGAAGTATGACGCTGCTCGCACATACTTGTTGGTTCGAGCCACTCGTTTGCCTCTTGTTGTCGTAATATCTCCGTCGATGTTCTTGCGCTTTGTCATTGTCATGTCCGTTACTATCACAGAAAGACTACAAGGTCTGTCACTCACCTTCGAGTCTTCTGTGTTCTTGGAGTCGCTTCCTGGGGAAAAATATTGTTCAAGACGGTTTGCCTCTTCCTACAGTCTGTGTAAGGTCAAATAAATACAGTTGAATGATTGTTTGAACTATTATGTGCCTTTAGTTTTCAGCTTCCGTCGACGTCCGCTGCGGGTTGTTTTTAACCATCATTTGGACGAATCTTCGTTTGCGAGCCGCTAATCCACTGGGGGACAAATCATGTATCCGCACTGAATATGCATACCAGAGCTCATTGGTCTAAAACATATGTAAATATTGTGCAGCAAAGGGAAGCTACCCACGGGAAAATAATCATCGAATATCCTGTTATTAACCAATGAGCGCTGGTATGCATATTCGGTGCGGATACATGATTTGTCCCCCAGTGGATTAGCGGCTCGCAAACGAAGATTCGTCCAAATGATGGTTAAAAACAACCTGCAGCGGACGGAAGCTGAAAACTAAAGGCACATAATAGTTCAAACAATCATTCAACTGTATTTATTTGACCTTACGCAGACTGTAGGAAGAGGCAAATCGTCTTGAACAATATTTTTCCCCAGGAAGCGACTCCAAGAACACAGAAGACTCGAAGGTGAGTGACAGACCTTGTAGTCTTTCTGTGATAGGAGTAGTCCAGTGGACGATACCTTCCGCCTGTGGTTGGATCAGAACCGATATCTATGCTGTAGATTGCAATACCTCTAAAAGGGGTCACCAAATCGAGAGAGAAAAAAACTTTAAAAATGTTAGTCTCATGTGCATGCCTGCGTATATTCATTCCTTAAAAAAAATACAAGAGGAATCCCCGTGTTTTAAATGCTGGAAATGGACAAGGCGTACTCAGCCTCCTCTCATACGATACTGCCTGCAAGTACACGCGAAACGCTGTCCAATTACTCTTTGTCTCGCAACCAGCTTGGATCTCACGGAGCGAAATGTTATGACAGTAGGCTCCTCGTCTACACACAAGAGCGACTGATGATTAGAAAAAGTTATTAAACTCCAAGGCTAATGGTAAGGGGGTGAGGTGGGGGGGGGGGGGGACAACAACGACAGAGTGAGAGAGACATGGATAGCGGAACCGTGACTGTGACAGACCAAAGACAAAACTCCCGGCAAGGCTAAGGCCAAAAAAAAAAATTGTCTGTTTAGGGTAACATGACCAAAAAAAGTAGGGTCGGTAGGTAGGTATTTTTGTTTTTTTTGTTTTTTTTGTTTTTGTTTTTGTGTGTGTGTAAATGCTATGTTGGCTGAACATTCACTTCTTATATTTGATGAATACATGTTTCAAAACTAACGTATATCCCAGTATGGCGCGCGACGCTCACTTTCGTTCCTAATGAAACGCCAAATGTATCTTTTTAGCATTTTTACCTCTTTTTTTTTTCTTTTTTGAAATCAAAAAAAAATTTTGGGTCGGCGCCAAATCGATAGGGTCGGTCGGGTTACCCTAAACAGACAATTTTTTTTTTGGCCTAATGAAAACACAGAGGTGGGGAGGCCGGGAGGGAGACAGAGAGAGACGGAGAGAGAGAGAAAGAGAAAGAGAAAGAGAGAGAGAAAAAGAGAGAGAGAGTCACACAGGCACCGAGAGAGAGTCAGAGACAGACAGACATACAGATAGAGACAGAGAGAGAGACACAGAGAGAGAAAGTGCTCGAAGGCTACTGAGACTAGACAAAGCGAGACAAAAGGGGAAAGAGAGAAGCTTCGCTGATATCTTGATGTACGGATACTCATTAAGAGCGGCGGGAAAGCTGACACGGCTAACAACTAACGCGAAAAGTTTATTATTGCCCGTCGTGTGACTGAGGTAATTACATTTTGTCTTCAATTCCGCCAAGAGCCACAACGGTAGCCTACCCCCCCCCCCCCCCCCCCCCCACCGTCAGACTCCCTCTCCCCACCCCACCCCCATCCCATTCCTCCTTCTTGTCGCCACCAGTGTGCCTACCCCCCCCCCCCCCCCCCTCCTTCTCCCCCTTCTCCCCTCATCAAGTTCGTGTCCTCAAACTCACACCTTGATCAGTTAGTTGTTCTCACAAGAAAACGCATGAAACTTGGTTTTCACAATGGTAGTCTAGGAGCGCTGCATTAATGCTGGAGCATAATAGAGACAGGAAGGAGTGAAACGAGAGAGAGAGAGAGAGAGAGAGAGATAGAGAGCTAGAAAGAGGGAGAGCTAGAGAGAGAGAGAGAGAGCGAGAGAGAGAGAGAGAGAGAGAGAGAGAGAGAGAGCGAGAGAGAGAGAGAGAGAGCGAGAGAGAGAGAGAGAGAGCGAGAGAGAGAGAGAGCGAGAGCGAGAGAGAGAGAGAGAGAGAGAGAGAGAGAGAGAGAGAGAGAGAGAGAGCGAGAGAGAGAGAGAGAGAGAG
>NC_090245.1:9370180-9407180 GCF_037325665.1 Littorina saxatilis | reverse complement strand
AGTGGGTTAAGGCGATCAGTAGCGTTCGGGGTAAGGGGTAGTGGTGATCACAGTAGATCAATGGAGGAAGACTGGACAGCCATAATTACTGCATAGATGCTAATGTCGACCGAGATATCACTTTTCGTTCCAGTCACCGCTCGCTTGTATGACGGCCTACCAGCACCAAAAGTGATGGTTAACGGTGACCAAAATAATCGCCGTTAACAAAACCACATTAAGAGAATTACAATTTAAGACTGTGGATGGCGATGTGCCCCCTGCCAAGTTTATAACACACGCAAAACAAAGTGATCACGGTAATAAGAGGGTGAACACTATTACAATCGAACCTGTCAATAACGACCAAAAGTAGTCGTCGTAGACCGGTGTTCGCTATGGAAATAAGTTCGGGATCCTTTGGTGTGGTCGTTGTGGGAAGGTGGTCATCATTGAGAGGGTGTCGCCAGGTAAGACTTGACTGTGCTTGCACCAAATGTGTATCACAAGACATAGGTGATGAATTCCATTATTTATTTGTCTGTGATTTTTTCAAAGAAGAAAGAGCTGAGTTGTTACCACCTTACTATTGGAAAAACCTAATGCACTTAAATTTAAAAAGTTGTTTGCTACTAAGAAAAAGAAATTGCTAAAGAATATTTTGGACTTTATTAATAGAATTTGTAACAGTTTTCCATAATTTTTATTATTTTTTTATTTTTTATTTACTATATTAGCATACTAGATGAATACGCGCTTCGCCGGGTACGACTTCGCCGGGAAGACGTCGAGCCGAATACGCGGCGCACCGCACGAAGGAAGGGAGATAAACGCGCAAAACACTGGAGAAGAGTAATACCCGGCTTCGCCGGGACAGTGACCTTCTAAAAATAGTATAACGGGAATATGGATTGAGCGTTGTCGACAGTGACCTTCTAAAAATAGAAACGGGAATATGGATTGACGCCACACGAAGGAAGGGAGATAAACGCTGAAAACACAGGAGAAGGTAAGGAAGAGTTACTGGGAATGGATCCAGAGAAAAACCAAAATCGGTTCAGCGCTGCGCGTTGAGAGCACGTGTTGAAATATCGCATCGACCAGGTTGTGTCCGGGGTGTACCTGAATATGGCCACCAAATTTTAAAGAGATCCATCAAGAACTTTGGCCGTGCATCGCGGACACACACACACACACGCACACGCACACGCACACACACGCACACGCACACGCACACACACACACACACACACAAGTCGTATATATATATAGATATCATGATTGTATTGATTGTATTTATTGTTCAAAATGCCCCCATGGGTTATGGACTAATAAAACTTGAACTTGAACTTGACTTGCTTCACTTAAAGAATTTGCGTTCTTTGTGATTCTTGGTTCACATCTCTGGGACACACGAATCTCAAAAGTCCAGATTGCACACTTGAGCCAAAAGTCTTAGTTGTCACCTCGGCGTTATCCTGGTTATTCAGCAGTGTTCTCCGTAGTTATTACTGCTAAGAAAATAAATTAAAAAAAACAAAGAGACTGCCAACGTTCCAAAATTCAGAATCAAAAAACAAGAAAGGTAGGTTGTTGGAACGTTTGTTATTGACAAAACAATACATTCACAAATATATCGACCCAACGGTCTTTTAAATTATCAGCCAGATAAGTTTTTGTTATTAATTGTTTGTCTGTGCACTTAAAAGACCGTTGGGTCGACATATTTGTGAATGTATTGTTTTGTCAATAACAAACGTTCCAACAACCTACCTTTCTTGTTTTTTACTGCTAAGGACAAGAATACTGTAACCTTATTTCTCTCTTCCCCCACCTTTTTTTCCTGGCGGCACACTTCTTCTTCTTCTTCTTCTTCTTCTTCGTTCATGGGCTTAGACTCCCACGTTCACTCATATTTTTACCACGAGTGGATTTTTACGTGTATTACCGTTTTTACCCCGCCTTTCAGGCAGCATACGCCGATTTCGGGGGAGGCATGCTGGGTATTTTTGTGTTTCTATAACCCACCGAACTCTGACATGGATTACAGGATCTTTTCCGTGCGCACTTGGTCTTGTGCTTGCGTGTACACACGAAGGGGGTTAAGTTACTAGCAGGTCTGCACATAAGTTGACCTGAGAGATCGGAAAAATCTCCACTCTTAACCCACCAGGCGGCAGCGACCTGGATTCGAACTCACGACGTCCCGATTAGGAGGCCGACGTCTTACCACCGCGCCACTGCGCCCGTCCTGTGGCGGAACACTAACACCTGCACGTCTTTATTGTCACTACTATAACTCACTTTGTAATAACTAGGAATCACGGCAAAGCTCACTGTGATCTTTTTGCAAAAGTTATCACTTTTGGCGCTAGGACGCCGCCATAGGAATGAGCCAGCAGATGAACGCCCGATGGACACCCATAACAATGTCTGGTTTGAGAGCGGGCTAGTCTCTATCGATTTTCACAGTTTTGTCAGAAAAAAAGAAAAACCACAAAGGGGCCAACGATGTTATTTTATTCTGCTGCTCGAAATTCTTTACGGTTTTGACTCACAGCTGGAAAGATTGTAGGAATTTTTATTCTCTGTATTGTGTCAAATGTAAAATTACGACGATTGCTTTCTTCGTGTATTTTGTCATGTTTTTGTTTGTGTATGTGTTTGTGGAGGCAAGTGATTTCTGATTCTATCGGATTCAGCAAAACAACAATACTTGTCACACCCATCATCGTGTGGGTGCCTGAACTTGAGACGAAGGCGCAGAAATGTAGGGAAATTGGACTCTTTTCAACTTCAAGGAAGAACATTCAATGTTTTCCGGAATTAATGTTGTAGAGAGAAGTCACTTCATCATGAAACAGTAGAAAGTTCAAACGGTTCAAGGAATTGGGTCAGCTATGCCAGCGAAATGCAAAGATTTATTCACAATACAGATAATATACATGTCTAATCTTTTTCGTTTTTAGATTTTTGTTTTGTTAGAAACTTGGTTGAGCAAGGTCTGATTAGTTATTCGTACACATATGTTTATCAACGAGGTTTTTTTTTTGGTGTTGACAAATGTGATTAATGGCTGCTATCCTATTTTTTAAATTAAGAACAATAAATTTAAAATATATCTTGACCATCCATCCTTTGCATTAGATTTTGTCTTCCCTGTCTATTAGGTTAGTGCCTTTTACTGTTGCTGAAAGAAGTTGGGATTGGGAGGAGACTGAGAAAATGTCGGGATTGGGGTTTTTTGTATCAAAACTACGAACGGTGCTCGGTACCGTTTCGTTTTCTTCTTCTTCTTCTCAGCTTTGTTGAGGTGATAGGGAAGGGGTTCCGTTGCATTCTTTTTTCTGCTTCAATGAGTTTTCAGGTCAAGTTTTGAAGAACTAGCCATTCTTTTTCCATCGTTTTCCCTTTCTAAGCCCACTTTTCATCCTCTTCAATCCCTACGCCCTCGTCCTTTATACCCCCACCCCCCTCCCCACCACCACCAGCGAGGCCCTCCGACCACCACCCCACCCTCTTCCAGACACTTGCTTGCGTTATCCGTGCTCCCTGCGGTATGACAATGGCTGGGTCCCGGGGACAGGGGCCGCAAATGAAATCAACAGATTTATGCCCCTTTGAATTCCAATGGTGGCTCTGCTGTGGCTGTTCAATATCGATGCTGCCCCCCCCCCCCCCTCTCTCTCTCCCTCCCTCTCTCAATTACCCAACCATCTCTCTCTCTCTCTCCCTTCTCTCTCTTTCAATCGTCAAACCATTTCTTTCTCTCTCCCTATCTCTATCTCTCTCTTTCTCTCTCTTCCAACCCCTCTCCCCCTCTCTCTATCTTCCAACCTCTCTCTCTCTCCCTCTCCCCCTCTCTCTCTCTCAGTCACAAACTATATTTCTCTAACCACCACCCCTTGTCATCCGCATCCCCCCACCCCCCCACCCCATCCTCCACTGAGCATTTCGCCACCCCCTCCCTCCCTCGTTGTTCCATGTCCTCGTCTTCTGCGCCCACTGTCATTGCTTTTGCAAATCACTTGTCTGAGTCATGGGAAGGGCTGGGAGTCTTTAGGTCTTTTCCATCACAATGACGTCTTGGGAAAAGAAAAGTTTGGGTCTGGCTGGTGGTTTTTTTCTCCCTTCTTTTCCCTCCTCTTCTTCGTCTTCCTTGACGGAAAGCTGCAGCTCGTTTCCTAAGCTGTGACATCAGTGGTGGCGTCACTGAAATAATTGTGCGTTGTGTTGATGCGGATTAAAACAAATGGGGACAGGGAGGGAATAGCGGATGAAGACAGGAGAGAGGGAGCGGATGAAGACAGGAGAGAGGGAGCGGATGAAGACAGGAGAGAGGGAGCGGATGAAGACAGGAGAGAGGGAGCGGGAATCGGGGAAGGGGAGGAAGATGGCGTGCACATTTGAGTGTGTGTGTGCGTGTGTCTTTTCCTTTTTTTTCTGATTTTTTTTTTTACAATTTTGTTTATAAACAGACCGTAAAAATGTTTGTTCTTGTCTCTTTCTTGCTCTTGTTCGTTCAATGCCGGGGGCCCGGTAGCTCAGTTGGTAGAGCACTGGACTTGTGATCGAAAGGTCGCAGGTTCGAATTCGGGCCGGGACGGACACGGGTCAACTTTATGTGCAGACCCAGAGACGGAAGCCATGTCCCACCCCCGTGTCATCACAATGGCACGTAAAAGACCTTGGTCATTCTGCCATAAGTGCAGGTGGCTGAATACACCTAAACACGCAGACACCTGGGTAGCGCGACTCCGTTGCTGCTAGCTTTCCACTGGGAGGAAGCGACCCGAATTTCCCAGCGATGGGACAATAAAGTAATGAAAAAAAAAAATGAATGCCTCTCATTGCCTACATTGCTAGCCGGAGTTCATCATGCCGTCTTATATATAGAGCGCTTACCTACCCTTGTAAATTGCACCGCTCTGGCCATCATTTTGTTATGATGCTGATCAATTGTTTAATACTTGATTTCATCACTTACTGGAGAGAAAAATGGTGTCGTTTTTCAGACTGTTCAAGTCCTCAAGCTGTAATCGTACTCTTCAGTATCCTCCAGTGATACTGGTGTTGTCAAGGATGACTTTAGTGTAAAGTCTTCATTAAAGATATACGATACCGGCCTGTGCGTGCATAGCCTGGCGGCGACCTTACCTCATATTTTTTACTGCTGATACACAATACATGTACCCCCCGCGGGTTAGGGGGAGTCCCATATTGGTTGGGACTAGAAAGAATTTACCCGATGCTACCCATTTTTCTCTCCAGTAAGAGGCGACTAACGGTTCTGTTTCTTCTCTTCTTTTGTCTTATTTCTGCCTTACCAGTCCTTTCACCTATATTTCCTTCCAAGAAAACTCTCCCTACTATTCCCTGCAGTTTTCCAATTCTTTTTTTGTTGTCTTATTTTCTACCTGACTGGATCCATCACCTTTATTTCACTTACCAAAAGTCTTCTTTTCCACATCCTTATTTCTCTGCACCCCGCATGTCGTATGAGGCGACTAACGGATTCTGTTTCTCCTTTAACCCTTGTTGAGTGGTTCTTGTATAGAATATAGTCAATGTTTGTAAAGATTTTAGTCAAGCAGTATGTAAGAAATGTTTAGTCCTTTGTACTGGAGACTTGCATTCTCCCAGTGGGGTCATGTGTTGTACTACGTTGCAAGCCCCTGGAGCAATTTTTTGATTAGTGCTTTTGTGAACAAGAAACACTTAACAAGTGGCTCTATCCCATCTCCCCCCTTTCCCCTATCCCATCTCCCCCTTTCCCTCGTCGCGATATAACCTTCGTGGTTGAAAACGACGTTAAACACCAAATAAAGAAACAATACATGTATGTCGAAGTCACCGAGACAAACTTTGTTCTCGAACTTCATTGTTAGTTCCTTTGGAGACATGAACAAAAGAAGATTTTTTTGTTACCTGACGTCATTATTGACATTATGACGTCTTCTTGAAATGTGTTTGTTTTTGACGTCAGATATTTCACTCTGGAAGGGAGGGTCAAGAGAAAACGTGTTGGTTTGTTAAATCGGTGTCGTTGCTCATTAAATTGCTATTGAGGTGAGCGATCCTCACAGTTTTCCCGTAGTTTTTACGCAATTTGAATGCTTTTGGGGTTGTTTTGCGGTTTCCTTTGAGGTGGTATCCTTGTCGGTGGATAATTCGGCGTAGGCAGTCCAATTGGTTTGATCACTATTGTGTAAGTTTCTAATCAACTATAGAATCAATGGTCCAAACATTTATGCATGTTACAAAGGAGATCAAAAAGTCAACGCAATATATCAAAAAGCTTTTATTTTTAACTTATTAAGCGTCCCAATATCGTTTATGACATGAGAGAATCTTGAGCATGAGTTGCAGGCTTTTTTGTTTGTTTTAAAATGTCATACACTATGACCGAGAATATTATTGTTGCCCTCAAAATGTCCTGACACTGACGTCACCAAAAATGACTGCCCTCAAGACGTCCGGCCATACAACGTCACCAAGAGATATTACCCCCCCCCCCCCCCCCGCGCCCGCCCCCACCCCCACCCCAACCGCATTTATTTGATAGTTCTGGAGCAATATACACAAACGCTGTATGCTGTCGTTGGTAATGGCAGAGTCTTCTCTTTAGCCTGCGGACCCATTCTTGTAAATTTAATACGCAGTGGTGGTACCGGGGAGTGTGTGTATGTGTGTGTAGTGTGTATGTGTGTGTAGTGTGTATGTGTGTGTAGTGTGTGTGTGTGTGTGTGTGTGTGTGTGAGAGAGAGAGAGAGCGAGAGAAAGAGAGAGAGAGAGAGAGAGGGGGGGTAGGGGTGATGACTCTTGCACCCATGTCTCAACACATTACGACATTAATGACTCCACCTATCCCCCTTTTTTCTTCTTTCATTTTTCGATCTTGAACTCCCCCCCCCCCCTCCTCCACATAGCAAGCTCCCTACCCCCGTCATCCCCCCTCCCCCTCCCACCACCAACATCCAAACCTCTGTATGTTTTTTTGCCGGGAGGATGATCTGCCTTCGATTTCAACTAAACAACGCCTGATCGAATATGGTGAGAACCCTTTCCTCTCAAACCTGCCTTACTTTTAGCTCCCCCCTTTTCTCCCATTGGTATTTGTCCTGCCCCCCCCCCCCCCCCCCCCCTTTTTTTATTTTAACCACCAACCGCATCCCTCTATATTCGCAGATTCTGTGAGATGCGAGTCCCAAAGCGCTCTTTTTCGTTGCGCCCTGGTTGATTTCATTTTTACTGGCTTTTTCTGGATTAGTCTGCCTGTCTCTATTTTTTTTTCTCTCTGTCGTTTGCGTTGTTAGTTCTCTGTCCGAGTATCTGTCTTAACATCTTCTGTCTGTTTCTGTCTCCCTCGCTGTCTCTCTTTCTCCCCTTTCTCTGTCTGTCTGTCTCTCTGTCTGTCTGTCTGTCTGTCTGTCTCTCTCTGTTTCTCTGTCTTTCTGTCTCTGTCTCTGTCTCTGTCTGTCTCTCTCTGTCTCTCTCTCTGTCTCTCTCTGTCTCTCTCTCTCTCTCTGTCTCTCTCTCTCTCTGTCTCTCTCTCTCTCTGTCTCTCTCTCTGTCTCTGTCTCTCTCTCTCTCTGTCTCTCTGTCTCTGTCTGTCTCTCTCTCTCTCTCTGTCTCTCTCTCTGTCTCTGTCTCTCTCTCTCTCTCTCTCTCTCTCTCTCTCTCTCTCTCTTGTTTTCCTGTCCCCTTTTTATTAATAGCGCTTTTATTAGAGTTTGTTTTATGCGTTTGCTTCCCTGGGTCGTTCTCTCGGTCCTCTCACTCTTTTTTCGCCACCCTGTCTTTTGTGTCCTCCCCACAGGCACGCCTCTCCGGCTACCACATCCACCCCACCCTGTCCCCTCACCCCCCCCCCCCACCCCCCTTCGACTATCAAGGATTCCCTGCCACCTTCCCGCAACCAAACGACCAACAAGTTGTCTTTGGTGGAACAGCCTGTTGCCCGTCCCTTTCTGTTGGAGAGAGTCCACACAAAGATGGTCCACGTCTTTGGAGCAAAACCAAGGTGTCTTGGGGTGGATGGAGTGGAGGACTGGGGGGTGGGGAGGGGGGTCGAAAAGAGTAGGGATGACAGGGGACTGAGTTGACGAGGGAAAGAGGGTAGGATGGTTGGTAAAATCGGGGTTCGGGGGGGGGGGGGGGGGTGGCGGGGGGGTACGGTGAGGGTGTCGTGGTGATTACGAGGGGCAATCAGGGAAGAAATGAAAGGACTTGATGTGGAATGGCGGCCGTCAGTGGAAAGGGGGATTCCGGCAGATGAGCAGATTGCCTGCCACAGAGGCGTGTCCACTGTCCTGTGTCGCCCCCCTCCCCCCACCCCCCCCTCCCGTACCTTCGTGTCCCCCCGCCATTGTTAAGGCTGGGGCAGCTTTTCTCTTCCTTGTTTTTGTTTTTTTTAGAGAAAGAGAGGGGGGAGGGAATTGGGGGAGGAGGGAGCCGGGATACGAAGGAGGGAGGGTGTCTGAAAAAGGCTCTGCTAGAGCAATTTAAAAAAAGAAATAATTTTGTCTCTCCTTTTTTTCAGGAGGTAGGGGTAGGAGGTCGGGGGGTGGGGGGGGGGGTGCGGGATTGATTGGGGAAAAGGCAGTCAAATGCATTCAGCAGGACTTCGCACAACCATGTCATTCGTGATATGATTTGACTACTCTTCTTGAAGGAAGCTGAACCCTCGCCATTGTCATCATTTCACCATTTCGGATATGCCGGGATGAGTTACGTTTTACATTCGGGTTGTCATAGTATACAACATGAAAATGCTTTATTATATTAAGCTGCAGTGTGAATGTGCAAGGAAAACGAGGAAGAGACTCCAAAATATGTACACCACTAGCTTTAAAAACAACTCGTTGAAATACGCGGTGTTTAATATGAGACACGACATGGGGTGTGGGTTTCAAAGTGTAGATCATTTCTCTGCGTGACGGTAAGTTGTGTAGGCGATGCATCTGCGCAGTATCCGTTTGTGAACAGCATAAACTGTACAGTCTGAACCCTAAAACAAAACATGACTAAATATAATGAAAAAGAAACGAGTCGCGTAAGGCGAAAATACAACATTTAGTCAAGTAGCTGTCGAACTCACAGAATGAAACTAAACGCAACGCAACGCAGCAAGACCGTATACTCGTAACATCGTCAGTCCACCGCTCACGGCAAAGGCAGTGAAATTGACAAGAAGAGCGGGGTAGTAGTTGCGCTGAGAACGATAGCACGCTTTTCTGTACCTCTCTTCGTTTTAACTTTCTGAGCGTGTTTTTAATCCAAACATATCATATCTATATGTTTTTGGAATCAGGAACCGACAAGGAATAAGATGAAAGTGTTTTTAAATTGATTTCGACAATTTAATTTTGATAATAATTTTTATATATTTAATTTTCAGAGCTTGTTTTTAATCCAAATATAACATATTTATATGTTTTTGGAATCAGAAAATGATGGAGAATAAGATGAACGTAAATTTGGATCGTTTTATTAAAGAAATATTTTTTTTACAATTTTCAGATTTTTAATGACCAAAGTCATTAATTAATTTTTAAGCCACCAAGCTGAAATGCAATACCGAAGTCCAAGCTTCGTCGAAAAATATTTGACCAAAATTTCAACAAATTTGGTTTGAAAAATGAGAGCGTGACAGTGCCGCCTCAACTTTCACGAAAAGCCGGATATGACGTCATCAAAGACATTTATCAAAAAAATGAAAAAAACGTATGGGGATATCATACCCAGGAACTTTCATGTCAAATTTCATAAAGATCGGTCCAGTAGTTTGGTCTGAATCGCTCTACACGCACGCACGCACACACACACACACACACACACACACACACACACACACACACACACACACACACACATACACCACGACCCTCGTCTCGATTCCCCCCTCGATGTTAAAACATTTAGTCATAACTTGACTAAATGTAAAAAGCAAGTAAAGTCATCACCACAAATCAAAGACATTTTCACAAACAAATTCCTAACACTCTTGACCAATCTTGCTTCAGCTGAAGCCGGTGTGGAAAAGTACTTCCGTTAGAGCAACTGTGATGGCGTGAACAATAAGGCGCTTAGTCTTTTTCCGTGTGTAACGAGCAAAAAATTGGCCGAAATTGTTGATACTAACGGATGTTCTAGAAATTCGAGCAGGAAGGCAAGAAGATAAACCAGGAAGATTAGAACAGAGCGAGAGACAGGCTATGCGTTATTAGCGTCTTCAACGAACCAACAACAGAAAAAACACGGATGTGTAAGTGACACCATGGTGGCAAAACAGCAAAACCATTATTCAGGGAAACAAGGAACCACATTAGTTGCTGGTTCAAAGTCATAAAACAAATTAAAAACAAAACTCCCCCCAAAAATTGAATCTGATCATTTCAAGTGTTAAAACAACGAAAGTATGGGAGGTCTTTCGTGTTTAGTTCTATAATGTGACCGATTTTTTGTCTCGCTTGTTGTTTATAACAAGCTGTCTCAGAATTCCATGAAGTAAGTAGTTAACGCCTTCATTAGGGCTTGACAAAATTTAATGGGTTGTGCATGAACGACCGTTAGACCCCACATTGCCGCCCACGAAATACCCCCCAACACCCCCACCCTCGCTCTTTGCCATTATTGTCAGCAGGGATATAAGGAAAAGGGAGAAAAGAGAGGGAGGGAGGTGTATGTGTGTGTGTGGGTGGGTGGGTGTGTGTGTGTGTGGGTGTGTGTGTGCGTGTGTGTGTGGGTGTTTGTGTGTGTGTGTGTGAGTGTGTGTGGATGTGTGTGTGTGTGTGTTGGGTGTGTGTGTGTGTTTGTGTGTGTGTGTGGGGGGGGATCTGATTACTCGTGCGCTAGGATTTCTTACACCTCGGATCAATTTTTGGCTTCCTCGCATTCCCCCTAGACAGCTCATAAAGCTTCAAAACTGTTTTGACATTCGGAACACTTGTCTCCCTTGAGATACCCCCTCCTCTTCCCCCTCCTCTTCCCCCTCCTTCGCCATCCTCCTTTCTTTGCCCACCCTCCTTGCCGTTTGTCTGTGTGCTGTCTCTGATTTTTACTCTTTACTTTCTTGTGATCAGTGTGTTGATGTGTGTAAGTTGCACCGATGGCGAGTGACACGAGCGATGCATGGAATCAGAACAATAATGTTTGAAAGGGTCGGGGGGCATTAACACGAATGTGCACGGGTATATACACACAAAAACACACTGATGAATACACACACACTTACACACATGCTGATCGACTCTCTCTGTCTCTGTCTCTGTCTCTGTCTCTCTCTCTCGCTCTCTCTCGCTCTCTCTCTCTTTCTCTCTCTCTCTTTCTCTCTCTCTCTCTCTCTCTCTCTCTCTCTCTGTCAATCGATCTATCTATCTACGTATCTCTATCTACCTATCTATTCTACCTATCTATCTATCTATCTATCTATCTGCCTCAATTCATAAACAGATTAACTGCGAAAGATAATTTCACCAGAACGTTTAACTTTGATTTAACAAGACATTCACAAGTGCATCAACCCAATCGTCTTTATAGTGCACAGACAGGCAAATAATTATGAGGCTAATGCAATGAATAAAAGACTTGAATGTGCGGTTGGGTGATCTCTGAAGATGTCAGTCTGTCCACAATAAAAACCACTAAAGATGTAATTGTGAATGTCTTGGGTGGGCGTTTTTTCCCCAAAAAAATTAACTTGAAATCACAGTGTTTTTTTTGTATTATTCACGCTCTCTCTCTCTCTCTCTCTCTCTCTCTCTCTCTCTCTCTCTCTCTCTCTCTCTCTCTCTCTCTCTCTCTCTCTCTCTCTCTCTCTCTCTCTCTCTCTCCGTCTCTCTCTCTCTCTCTCTCTCTCTGATTTGAGCAACTTAATTCTCAAAATGAAAGGTTTAACTGTGTCAATGTAATTTTGTAATTTTTGAGTTCTCCCTATATAATTCCTTAAATGCACATTGTGTTGCAATCCATACAATGTAATTCTGTATTTTATATGATTGAATTTTTATTTTTTATGTCCGTCTGTCTTTATGTGTTGTATAAAGGACAGGTTGGAAGAATAGGCTTTGCCTAAAACCTTTATCCTTTTGTAATAAAGTTCTGAGTCTGAGTCTGAGTCTGAGTCTCTCTCTCTCTCTCTCTCTCTCTCTCTCTCTCTCTCTCTCTCTCTCTCTCTCTCTCTCTCTCTCTCTCTCTCTCTCTTTTTGTCTGTCTGTCTGTCTGTCTCTCTCTCTCTCTCACACTCACATACACACACACATATATACACACGAACACTCACACACACACTCACACAACCCCACCCCACACACACACATGATGGTCAAGATGGTAAGGGCAGTGAAGAGGTCTTAGCCACTTAGCGAGGAAGAACAAAGCGAGGGGTGAGGTGGTGGGAGGGGGGAGAGGAGGGAGATGGAGGTGGTCAGCGGTGTTCGAGGGGGGGTGGGGACAAGACCGCTGGAATCACTTTCTTCGGCCGGTCACCTCGTTTGACCTTTGACTTGTGATCTTGTAGAACGCATGAGCTGCACATGTGTAGGGCCTACCGGAATCGCGTTCCACACAAATGGTGGGAATCGGGGGAGTAGTGGAGGGTGATGGAGAGGGGGGGGGGGAATAAGGGACATGGACTCGCTGAAAGGGGGCTGTTGGGAAAGAAAAGCATCAGGGATAAAAAGAAGTGATCGAAAAGGGCTAATATCGTTATAAGAAAAATCCCCCGAAATCGGCGTATGCTGCCCGAATGGCGGGGTAAAAACGCGTTAACGGTCATACACGTAAAAATCCACTCGTGCTAAAAACATGAGTGAACGTGGGAGTCTAAGCCCATGAACGAAGAAGAAGAAAAAGAAGTTAGAAGAAAATGTAATTGCAATTGCTGTGTTTATGTCAAATAGCCAATGTAACCGGCACGGTTGGCCTAGTGGTAAGGCGTCCGCCCCGTGATCGGGAGGTCGTGGGTTCGAACCCCGGCCGGGTCATACCAAAGACTTTGAAATTGGCAATCTAGTGGCTGCTCCGCCTGGCGTCTGGCATTATGGGGTTAGTGCTAGGACTGGTTGGTCCGGTGTCAGAATAATGTGACTGGGTGAGACATGAAGTCTGTGCTGCGATTTCTGTCTTGTGTGTGGCGCACGTTATATATGTCAAAGCAGCACCGCCCTGATATGGCCCTTCGTGGTCGGCTGGGCGTTAAGCAAACAAACAAACAAACAAATAAGCCAAGGTAGATGATTGTGTGCAGACACCTGCATGATCATGGAGGTCACATAACAAAGGGTTGCATACGCTGTCATTATTGCCTAGGCGGAACATATAATTTAGATTTACACCCGCCACCAGTAGTGCGGAAAATAAAACGGGTTTAATAATATGTATGTTCATTTTCTTTCAAACCTTGGTCGTTCCGTGTTGCGTCTGCTTTTTGTTGTCTTTTGTGTTCTTGTTTTTCCTGATGAAGCTTCCACTGAAAAGCGAAAATTCGTTATCGTCTTGTGTCGTCTTTGTATCGGTGAGTACAGTAATCCTTTGTTTTTTAACTTTATGTATATTACTGTTTGCTCGTTGATAAATGAGGACAATTCGGCAAAAGCAAACGCAGGAAGAAAAGGCGTGATAACAGACTTGCGCAAGTGGTGCGGTGTGCTGTTCCAGCAATCTGTGACTTTGTGTACTTTGTTTAGAATCGGAGCATAGCATTACAGACTTTATACTAATGAGCCTGAGTCCTTTTGGTAGCCATGGAAGACAACAACAACAACAACAACAACATCAACAACAACAACAACAACAACAACACCAACAACAACAACACCACTTCAAGGTGATTACAGATGGCCTTTTTTGTGTGGGCCTTGTATGGTTAACCCGAGCGTCTACATACAGTACAAGCATACTTCCATTTAAACGCTCACCGAACGGGAACCTCCTGGCTGCTTTCTGTCGAGCGTGAGAAATTTTCAAAGAATTTATTTTCGTGGACTTGGCCCTTTACAACAATGGCGCCTCGTTTTGGTGCTGGACGGCTGTTATGAATATCCCGGAAATCATGCCCGGACAGTAAGCCTCCCCGTAAACCATCACAGATACTGTCAGGCTTTTACACACAGTACAAACACCCTTCCATTTGAACGCTCACCAAACGGGAACATCCTAGGTGCCCTACGTAAAGAGCGAGCAATTTTTAAAGAATTAATTTTGCAGATTGTCTCGAACACTTTTTGGACCCATCCTGAACTCAGGTCAAAAATGAGTTACTTCCCTTAAAACTGGCGATAGCCGTGGATCGATGATTATCAGAATGTTTTTGGACCGTGGTGCGTTTTTGCGCTAGACCTAACTTTTAAAATCTAAATACTAAATTGACAGCTTGTTACACAAACATTCTTTAATCATAAAAGAATTCTTTTTTCATCAAGACAAGATCAGTGCAATTCGAAGTTGTGAAAGTTTGAAAAAAGAAAAGCCCGGAAGCAGGGTCACGCAAGGGTCGAAGCAGACGACGGTTTATGCGGCATATTGCCGTTCCTCTCAACGGTAAAAAGCCATCTCTAGAGTTCTTGTGAACCACAGCCGTTTGTTTCGTGCATAAAAACGTGCTATTGTAGATAAGCTCACATCGAGTCGCATTCAAATGACTAACTGACGACTACATTGTGAAAAAGGGAAACTGGATCACACGGGTTCACGATGGCTCAGGGGTAAGATAAACCACGCAAAAATAAATTCTTTGAAAATTGTTCGCTCTTTACGGAGGGCACCTAGGATGTTCTCAATCGGTGAGTGTTTAAATGAAAGGGTGTTTGTACTGTGTGTAAAAGCCTGACCGTATCTGTGATGGTTTACGGGAGGCTTACTGTGCCTTTAAGGTAACAGTTATTCCATTTTTCACTTTGACGATTGGGTGAGCTATTTTGACTCGTGACACGCATATTTGTGTTATTGACTATAATTATGAAGTAGAACTCGGTTTATTTTTCTCGTTCATTTCCTATAAATAAAGAATTCCTATGAATTTTGTTCTGAGTGCCGGGCCCAAGCTGCATGCACATCCGAACGAAGACATCATATCAGACCACACGGGTGCAAAACTGCGCAACGCTGTCAAGATCAATGTGTGAAGGAACCTTTAAATCTGGAGTAGCTTTCAAGGGTGGGGGACTTGAGCTGGGAGTAAGCGGAGGCTTAGGAAACTGTTGAAGGTTAGACTGTCACAACTTGTCAGGGACAAATCCAGCATTTTGCACTGAGCTTCTTCCATGCATGCTTCTGGTCTTACTCATGATCTTCTGGTTCCGTCGTTGAAATGCTGGAGTTGCTCCCACTTTTAGTGTTTGGTAGATTATTACTGAGTCGCTCTCTGACTCTCCAGAGCTATGTTCATTTTTTTCTTCTTCACATTTTCATTACTTTATTGTCCCATCGCTGGGAAATTCGGGTCGCTTCCTCCCAGTGGAAAGCTAGCAGCAACGGAGTCGCGCTACCTAGGTGTCTGCGTGTTTAGGTGTATTCAGCCACCTGCACTTATGGCAGAATGACCAAGGTCTTTTACGTGCCATTGTGATGACACGGGGTTGGGACATGGCTTCCGTCTCTGGGTCTGCACATAAAGTTGACCCGTGTCCGTCCCGGCCCGAATTCGAACCTGCGACCTTCCGATCACAAGTCCAGTGCTCTACCAACTGTGTGTGTGTGTGTCAATGTGTGTGTGTGTGTGTGTGTGTGTGTGTGAGCCTGCGTGCGTGTGTGCGTGCGTGTGTGCGTACGTGTGTGTGTGCATGTGTGTGTGTGTGTGTGTGTGTGCATGTGTGTGCTTGCGTGCGTGCCGTGCATGCGTGCGTGTTTCTGTGGTAACCAAGTCTATTAACTGAAATAGGGATGATGCAAAATGCTGTACTCAGCACAACTTGTTTTACTTTTCAAGAAACTCTGCTTTGTTTCATTGCCTTCGGTAATTTCCTTCCTAGTCTTTTGGATGACGTGATGGTTTTTTTTAATGTTTTTATTTTATTTTCTCTTATCCTTTTCTCAATTTTTTCTCACTTTTTCTCGCCCTAAGCTTGAAACAATGGAAACATGGAATTGGAACGAACAGCTAAGCCTGTTTTCCAGAAAGCTGTCACAGGAGGCCAGAAGGGAATTGTACAGCTGATCGGAGTGGAATAGGATATGCAGGACCCGTCACCCTAGCCCTGCGTCACTCTCTCCAGGGAAGTACACTGTGAATTAAAGAAAATGAAACACAAAAATGAAGTTACATGTATTTGTAAAAGGTCTAGAAAGAGTTATTTTAAGAATAAACTCCTTTTTGTAAAGAGCGTGTAGTCTTTATCAACGCCTTTCGTAAGATAAAAGCATCATTCTACTCACACACGCACGCACACACACACACACACACACACACACACACACACACACACACACACACACACACACACACACCCACAACACACACACACACACGCACGCACGCACGCACACATATAAACACACACACAACAACAACAACAAACACACATACACACACACACACACACACACACAAACCCACGTAGCTACTTTTCGTGCAATAGACTTTTTTTTCGATCAACTCAAAGAAAACGGAGAAAGATATCAATCTGAAGAGCCTACCAGTTTGAACAGAAATGGAACTGAGCTGACTCATCTCGATTTCAACAGAAAAGTAAAGGCCAAACCGAGGCCCATGACCTCAAATCAGAGCACCTGCCTTTGACAGTGGTACTGTCAATCTTTTACACGTCACTTTCAAAATCAGTAGACAACGAATGCTCGTTCTCACGGCTCAATTCAAAGACATTCTGCAAATTAGTTCACATTTACGTCGTCAGGTGGCGCTGTCCGAACGGTCTCAGCCAATCAAATTAGCGGCGGGTCGCGGCTGCGGGGCTGAACTTGACCCCCAGGGTCAACCGACGCAGTGTCGTTTGTTAGCGTCAGATAAGGAGACGAGGGCTACGGTACAGAGCTGCTTGATAGGCCTATCGGTGAATGTATGTTGTGCGTGGTAGGCTTTTGGGTAGGCTTCACAGTGCTGCTTCTGTTTTGTCAGATTGACTGGATAGCACACCCTGCAGACAGTGCTGGGTAATTGGGGGATTTGTGTGTGTCCGAGTGTGTGTAGCTTATGAGGCAAGACATAGCCTGCTATGCAGACCAGAGAGTTGTATATAAAACATTCTGATAGGGCCAGCTAGTGGGCGTATTCGGCGGTTGTGATTGGATAGTCTCACACAGCCTTAATTCAGCGATTATTCCATATTTCTACGGAAGTCGTTCAATATCGTTTAAATTTACAACAACAAAACTACACTTGGTTCCGGTTCAGACAAACAGACGGTCTTTCCAACGCTATCATTCAATCGAAGACGTGCAATTCTTCTTATCAATACATGCCAACGCTAAAGATGATTATAAAATACCATAATTTGCTTATTTCCGACGGAACATGACATAGTAATACAATTTATGTCCTTGAACACAGCAAAATCTCCGAACTGAAAAAGTGTCGAACGCGGCATGGGACGTCACCGCATTGTCAAGTCTGTGAGACTTTCAGTTAGTCAAAATGGAAAAGAAAAAGATGGACTCGCCTATACGAAACACGGATATCTGAAACCAAAACCAATTCCCCGCCAGACCCCCCCTCTTTGTAAGACTATTTCTAACTCGGATAAGCCAAACTCTGTCAAAAAATAGCTAACTCAAACATGGACATCTCAAACGTGATTTTGACAGATAAGCCAAACTCTAAACACTGTCGGAGAGACATTTTTGAGTTCGTCTGCTCTCGTCAGAAAACATCTGCATCGAAGCAAACACTTACATATTGCAAGTTTATAACCCTATACCTAGGTCAGAAAAGCAAATTAAACGCTATCGTGTTTTCAGCGTAGCGATAGGGTCGGACATTTAAACGAGAACAAGTATAATACGCCGAGTCTATAAATTATGGCCACCTTATTGTTCTGGTGGGTATCTTGATCAGCAGGTGTGTGTACCAGACTACAAGTCCTAAATGAAGGCCAGAGGAGCTGAAGCAACGTCTAGATGGGCTCCTTGTTGTTCTGTCACACTTGATGGAAGCGACGAGGAAGAGGCCAGACCGATAGGAGCCGTGATAACAGGCGCTGAGGCCAGCATACTCATTTACTGCCTTTTACTGGCCCGACCCCTCCACCCCGCCCCGTTCTATCACCACACCGTGTCCATACTGCACCCTTCTCCCCTGTTATTTTCTCTTGTACACCTTGCGAAGACCACTAAGCCCCCCCCCCCCCCCCCCTCACCCCAACCCCCCCTTCTCAACCTCCCAACTTGGGACTCCCGATGCCAATCTTTTGATATCTTGTCCATTGCCCTTTTCCATACTGCACCCTTCTCCCCTCTTTTCTCTTATACACCTAGCGAAGTCCACTACACTCGCATCCCTCCTCAACACCGCCCGCCCCCCCCCCCCCCTCTACCCATCTTGGGACTCCCGATGCTAATCTTTTGATATCTTGTCCATTGCTCTTTTCGGTGTTTTCTTTAGCATCCGCACTCGCTATCCATCACCCCTCCCCCATCCTCCCCCCCCCCCCCACCGGCCCAAACACACACATCTTTCTTTTTCTTATCTACCGACCTTTGCGTACCATGTCCAGTAGAAATATTTCTTTCTTTGTCAACACTCGAAGTTTTTAGGTTTTATCGTTGGGAACTTATTTATAGTCTTGTCTGCCCCCTACCCCTATCAAGCCCCCCCCCCTCCCCTCGCCATTTTCTAGCCTACCTGCTCCTATTCCTTTTTGTCTAGTCACTAAACACTTCCAGGAATGATGCCGTTTGATTGCGGTAGTCGGCGAAATGGCTAATTCCTTATTTGTGTAACCGAGTGCCGAAACACTACGATCACCTCGGGAAGCAAAGTGCAATCAAACAGGATTGAAAATGTTCGGGCTAATTTCTTAGCCCTATAAAAACTGTTATGCAAACCCGAAGGTTTCCATGAACATACAGACAATCGGAAACCACCAGACCCCATCACAAACAGAATTCTACAATCCACTGGTGTTGACTTTTAAAGGCCAACAATTCGGGTGCAGAGTCTGCTGTGAAAGGAGCGGTAGCCTCCCCTGTCACATTTGAAAACGCTGTCACCTTGCTTTCCGCAGAGCAGCCAAACTTTTTCACAGTTTTGGGGAAAAAGAGGACGCAAAAGACTGCCTTATAGGCTTCCGAAAATTGTAGAAACGTTGTTGGCCATTTCGGCAAGTTTGCCGAAAAGAATAATGAGACCCAGTATCTGACTGTTGAGGACCTGAACACAAGGTTTCCCCACGCCTTCCAAACTGTTGACATCTTTCGGGTTATTAGTCTTCCCCATCTCGCGGTCCTCTCCCCACAGTACCTTGCGTTTTGGCATCTTTCGTTTGGTTGCCTGGTTTTGTTTGTTTGTTTGTTCGTTTGTTTGATTGTTTGTTTGTTGGTTGGTTGGTTTGTCTGTTTGTGCTGCGTTGTCTTCATCCTGACGGCTTTCATTCTCTTTTTGTCTGTGTCACCATCATCCAGCGGTGTCCATTTCTCTGTCTGTCTCTGTCTGACTCTCCCTCTCTCTCTCTCTCTGTCTCTCTCGCTCTCCCTCTCTCTCTCTCTCTGTCTCTGTCTCTGTCTCTCTCTCTCTATCTCTCTCTCTCTCTCTCTCTCTCTCTTTCTCTCTTTGCTTCTGTAGTCAAGGAAACTGAGAAACAAGGGATGGATGCAAGTTTGTTCCCTGTTCAGTTCACACGGAAGTACTTTGGAGGGGGGTTGGGGGGGGGGAGAGGTGGTGGTAGCTGATAGTGGCCTGAAGTTCTGATTGACTTTATTTCGCGTGCAGTTTTGGTTTGTTATACCTACCGCGCCGTGTTCATCTGTTGCCAGTAAGACTGTGAATATCCCGAAGACCAACGATGCAAAGTCCTACATGGGAGGGATTACTCTCGGGCTGCCTTTCTCTCACCAATAGCTATGTAAACTTAGCAAAACAATTATTTCACCCATTTTTGTACCCCAACTATATTATTCTGAAAGTTTTGAAGAAAGCCACTGGTTCATTGCTAAAATACAGCGCTTTTTGTCTTTGTACCCCTCAACCTTGACGCAATAACCTCTCGTTTTCGACCGCTCATGCCCCTGACACCAGCATCAGTAGAAATGGCATAGCAAAAGAATACGCAAGATAGCGCAACAAAACACAACCTGTTTCGGATCAATAATTGATTTTACTTTCTCCTCGAATGTAAAAGTTGC
Organism: Littorina saxatilis; assembly: GCF_037325665.1. Taxonomy (NCBI): domain Eukaryota; kingdom Metazoa; phylum Mollusca; class Gastropoda; order Littorinimorpha; family Littorinidae; genus Littorina; species Littorina saxatilis. The sequence goes on along the minus strand of NC_090245.1, from coordinate 9,386,906 downwards.
CAAGTTGTGCCCATTCTCAATTTTACTCGTTTATTCAATTGGTACCTTTTTATTATTATTCTCTTTATTTATATAGCGCCTTATCCGAAGTTCAAAGCGCTTTATGCCGTGTGAGATGGAATTTTTTACACAATATATCACGCATTCACATCGACCAGCAAACCTCAAGCCTGTTAGGCGAATGTTCACCTTTCGCGGCCTTTATTCCAAGTCACACGGGTATTTGATGGACATTTTTATCTATGCCTATACAATTTTGCCAGGAAAGACCCTTTTGTCAATCGTGGGATCTTTAACGTGCACACCCCAATATAGTGTACACGAAGGGACCTCGGTTTTTCGTCTCATCCGAAAGACTAGCACTTGAACCCACCATCTAGGTTAGGAAAGGGGGGGAGAAAATAGCGGCCCGACCCAGAGTCGAACACGCAACCTCTCGATTCCGAGCGCAAGTGCGTTACCACTCGGCCACCCTTACGTTGTTTTTTTCTCCAGGTCTGATGTCAATGCATCTCTATTTGGATGGCGGTCAGGTGACGTGACCCCTGTACAAAAAAGTTTAAATGACAGTCGTGACAGTCTATTATGACTGAAGAAGTTTTAAAATAATCTGTGATACCAATATGGCCTTGGGTGCATACTGCTAGTTTTAGTGAATGTATCTTTAAATTTATGCTGTCCAGTGTTGTTTTTGAATTAATGTTGTTGATCCGTGTGTATAAATGATGCGTGTGTTGGTGTATATGGCTGGATTGAAATGTTTCTTAACCGCAATGTCATCACAAATTCCCAACCTTGGGCAATTAAAGATTTTGTATTCTGTATTGTGTATTCTGTATTCTGTATGGCGATGTCTTTATTATGGATGGACTGGGTGGCCGAGTGGTAACGCACTTGCGCTCAGAATCGAGAGGTTGCGTGTTCGACTCTGGGTCAGGCCGCTATTTTCTCCCCCCTTTCCTAACCTAGGTGGTGGGTTCAAGTGCTAGTCTTTCGGATGAGACGAAAAACCGAGGTCCCTTCGTGTACACTATATTGGGTGTGCACGTTAAAGATCCCACGATTGACAAAAGGGTCTTTCCTGGCAAAATTGTATAGGCATAGATAAAAATGTCCATCAAAATACCCGTGTGACTTGGAATAAAGGCCGTGAAAGGTAAAGTTTCGCCTAACAGGCTTGAGGTTTGCTGGTCGATGTGAATGCGTTATATATTGTGTGTAAAAAATGTTTGTTTGTCTGTCTGTCTGTTAAAAAAATTCCATTTCACACGGCAGAAATTAGTATGTAAAGCGCGGAGAGCACAGTTAATTGTGGTTCGCGCTATATAAGCTCACCATAATAAATAATAATAAATAAGAAAAAGAAAAGACAAACAACATCAAAAGTCCATCTCAGTACTTTCACCTGCTTGAATCAAACCATGAAAAGGACCGTACTGTAACCTGTTTTCGCCTGTATTTCAAAATAAACCTAAATTAAGGTTGAAGTTACATCTACTAATCTTCTTCTTCTTCTTCTTCTTCTTCTTTGTTCATGGGCTTAGACTGCCACGTTCACTCATGTTTTTAGCACGAGTGGATTTGTACGTGTACGACCGCCATTCAGGCAGCATACGCCGATTTCGGGGGAGGCATGCTGGGTATTTTCGTGTTTCTATAACCCACCGAACTCTGACATGGATTACAGGATCTTTTCCGTGCGCACTTGGTCTTGTGCTTGCGTGTACAGACGAAGGGGGTTAAGTCACTAGCAGGTCTGCACATAAGTTGACCTGGGAGATCGGAAAAATCTCCACTCTTAACCCACCAGGCGGCAGCGACCGGGACTCGAACGGAGGCCGACGTCTTACCACCACGCCACTGCGCCCGTCATCTGCTAATCAGCTGAGATACAATGATACGCACCTGTCTTCAAACAATTCGCTGAAGTTCGATCTTTCTTTCTTTCTTTCTTTATTTGGTGTTTAACGTCGTTTTCAACCATTCAAGGTTATATCGCGACAGGGAAAGGTGGGAGATGGGATAGGGGAAAGGGGGGAGATGGGATAGAGCCACTTGTTAATTGTTTCTTGTTCACAAAAGCACTAATCAAAAAATTGCTCCAGGGGCTTGCAACGTAGTACAATATATGACCTTACTGGGAGAATGCAAGTTTCCAGTACAAAGGACTTAACATTTCTTACATACTGCTTGACTAAAATCTTTACAAACATTGACTATATTATTCTATACAAGAAACACTTAACAAGGGTAAAAGGAGAAACAGAACCGTTAGTCGCCTCTTACGACATGCTGGGTAGCATCGGGTAAATTCTTTCTCGTCCCAACCAATATGGGACTCCCCCTAACCCGCGGGGGGTTGAAATTCGATCGCAGCCTCGATCAAGCCCAAGCACTTTTAGGTGAGTGCAGTCTTATCGCGCACATGAACGCCTTGCAAAACTCCTGGAGAGTCTCGTCTCTCATGACCTGTGAAATTTATTGCCTGCGACGTGTGCAGGGGAACATATGCAATGGATACTGCTCTTCTCAATTGGATCGCCTGCAGAACTGAGAAGAAGAAAAGTGGAGAGGAGGGTGGCAGTGTAGAGTTGAAGATGGGTGGGTGGGGGGGGGGGGGGGGGGGGGGGGCAAGGGAAGCGAGGACGGCAGGCAGGGAAAATTGGGTGGGAGGGGGAGATCGAAGGGGGTAGGCAGGAAGGAGGAAGAACAGGAGCTTCTTTATTTCTCCTTTTATTTTGTGTGTATGTCTTCACTTGTTGTTCAGCTTCTGTTTATTTTGATGAGCAGCGAAGAAAACAGGACCTGAAAAGGCCAGAAATCTCGTGATATTCGTAGCAGTGGCCCCTGTGCGATTTCGGTCTTATTGTCAAGGGTATAAAGTGTCACTCCGACTACATCTGTGTCATCATCGTACCTGTCGTTATCATAATCAAAACATTTTTTTTGTTGTAAGGCTCGTTTTGATTATGATAACGACAGGTACAAAATTGCCTTACGAATAAAAATAAAAAATTAAAAAAAAAGGCAAAACAACTCAGGGTTGAAGCAGCCTGTATGCAACTAAGGTCAACAACAACAACAAAAAAACAAAACAAAAAAGTATCAAAGCGAATTGTCGAAGTCGTTACATCATTTATCATCATGCTAGTGACCGTCGTCGATATAGTGATTCTTGTAGAATACATGATGGTCGTAGACATAATTATAATCTTGTAAAATACATGTTGGTCGTAGACATAATTATAATCTTGTAAAATACATGTTGGTCGTAGACATAATTATAATCTTGTAAAATACATGTTGGTCGTAGACATAATTATAATCTTGTAAAATACATGTTGGTCGTAGACATATTTATAATCTTGTCAAATACATGTTGGTCGTAGACATAATTATAATCTTGTAAAATACATGTTGGTCGTAGACATAATTATAATCTTGTAAAATACATGTTGGTCGTAGACATAATTATAATCTTGTAAAATACATGTTGGTCGTAGACATAATTATAATCTTGTAAAATACATGTTGGTCGTAGACATATTTATAATCTTGTCAAATACATGTTGGTCGTAGACAGATGCTTTTGGTAGGGATGTTACACTGTCACAAGAAGATTGTGATGTGTAGAGTAAAATGTCCAGAGAATTGCATTTTGGAGAGCGGATAAAAAAAAGAATAGGGCTAATAGTTGAACTGCTGCAAAGCAACGTTTTTAATGCTACATTGAACAACCATTATCGTTGTAGGTGGTGGCAATGGTGATGTTGCGTGTGGGTTTTTTATTTGTTCTCCTATCTAACCCCAGGAGATCATTTGAAAGGTGCGCTAGAAGCATGTCTGCGACAAGCATAATAGACAAACAAAATGAAATCCTGCTATTCTTCACTAAGTTGCACCACTTTCGTGATGAGAGCGTTTGTCTGCGTTTTGTGCTGTGGCTGCATGTCCGTTTGTCTAATACCCCCTAATTCCCACGTTGATGGCTTTTTATGTTCCGCGCGTCTGGAACTGTTGTTGCTGGCCCGTGCAGAAAATTCCAGACACTCAGTGCACTCTTACAGCACAGACCGTGACGTCAGCATTAGCCCAGTGACACAGTCTTAGCGAGTCAAGTCCTCTTTGGACATGCAGGATTTAAAAAAGGCACGACAAAAGGAGAAAAATGCGAAATCCTCGACAAATCTACGGGCGTGTTGAACGCACGCGAAGACATCGTCTGTCACAACATTTTGCTCCAGTTTTATCCTTCTCTGTTGTCTCGGTTTTTGCTTCTCTGTCGCTGTCTGAGTGTCTGCTGTTGTCTTTTTGTTTTGATCGGGATTTTTCTCTCTCTGTCTGACTGTCTTTCTCTCTTGTTTGTTTGTTTGTTTGGTTATTCGGTTTGTTTGCTCGTTTGCTTTTCTGTTTGTCATATATATTCATACTAGATGAATACCCGCTTCGCCGGGTACGGCTTCGCCGGGAAGAAGTTGAGACGAATACCCGGCTGCGCCGGGGACCTGGCTTTGCCGGCGCACCGCACGAAGGAAGGGAGATAAACGCGCAAAACACTGGAGAAGAGTAATACCCGGCTTCGCCGGGACAGTGACCTTCTAAAAATAGTATAACGGGAATATGGATTGAGCGTTGTCGACAGTGACCTTCTAAAAATAGAAACGGGAATATGGATTGACGCCACACGAAGGAAGGGAGATAAACGCAAAACACTGGAGAAGATAAGGAAGAGTTAGTGGGAATGGATCTGGGAAGATGAACAGAAAAACCAAAATCGGTTCAGCGCTGCGCGCTGAGAGCACGTGTTGAAATATCTCATCGACCAGGTTGTGTCCGGGGTGTACCTGAATATGGCCACCAAATTTGAAACAGATCCATCGAGAACCTTGGGCGTGCATCGCGAACACAGAGACACACACACACACACACACACACACACACACACACACACACACACACACACACACACACACACACACACACACACACACAAGTCGTATATATATATAGATGCATGTCACACACAGACATGAGCCGACAGACGGACTGCAAGGGAAACGGTTTTGAACTGACATCTTTGCAATCAAAAGAGATGTGAAAAACAAAATTCAAAACTTTGACCTGCAGTATTTGTACTCGTCTTACAGAAACCTAAGCTTTTATAAGGGAAAACAGGGCATGCATGGTTTTTTGTTTTTACTAACTTTCCGTTTCATCTATTTCTACGAAATTAAAAAAAACAATAAAAATTCGCATAAAAAGAAAAGTAAAGACAGTTTTCCCGGACCGTATTGCAAAAAGAAAGAAAGAAAGAAAGAGAGAGAGAGAAAAAAAAGAGAAAACGAACATCGTAGAATTCCAACCACGCCATGAATAATACAAAAGATGGCGACCTCTTCAGATGATTATTGTACTCCATCCAAAATGATCGCTTTTTCTTTGCTCTGTCTTTTTTTTCTCATCCCCCACATCCGGTCCGCTTTATACACTCAATGTCAAAATAACAAAAAAAGAAAAATATCCTGGCAGATGCCGGTAATCTTTTAAAATTATCTCGATCACAAATTCCAGACCACTCAGACTCGGTGTATAGTTTATGCATTCCTGTTCTCTTTTCTGAAGTCTACTTTGCTGACTGCATTTACATCCACACTCCCCCCCCCCCCCCCCCACCCCGTCGTTATATACGACCCTCTTCCCCGACATCCCCCTTCTATGCACACAGACACAATAAACACACACACACACACGCACGTACGCACCCGCGCACGCACACACACACACACAGACACACACACACAGACACACACACACACAGACACACACACACACACACACACACTTACGTACGTACGTACGTACGCACGCAAGCACCCACGCACGCACGCACTCACGTACGCCCGCACGCACGCCCGCACGCACGCACACGCACACACACACACACACACACACACACACACACACACACACACATCTTCCGTTTTCGAAAATTGTAGATCGAGCGCCAAAATAAGCGTTAACATTACTGTTCACTCCGCTTACCTGATACCGGCTTTGTCGCTGACACCAACTTGGGTTTTATCATATTACTTGTCTTTAAGTCAAGAGACACACAGACAGAAATTAATTAACAGAAATGTTAATTATTATATTTATACATGTGGTGTTACACTGGAATGTCGTTTTCTCTTTCCTGCTATAACACGAGAGCTCCAATTTTCCAGGACTGAGAGGCATTTAGGATTGCTTACATGGTGTTGTATCTAATTAAAATGAACTAAACATATTCGAAAGGAACTTTGAATTATCTACTGCACCGACATACGCACGGAGTACGAGTAAAAGATGTGTTGGTTATTTACGACGCAAGACATGTTGGTATACCTCCCTTGTAATTTTTTTCTTCTTTGTTCTGTCTGTCATTTTACATAAATGAATAATACATTAGGGTATGTCTGCAACGGAAAGCTCCGATCAAGAATACATTGTATCACATTGTTTGTTTTGTTTCGTTTTCTCTCCTCTGGTTTAGAAAATGGCGGCTATGTCTTGGATGAATGAATCATAAACTAATGAAGCGTTCACACAGACCCATTCCATGTTGATTTTTTCTTGACGGCTGATTAGTGCAACGTTGCACTGACAATTGTTTAGTAAATTGTCGCCATTTGCATTTTACTGCTCAGCTTCCTACGAGAATCTCAGCCCTCTGGACGTTAATCTCAGACGCGTTTCCCAATGCTGAATGGTTAATTTTGTATTTTTACATTTATTCAATTTTGACAAAATGAATTCTGGTAGACTAGGAATCGAGACGAGGTGGTGCAGTAGATGTATGTGTGTATGTGTGTGTACAGCAATCACCGGAAAACTACCGGACTGATGTTTCTAAAACTTTACATGTGAATTCTTCAAGATATGTGATATTGTAACACACTATTTACATGCTTTCGATTAGTGTCTTTGATGACGTCATGTCCGGGTTTCAAAAAAAAGTTGAGGCTGCACTGTCGGGGTTGCCATTTTTGTCACGTTGAAGTTGCCATATGCGTTTTAAGAGACAGATCCGTTTGATTAAAATAAACAAACAAATAAATTAATAAACTAATTGATAAATTAATCAATTAACTTCATGTCAATGTCGCGGTGACGTGGTGAAATTGTTCAAAGATTCAGCATACCATATCTCATCAACCAACCTCTCCCCAACCCCCACCCACCCCCACCCCTCTCTCATGGGATCTCCTCCTCTCCCGAAACTGAGATAAGAAATCACGTCGTTCTCTCCAGGTACAACAAAGCTTTCTCCATTCGCACCTCAATAAGGTGGACAGTGGCGAGCTAATTAGATAATTACCGTAGCCGACTCATCAATTCCGGAACACCCAGTTTAATTCCCGCCCCTCCTCAGTCCCTATCACTTCCTCCACCACGAACCCCTGACCCTCCCCCAACACCTCCCATACCTTTCCTTTTTACTTTCGTTCTTTCGTTTTGTGCGTGTTTGTTTGTTTGTTTGTTTGTTTGCTTAACGCCCAGCCGACCACGAAGGGCCATAGTCAGGGCGGTGCTTCTTTGACTTATAACGTGCGCCACACACAAGACAGAAGTCGCAGCACAAGGCTTCATGTCTCACCCAGTCACATTATTCTGACACCGGTGTAACACGAGAAAATTACTCCCACGAGATTTTTACTCCGGAGTAAACATTTCGTACGAAAAAGTTACTCCCTTTACGAAAAAAGCACTCCCCCATTGCACGAGAAAATTACTCCCCAAGACAGGTGAGTTCCGAGTAAACATTTCGTACAAAAATGTTACTCCCCTGACGAATAAATAACGAATAAATTACTTCACCCCAACACGAGCAATTTAACTTCCCATGCCAAGTGTACGAAATTTGTACTCCCTTGTCCCCTGTTAGTCTTGGTGGTGGAAGGGGTGGAGGGAGGGTAGCGCGACATTCGTGTGCGCGAGATCACTTATTGGCATTATCCCTTCGCCCGCATCCCATTTTTGCGTACGAGATTTTTACTGGAAGTAAAAAAAAAAATGGGGAGTAAAAATTTCGTGGAGGGAGTAATTTTTTCGTGCCTTGGGGAGTTCTTTTCTCGTACGAAAAGTGTACTCGGAGTAAGAATTTCGTACGAAATATTTACTCCGGAGTAAATTTTTCGTGGAGTAAAAATTTCGTGTTACACCGGACCAACCAGTCCTAGCACTAACCCCATAATGCCAGACGCCAGGCGGAGCAGCCTCTAGATTGCCAATTTTAAAGTCTTAGCTATGACCCGGCCGGGGTTCGAACCCACGACCTCCTGATCACTGGGCGGACGCCTTACCACTAGACCAACCGTGCCGGTGTTTTGTGCGTGTGTGTGTGTGTGTAAGTGTAAGTGTGGATAACGGAGTCAGTGTGTGTGTGTGTGTGTGTTGCCACCCACATGTTTTCAATGTTTAGATCATCAGGAACGAGAAATGAGAGAGAAAGAGAGGGGGGGGGGGGGTGACACTGAGCGACGTCGAACGAGCGGATGGCTGTCTGGTGTTATGGAGATTGCGTGGAAAAGAAAAACACGCCAATCAGCAATCAGGCAATGCATAATCTTGGCCAGTCGCCGCGGCCCATACAGGAAGCGGCATACTAATTTCCTGGCATGCTAGAAAATGGCAAATCTCCTAAACAATAGTACGGTGGAAGCTAAGTTTCACCCCCTCGAGGCTTGCCGAGACTGCTGTCTGGAACTCATAACCCAATGAGGCCACAGCGCTTACTTCCCTTTGCTGTCTGGGAATAAAGATGCAATATGGCCGCCATGTCTGGGTTTGTAATCCCGGAGATTGCGGGGCCGAAGAAGTCTGACTGTTTTTATTTTTTGAAGATGGATGTGGTGACGGTACCGCTTAGTTTTTGCTTCGCGTGCACAGTTCGTCCTAGATTTTGCTTTCTATTTGCCAAATCGAAGGCTTTACAAACAGTCGTTTGTGGCAAAGTTATCAATCCGAGGCTAACCGTGTAAGTGGGACTCCACTTTTATAAAGTAACCTTTTGCAAAAACTTAACTATAATCGTGCTTTTTCTGTCTTAATTGTCCTTTCAATCTGTGTGTTCCTTTTGTATTTAATTTTTTTGTTTTATTTATTTTGTACAGTTTACGGCAAAGACAAAACGACACTGAAGCACGCAGACTGGGTGTAGCGTCATGTTCTCAAAACGAACGTTGGACAGTTTCTTCAGTGAAACCCGCATATTCAAGACTGTTTCTGTTACGCCACACGGCAGCTAATGATACTGTATTGCTCCCGTATTTGTGTTGAATGTGTCGTATAACTATGCAAAACAAAACTTGAACGGCATAACAACCTCAGTCTTACTGCTTCTCGCAAATGCCATGATATAATCCTGAGACCAGGCTCGTACAGTCATTCTGGGCCAAATATTGTACACTCTTTTTCTGGGCTGACCGGTTTGCCCCCACCCTCGTCCCGGCCTTACCCTTTGACTCCCTTGTGCTTGTTCTCGCGGAGACTGTCTGTCTGTCTGTCTGTCTGTCTGTGTCTCTGTCTCTCTCTCTGTCTCTCCGTCTCTCTCTCTCAATCAAAGCATCTTTTGGTTTACACGTTGCAACGGTCTGATATTTAAATTAATTTCCCTTTTTAAAAACAAATTGTGTGTCTTGTCTGAGAATTTGAGCATTCAGTTTTTAGCATAATTTCATCTCCCTTCTGTGTGTGTCAGTTCATCAGCTTCTGCTTTGTTCGTGCCACTTAATTTTCTTCCCCGTTTAATCATTCATTCATTCGTCTATTTTGCATATATTGTTGATAGAAAGAAACAGAAGGCAAAACGGAAACAGTTGATTGTCTTTTTAGCACTGCCATAGAAGCTCCCCTCTTTCTTTCTCTATCTTGAACACACGCACGCACAGAAGCGCGCACACACACACACACACACACACACACACACACACACACACACACACACACACACACACACACATATATATATCTATATATATATATAAATTATCATATAACTTGTATACACACACACACACACACACACACACACACACACACACACACACACACACACACACACACATATTATGTACCTGCCTGCCTGCCTGTGTTTTACGCGCGTGATGTAAGAGGGGGTAACGGCGTGCAAACAGATCAGTATTACGCTATTGTGTTGACTTTTTATCAAAGGAAGATTTCAACCTATTTATAATATTATTACTGTCATAAAACGATTTTTCTATTGCAGACTAGGGACCATAATATGCAACACACGTCTTTTGACCGACATGCAGCGCCATTATCCAAACAATAGCATGCCAAATCGGTGCGAACAGTCTTATTTAAAGTTTAAAGGTACAGTTCCTCTCGTCAGTCTTGTTTAAAGTTTAAAGGTACTGTGCTTCTCAACAATCTTATTTAAAGTTTACATGTGCGGTGCTTCTCGTCAGTCTTATTTAAAGTTTAAAGGTGCAGTGCTTCTCGGCTGTCTTATTTAAAGTTTAAACGTACTGTATGCTTCTCGCCATTCTTATTTAAAGTTTAAAGGTGCTGTGCTTCTCATCAGTCTTATTTAAAGTTCAAAGGTACTGTATGCTTCTCGTCAGTCTTATTTAAAGTTTAAAGGTGTTGTGCTTCTCGTCAGTCATATTTAAAGTTTAAAGGTACTGTGCTTCTCGTCAGTCTTATTTAAAGGTACTGTATGCTTCTCGTCAGTCTTATTTAAAGTTTAAAGGTGCTGTGCTTCTCATCAGTCTTATTTAAAGTTTAAAGGTACTGTGCTTCTCATCAGTCTTATTTAAAGTTTAAAGGTACTGTGCTTCTCGTCAGTCTTATTTAAATTTTAAAGGAACTGTGCTTCTCGTCAATCGTATTTAAAGTTTTAACGTACTGTGTTTCACGGCAGTCTTGTTTAAAGTTTAAAGGTACTGTGCTTCTCATCAGTCTTATTTAAAGTTTAAAGGTGCTGTGCTTCTCGTCAGTCTTATTTAAAGTTTAAAGGTACTGTGCTTCTCATCAGTCTTATTTAAAGTTTAAAGGTACTGTGCTTCTCGTCAGTCTTATTTAAAGTTTAAAGGTACTGTGCTTCTCGTCAGTCTTATTTAAAGTTTAAAGGTACTGTGCTTCTCGTCAGTCCTATTTAAAGTTAAAAGGTACTGTGCTTCTCGGCAGTCCTATTTAAAGTTAAAAGGTACTGTGCTTCTCGTCAGTCTTATTTAAAGTTTAAAGGTACTGTGCTTCTCGTCAGTCTTATTTAAAGTTAAAAGGTACTGTGCTTCTCGGCAGTCCTATTTAAAGTTAAAAGGTACTGTGCTTCTCGTCAATCGTATTAAAAGTTTAAAAGTACTGTGCTTCTCAGCAGTCTTATTTAAAGTTTAAAGGTGCTGTGCTTCTCGTCAGTCTTATTTAAAGTTAAAAGGTACTGTGCTTCTCGGCAGTCCTATTTAAAGTTAAAAGGTACTGTGCTTCTCGTCAATCGTATTTAAAGTTTAAAAGTACTGTGCTTCTCAGCAGTCTTATTTAAAGTTTAACGGTACTGTGCTTCCCGTGTAAATCATCGTGTTAGCCATACCATTTTCCTGTAGGCTTTCACGTGTGCTGACATCTTCCTCCCACTTGGTCGCATACCCAAAATCCCCAGCCGGGCTACTTTCAGGGCTGAGTGTTATTTGCATGTTTATTGTTGTTTTTTGCTGTAATTGTTAGTTTTTGCTTGTTTGGTTTTTGTCTGTGTGTGTGTGTGTGTGTTTTTTTTTCTTTCTTCGTTTTTACATTTAGTCAAGTTTTGACTAAATGTTTTTAACATAGAGGGGGAATCGAGACGAGGGTCGTGGTGTATGTGTGTGTGTGTGTGTGTGCGTGTCTGTCTGTGTGTGTGTGTGTGTGTGTGTCTGTGTGTCTGTGTGTGTGTGTGTGTGTGTGTGTGTGTGTGTGTGTGTGTGTGTGTGTGTGTGTGTGTGTGTGTAGAGCGATTCAGAGTAAACTACTGGACCAATCTTTGTGAAATTTGACATGAGAGTTCCTGGGTATGATATCCCCAGATGTTTTTTTCATTTTTTTTTCATAAATGTCTTTGATGACGTCATATCCGGCTTTTTGTAAACGTTGAGGCGGCACTGTCACACCCTCATTTTTCAATCAAATTGATTGAAAGTTTGACCAAGAAATCTTCGACGAAGGCCGGACTTTGATATTGCATTTCAGCTTGGTGGCTTAAAAATTACTTGATGACTTTGGTCATTACAAATCTGAAAATTGTATTTAAAATTATTTTTTTATAAAACGATCCAAAACTACGTTCATCTTATTTTTCATCATTTTCTGATTACAAAAACATATACATATGTTATATTCAGATTAAAAGCAAGCTCTGAAAATTAAAAATATAAATATTATGATTAAAATTTAATTTCCGAAATCGATTTATACACACTTTCATCGTATTCCTTGTCGGTTTCTGATTTCAAAAACATATAGATATGATATGTTTGGATTACAAACACGCTAGAAAGTTAAAACGAAGAGAGGTACAGAAAAGCGTGCTATGCAGCACAGCGCAACCACCCCCGCGCTAAACAGGCTCGTTAATTTCACTGCCTTTTGCACGAGCGGCGGATTACGGTCATTGTGAAAAAATGCAGTGCGTTCAGTTTCATTCTGTGAGTTCCACTGCTTGACAAAATGTAGTAATTTCGCCTTACGCGACTTGTTTCTTATTTTGTTGCTTTTTTTTCTCTTTTTACATTTAGTCAAGTTTTGACTAAATGTTTTAACATAGAGGGGGAATCGAGACGAGGGTCGTGGGGTGTGTGTGTGTGTGTGTGTGTGTGTGTGTGTGTGTGAGTGTGTGTGTGTGTGTGTGTGTGTGTGTGTGTGTGTGTGTGTGTCTGTCTGTGCGTGTGTGTGTGTAGAGCAATTTAGAGTAAACTACTGGACCGATCTTTATGAAATTTTACATGAGAGTTTCTGGGCATGATATCCCCAGATTTTTTTTCATTTTTTTGATAAATGTCTTTGATGACGTCATATCCGGATTTTTATTCCTTGTCACACCCTTATTTTTCAATCAAATTGATTGAAATTTTGGAAAAGCAATCTTCGACAAAGGCCGGACTTTGGTATTGCATTTCAGCTTGGAGGCTTAAAAATTAATTAATGACTTTGGTCATTAAAAATCTGAAAATTGTAATTAAAATTATTTTTTTATAAAACGATCCAAAACTACGTTCATCTTATTTTTCATCATTTTCTGATTCCAAAAACATATAAATATGTTATATTCGGATTAAAAACAAGCTCTGAAAATTACAAATATAAAAATTACCATTAAAATTAAATTTCCGAAATCGATTTAAAAACAATTCCATCTTATTCCTTGTCGATTCCTGATTCCCAAAACATATAGATATGATATGTTTTGATTAAAAACACGCCCAGAAAGTTCAAACGAAGAGAGGTGCAGTAAAGCGTGCTATGCAGCACAGAGAAACCACTACCGTGCTAAACAGGCTCGTCAGTTTCACTGCGTTTTGCACGAGCGGCGGACTACAGTCATTGTTACAAAATGCAGTGCGTTCAGTTTCATTCTGTGAGTTCCACAGCTTGACTAAATGTAGTATTTTCGCCTTACGCGACTTGGTTTTTTTTCTCCCCGTTTTCATTTCAGAACATGACTCCCGTGGCAACGATCAACCAGGCCGACGTATCGCGTTCTTACAATACCTTTGTCCAGCGTCGAGAAAATGTTTGATGATTTTTCTTTCATCTCTATTTTTTTCTAAGATATAAGCGTAGTCTCTTTGTTAATAATGCTACATGCTCCACATGCTTATCCATACGGAATGATATGAGAGACTTATGTGCATTGAGTCAAAAGAAACGAACTGCCACTATTGTGATAACATTGATTTTTCTTTAGCTGTAACAAGTAAAGACAACATCTAGCTGCTCAAGAAATTATTGTAACCATTTAGATAACAACATCGCGATCGTTCTTTTTATCTGCCCGCACCGTAAATCTTTTCGTAACTTTGAAATAATCGTGCCCCCTCCCCCCCCCCCCCCCCCCCCCCGAAAAAAAGAAAAAAAAAGAAAGAAAGGTCAAAGCCCTTTATTTATACATAGTGGTTGGAGTCAAACCTTTTGACTTGCAAGCTACACCAAGGAAATTACATTATGATTTAATAAAACTGTTTACAGTTTGTGTTGCTTCCAGGCTGCTACTTTTTCTTTTGTGGACGATTGGATAAACATTGTTTAAATCAATAACATAGTATCATTTGGTCAGTCCTCTTTTATATCTTTCTTCTCGGTCTTCTTCCCCCTCCTCTTCCTGATCTTCAATCTTTCTCCCCATCCTTCAGTCCTTTAGCTCAATCCACATCCTCAATCATCCTTATTGTCCTTTTTTCAGTCCCCCTTTCTCCTCCTTCTTTTTATCAGTCCCCTTCAATATCGTCACCCTTTCCCTCGGTCCTCCTCCTCCTCCTCCTCCCCCTCCTCCTCCTCCTCCTCAATAATCTTCCTCCTTCTGTCAGTCGTTCCCTAACCTGCCCCATCCCGGCCGCAGTCATCATGTCCAAAGGAATGTGAAGCAACAAGCCTGGCTCACGCCCTCCTCCTCTCTCTCACTCTCTCTCCTCCCTTGGCAAGAGCTCTTACTCTGGCGTCATCACGATACTGGACTGGACTGAAAATGGGAGGGGGACAGTCTTTCTGCAAGCAGAGGGCTGTCATTTCCATACCCAAAGATGGCGCTGGTGCAACCTTCGGTGGTCACTAATTAGACCCCCCCTCCCCCTCCCTCCCCCCAACCCCCCTCCCCCCAGCCCTCATCATCACAGCTCTTACCCTCTCCTGCCCGCCCCCCCCCCCTACTCCCGGTCCCTTCTCTGTCTCCGATAACTCCTTGCTGATGACACTAAAAAGAAAAGGGGGGGGGGGGGGGGGTGGGGCGCAAGAACACAAGGGGAGCATTTTTCCCCCTCTCTCTTTTTCTTTCATTTTTTTTTCTCTCATTCTCTTTCTTTCTGTTTTGCATGCGCGTGTGTCCGCGATAAAATTATATATTCGAAGAGGTCAGGCAACGAAATCGCACTTAGCGTGAATAATTGGTTGTCTCTTATGATTTGTGTCTGGGCCGGGTAATGAGATGGGTAGTGCTTATATTTCTGTCATTACGGGTTATTATCTGAAATAATGACTTTGAGCGGAACCCGCTGGCTGACAGTGCTGCAAGGGACGCCCAAGTCTAATGCTCCCGCCATAATTACACCACAAAAATCAATCGTTGGTGGGCCCCGCGCAATGGAGAATACAGGAGGGGGATGGGGGTGGGGGGGGGGGGGGGTAGAGGTGGAACTGCCAAACTAATAAAGACTGCGAGTAACCGATGGGGTAGAGAGAAAGAGACAAGAGAAAGAGGAGAGGAGAGAAGGAGAGACACCACACCACACAGACACACACTAAAACACGTTTTTCACAATGTCAAGAACAAAGGGGAATAATTATGGAGAATGGTCGTCATAGCAACCCTGGCAGCCGCCGTGACGTAATGAGGGATAATGAAGGTTGGGGCCAGGATGGAGGCTTTAATTATTGAAATGTAGGTCAAGCGCCCAGACTTTGGAGTGGGGATAGGGGGGGGGGTAAAGAAGAAGACACTGTACGGACTTTTTGCTTCGTCTCTCGCTCTCTTTTTGGCAGAAAATAAAATCATTGGACGAAATCAAATAAGCCGTGAGATGGGGGCCGCAGTGGCCGCAAAGCCTGGATATTTAATTGCCTTTTTGCCGGGGACCGCTGGGACCACTAATCCCAGCGCTGCTCAGCGCGTGCTGGCTTGTCTGAGACGACGAAATTACTTCCACCATCTTGAAAAACAAGCCAGCAACTTAAAAGAAATGAAAGAGGAAGGAAGGACGGGGGTGGTGGACGTAGCTGGTAATTCCGCACACACACACACAACAAAAAACGACACTTTGTCATATTTCAGCTTCTTATTCGATCTGTCTGGCCCAGAAACGGCTGTAGAGTAGGTGGCGCGGCTGTATTGTAAGTTGGGGCGATGAGGCTGACGGGGCCAGTCACTGTGGCGGCCATTTGCAAGCCTTTACGTCACACGTCGTGTGACAGACACTTCGTTTGGATTTTTTATCTTCTTCTTTTTTTTCTCATCATTTTTAAATCCTTTTCAGTCCAAGCAGAACACGACCTATGGGGAAGAAAGAGGAAGTAAAGGAGGAGAGGGAGCTTAAACTCTTGAGAAGCATGGAGGGAGGGGATGGGGGACTGAGGAGGGCGAGACAGTATGGAGTGGGTCTAATTGCTGCTGTCATCCCTGTTCTAACTTGGTGCCGTCTGCCTCGTTAGGGCGAGTCTTTGCCGCACAGTTACTGATTGTCACACACACCCTCCTCGCTATCCGCCCGGTGTATTGAGCGATTCCACACTCACACGATCGCCCTGTTTCTTTTCTTTTCTTCTGCCCTTTTTTTTTTTTTGCTGGTGCCTTGTATTGTCCACATCAGTGTACTCAGTAGTCTTTTTCTTTTTCTGGGATTTCCTGCACAACTTACTGTTCGCAAAGGCTCCTGTTGGGGAACAACTTTTTTTGTGCCCTGGAGAAATTGGGTGGGTGGGGGTGAGGAGAGAGGTTGGGAGATGGTGGTGGCGGAGGCTGGTGTTTTGGGATGGGCAGGGTGTT